>NC_086160.1:63508818-63812897 GCF_035149785.1 Candoia aspera
CTTCACCAGCCTGAGCCAGACTTCTTGTCCATAGTTCAGTTCCAATAAAGCATCTCCAGTAACTACTCTAGTGACATATTTGTCATCACTTCCATTTTCAGACCGGAAAGCTAGCTTGTCTGTTCCATCGACCACAAGATAGCCAGAGATGAATGGGCTGCTTGATTCAATGTTATATTCAAAGACATATACTCCCAAGTATGGTACGCGGAACCTTCCATTTGCTGGGACATAAGAGGTCCCATAGTTGACATCCAGATTGTTAAACCGAATAGGACCGGGTGTGTTCATCCCATAAGTGTGTGAAGCAAAAAAGGCTATCATCGGGGCATATCTGTAAGATCCTTTTGAGAAATCTGCAAAATAAAAAACAATCAAAAAATATGGTCAGAATGTAAAAACTGGGTAGAGTTTTTGAACAGAACGAGACATGATGGCAGACTTGGACACACAATTGCAAAGTCCAAAATCAAAGAGAGAAGAGACCTCAAAGCTGCAACGAGGCTCCACTGAGAACAGTTGTTAAAGTTTTAGAACTCTTTCTGAAGATCACCCTTGATGTGATGCCATTCTTACAATAATCCATTACATGAGTGCTTTTTAAAGATAATTGCAGGCATACAGGCATGTTTCAGGTTGACAGGGAGCTTTAGCCCTTTTCTGTAGTCCCAATCTTCATGTGACTTACCTTCATCTGCTATTACACTCATAAAAGGCTCCCGATGGAAGATTTTTAAATTCTTTTTGTTTGTAAAAATTTTAAAACTCGCACTATAGGATCATCTTTTTCCAGTTGTTTCTACCCATTCAGTAAGATCTGGCAGGCTTGGCATACAGGTAGCCCTCACTTAACAACTGCAATTGGGACCAGAATTTCAGTCGCTAAGCAATATGGTCATTAAGCAAGGTATCATGTGACCAGACCAATTTTATGACCATGTTTACCACAGTTGTTAAGCAAATCCATGGTTCCCTATTGATCTGGATTGTTGGAAGCTGGCTGGGAAGGTTGGAAATCATGATCATGTGATTGATCACAGGATGCTGCAACCAGTCATAAATGCAAGCCAGTTGCTAAGCACCCAAATCATGATCGTGTGGCTGCGGGGGTGGTGCAATGGTCATAACTTTGAGGATGGGTCATAAGTAACTTTTTTAGCCCCATCATATCTCTGCACTGTCATTAAACAAATGGCCATTAAGTGAGGACTACTTGTACTTCAGATCTCATCAGCGAAGCAGTACAGGTCATTAGATATAGGCCTTCTCTGTGGCCTCTCCTGTACACTGGAGAACCATCCCCCCTGAATTCCATATGGACCCCACCCTGTTTGTGTTTGGAAAGCCTCAAAGACTTGGCTTTGTCAGAAGACCATGGGTGGTTTGTGACCATTTCCTTGTTGGTTTCCTATCTGAACAGTCTCCATCCATGCTATTTTCGTTTTTGTTTTTAAAAAATAAATTGGAAATTGTATGATTAGTGTTACAATCTAGCTTAGTTCTTGATTAAAGCTGGGGACAATTGCATTCCAAAATTCTTTATCAAATGTGTGGAGAAACACTGGGAGGATAATTTTTCAATGGGGCAAGGAGAATGAAAAGCATGAGAAATCAAGTTGGCTGAAGGCTAGTGATTGTACAATAAAAGGCAGGGTGTTCATACATGGACACACACCTTTTGGCTTATAATTCAGTTAGGGCAAGAACACCACACTCCTTCCATGACAATTTCTCTGAAATTTACAGCTTTTCTGAAAGAGTTTCAAAAACAAATCCTCTTTCATCAAACTGAATGAGGGTAATATGGGAAAAATGCAGGAGAATATCTCTGCCCAGTAATATTCTCTATCATCCATCCTTTCTTTCTCCATATTGTCACTTTGCTGCAATTTTCCCCACCTCCCCAGAAAGTAGTAGCCATTTGGGAGAAGCAAGAGAGGGGAAATCAGCATAATGCCATCATGTCACAGAATAAGTTTAATGAGAAAGGAGTGCAAGAGATCTGTACTCGGAGATGCTATTTTCAGCATTCGCCCTCTAAGCCTGCCATAACATCCCAGCCTGCCTTTTGTTGTCTTCTCCTCATGCGGAATTGCTGATTTAAATGGGATCAGCTTCATATGGCAGACACAGGTAGAGTTATAAACTTTCCCCCAGGCTTCCTGTCAAATCCTCAAGAACTAAAGGAAAAAACAAAAATGAATTCTTAAATTGTAAGGAAAGCAATTTTCTTCACAATTAATGTCAAATGCACCAGAAAGAGTGTGTGTGTGTGTGTGTTTGTGTATTGGTGTGGCAAGACGGACTGTACTAAAATTGTAAGCACCCTTTAAGTGCTTTCCTTCCTCTTTAAGCCTAACACACCTCAGCATAAGGAGGGCAGGGAGATGGTTAAAAGCCCTGGGTTTGGAATAGCTGGGTGTGTAGGAGAAGCAGAAGACAGAAGGAAGCAAGGGTGAGAGCAGCAGTCAAGGCTTGTAGCAAAGGTAGAGAAGGAGTGAGTGAGACTTTGTCCACTTAAAGGGGAACTAGGTTCTAAAGGTAGTAGTAGAATTGTTAGTAGTGTTTCATAGCTATAGTAATAGTATAGTGAAAGAATAGCTTAGTGATCTACATGTATTAGAGTAGACATAGTTAGAGTAGTAATAGTAGTAATTCAAATTTCTATCAACTGCCCAGAGTCCCCTTTTCAGGAGAGATGGGCAGTGATAGAAATTTGGAAAATAAATAAATAAATAAATAATATAGGTTAGTATTAATTGGTCACCTAAGTAAGAAAAAAAACTTTTATACTGTTACTGGTGGTTTTATAAGTCAAAGAATTCCCCAACATAAAAGGGGTGAACGAAAAGGTCAACTTGTGCAGTGTCTTCTTGGGAACGTCTTGGTGAGTCTGAGTAAGCTAACCTTTGGGTTTCAAAGGAACCTGTGACAATTGGACAGGCAGGTACTGGCCAATCAACCAGACATCATGGTAGTAGGACCAGAAGACAGCAGTGGTGATAGATGTAGCGGTGCCAAGTGACAGAAACATCAGGAAGAAGGAGGATGAGGAGCTGGAGATGTACTAGGGCCTGTAGGAGGAACTAGAGAGGATGTGGAAAGTGAAGGCCAAAGCACTCCCAGTAGGTGGTAGGGGCACTCAGGGCTGTGACTCCCAAGCTCTAAATAAACCAACACTCCTTTAAATAGATGGTCATGGAGAACCTTGTTAATGAGTTGCATAAAAACTCCAGAAGCCCCTGAAAGTCCAAACAGAAGAACCTTATATTGGAAGGACCACAAAGGACAATTAAAAGCAGTCTTCCATTCATCCCCCTCCTTGATGCGAACACGGAAATACGCTTCCCTTAAGTCCAGTTTGGAAAAAAAATTCCCCTTAGCTAAATGAACTAGATGTCCGGTAAGGGGTACTTGGAAAATGTGCAGATGGCATTCAAGCCTTGGTAGTCCATGCAAAGTCTAAGAGTCCCATCCTTTTTCTCACAGAACAAAACTGGCGCTCCACAGGGGAATTGGGGGGCTCAATGAAGCCATGCGCCAAATTCTTGTCAATGAACTCATGCAAAGCTGCCAGCTCCTTCTGGGTCAAGGGATAGATTTTGGGCTTGGGTAGCTTTGCCTCTGGGTCTAGTTCAATGGCACAATCAGTCTTACGGTGGGGGGGGAAGCTGGTCTGCTTCCATTTCTCCAAATACATCTGCAAAATACACATACTGGGGAGGCAGTCCCTCAAGCTGTGCTGGCTCTGGCATTGCTTGACCAACTCCCACCTTGCATTCTTGAGTCTGGTTGGAAACTTGGGTAGGTGTTCATCACACAGGTACTGGCCAATCAACCAGACATCATGGTAGTAGACAAGGACCAGAAGACAGCAGTGGTGATAGATGTAGTGGTACCAAGTGACAGCAACATCAGGAGGAAGGAGGATGAGGAGCTGGAGAAGTACCAGGGCCTGAAGGAGGAACTAGAGAGGATGTGGAAAGGGAAGACCAAAGTGGTCCCAGGGGTGGTAGGGGCACTCAGGCCTGTGACTCCCAAGCTGGGAGAGGGGCTCCAGCAGATCCCAGGAACAAGCTCTCTGTCCAGAAGAGTGAAGTGCTAGGAACAACTAAGATACTGCGCAAAACCCTCAAACTCCCAGGCCTCTGGTGGAGGACCCAAGGTTGAGGAAGACACACACCACCCTTAGGGGTGAGAAGGGAATTGTGTGTGAGAGAGAGACAAAGAGAGAGACAGAGAGACAGAGAGAAACAAACAAACAAACAAAAAACAGGTAGAAAATTTCAGTCCTGTGCTGCTTTATTGGGGAGTGGGGGGTAGGGGGAGAACTATTATTATGATTCTTTCCTCCAATATTTGTATCACACACTTTTACAGAAGTAACAAGTTTGCATCTGCTGCCCAGCCCAAAATTTGCTCACAAGATGCCAACTATATATGAGACATTTATGATGATGATGAATAAGAGAGGAGGAGGAGGATAAACAAATCCTTCCACCAATATAAATATGACTGAAATTAGCACATTTCTTTTTATGGCCAGGGTCTCTGTGACTGTTGCTGTCTATTTGGATGGAAGAACATCTAATCAGATACAAATTCCTTCTGATTTTTACAAATACTGCAATGTGTTAAGGGGCTTCCCACAAATTACTGTTGAAAGGCATGACTAAAATGTAAGATGTGATTATGATATATATCAAGCAAAATACACATCAGATTTTTTTTCTCTGACAGGTATAATTGCACAGGCCAGCTCCTGGCCTGTGGCTTTGTTGGGCAGCTGCTAGGTTCCCAAACTAGAAAATGCCTCTACTAATGCCTAATTAAACAATATTTTTCACTGGATGTTTGTGAGCAGAAGAAGCCAACAATGCCCTAAGTGAAAGATGCTCAAGCTAAGGTCTGAAACATTGGAGTGATTCCCAGGGCTCTCCAAATGTTGCCATCAAATTTTAATTTTTAAAGTGATGGGAGGGAAAATTACTTAGTTCATCATATTAAATATATTAAAATTTAATTGCACATATCTGTAAATGAAAGCAGCATTTATTTGTCCTGGCTGTACCCATTATTTTTGGCATGTGACCCTTGGCATATCACTCAAAGCCAAGAGTGGCCCTTGGACCAAATAAAATTGGATACTTCTGCCCTAAAAGCAGTGCTGCATTCAAAGCATTGTGACCAATTAGAACAGTTGATCTGTTCCCTTAGAATTCTGGGAGTGGAAGTCCACACCTCTTAAACTTGCCAAGGTTGAGAAATGCTGTCTTAGAATGTTGCTGTCCCCTTTCTGGCTGCCAGAAAGCTTGTCTGGAGGATCCACCAAATAAAGAAGAACCCACCAAAGGAGCTTTCCTGAAGCTCCCTCTGGAGCTTCTCTAGAGTTACCATCTTAGCCATGAACAATGCATGAAACCACCTAAATGTTTTGGGGACATGGACAAGAAAAAAGGCCAGCAATGCAGTCCTGTACACAATGCTTGGATCAGAGACACCCAACCTGAGTCCAGGCTAAATGGAGAGCTTTCAAATCTTGGAAAGCCCAACTAAATGGGAAGTAAAAATATTCAGGACATGGAAAATATTCATATACCCAGTATTTTTTTTTTTAGGAAATCTAAATGATAACTAAAATTTATTTTTGTCCTGGCCTTTTCTACCAGGCTTGAGTGAGCCAGCTTTGATTTGTTTCATGAAGGAGAGCAATTGGCTTCCACAAGTGCTTCATACCACCTCACATCCTCCTCTTGCCCTCTCTGGCACTTGCAAAAGCCAGAAAGTGCTTCCAAGAGCTAACTGGAAACACCAGAAGCATATTTTGCCAAGGCCCAGAAGTCTCTTCCAGCTATTGAAAGAGGAAATCTGTGGAAGACAGCAAATCAAACAACGCAGGAGGAAGCTTTGTTACTTCATGAAACAAGTTTGTGGGACAGTTTTGCTCAAATATTCCTCAATGAGAAGTTCCTTTTCAAGATCTGCAGAGTTCTACTACCTACTATTTGAATTGTGGGCCTCTGCATCCTTTAAATGCCAAATGCTGTCCATGCTCTGAAAAACAGTTGGAAGCTTCTGGCTTTGAAATAAGCCCCATTCATTTCAATAAGTTTTATATTCACAGAATGAAATCATAGGATTTAAAGAGATTCTAAAGCCTTTCTGTGGTCCCACCTTGCCCACCTTCAAGTACTACTTAAAAATCAGGATCTTCCCACAGGCTTTGGGTTAAGATAGATGGACTGGTTCCTTTAAACCGGAGAAAGATGTGGAAACATGGTTTTCTTCCCTTGAACATATATTGTTTTTGTTTGTGTTTGTCTGTTGAAATTATTCTTTTAACTTTGTGAAGCTACCCAGAGTTGTTTGAAGTTGGGCAGCCCATAAATTAATTAATTAATTAACTGAATGACTGACTAGCTAACTAACTAACTTTATTTTCATAATCTGGTAATCCCCAGATGAGTTAAACTACCATCCCTATACTGATTGAGACATTCTGGGCATTGCAGTTCATCCCAAATGAAGGTCATGGTTTGAAAGTTAAGCAATCCACAACAGTACCGTCCCTGTTTCCAACATGCTACTGCAACAATGTATTCTAGCACCAATATGCATAGCATATTAATTATGCATGGCCTGCCTATGTTTGTACTAACATCTATGCTTTATTTAGCCACATAATCAATGTCTGGGTTCAGATGACATAGGAACCATAAACATTGCTGAGCTGATACTGCACACTAAGTTGTAGTTCATTGTGTTGTGTGAACAGAACTAAGGATTTTTAGAAGAACATGTATCCACTGAAACAACAACAACAACAACAAGAACAAAAACCCATGGGGTGTCCAGAACCTATGCATACTGACACTGCTGAATTTTTTCTCTGAATGCAGAAAAGTCAGGGATAGAAATGTTTTCCTTTCTATGGTTGGCTGTCATTCCATCTTTCCTCCACAAACCCAAAACAGTTGTTTTTTTTCCAGTGTTAACCCCGCCAGCAACCATCTTGTGAGATGATTTAGGCTGAGAGAGAGAAAGACTGGCTGAGTGCCAGAGTCACTGAGTGAGCTTTCATGGCTGAAGGTTGATTTGATCTTGGGTCTCTTGGGTCAAGAATCTTCATCTGTTGTTCACGTCAGGGAGTTGTAAACATATCTGAGGGGGGCCACCAGTTTCGGCCTGACCATGATGGTTGGGAGGTCAGAAAGTGAAGGGCTTGCAAGGCTCTGATTCCCAGGAAGGCAAGGGCCTGAACTACAGGTGACACATGGCCAATGGGCAGGAAAGGTATAGCACAGCCCAGCCTGTTTCCCATTCACCCTGGAAATGTTATTCTAGATGGGAAATGAACAGGAGTGGTAGTGGGAGGGAGAGGTGATTACTTGACACATTCAGCCCAAAGCAAATCATCTGCAGGGAGCTTGGGATATTGTGTGAATGCAAAATCAGTTCTTCTTGCTCTGGGTGGCCAGAGCAAGGTAGCCCTTCCTCTGACTCCTGAGGAGGGAAGGAGAAGAGGAGAGGACAGGGGAGGTCCAGGACCCAGCCTGGGCAGGGCACCTCCTCAGGTCCAGGAAGAGAGCACAGTACCGAACTCACCAGTGTGGTGGCTATTAGAAAAACACAATTACTTTAGTGGAAGTGACTGTGCAACCTTAGCTGTACCTTCAGTTTCCTAATGATGCAATTTAGTGACAAAAATTGTTGTCCTGTTCTCATTTACCTCTTTATGACTGGACAGCTTGGCTCAATGCCATCTTGTTCAATCTATCATAGACTTGTTAGTTATTTATTAAATTTTATACGTTTTGAGGTGAGGCTGGTCCAAACAGAGGATTGTAGGCTCTCATTGAACAATAAATTTTTCACCATTGGGGAGTTTCTCTTGTTCTCCTCTCTTCAGTCTCTGGCCTATAGCTAGAGAAGTAGGAAACAGGCACAGTATATTTTGCATGTGCTCACCTATGGCTGCAGCATTTTCCTCCATCATCTTGGCACTGCAGTTGGCTCCTCCAAAAGGATAGCGGCAAGCACAGACAAAGCCCTTCCTTTCATTGACACAGGTCCCTCCATTTTGACATGGGGAGCTACTGCAGCTCAGATAATCCCCTGGATTGAAAAGAAAAAAGCATGAATTGCCAGAGTTAGCCCCCACAGCAGAAAGTAGCATCCAAAACTAAAATTGATTTATTTTTAGTCTCTGGTTTCTCTTACCCCTTCACCACCTGGATAGGGATGAATCACTCCATCAATTTATTTGCAATCCAGGTCAGTTTCCTATATGTTGAGTCCAACCATTTGCACACTTTGTGCCTCAATTTTCTAATATATACTGTTATATACAGTTTTGCCCAACATGTGTGCATGCATTTTCCCTAATACTCAAGTTCAGAGTATAGACATCCATATTAAACTGTAAGAATCCACTGTAAGAGTTAACAATTCCCAGTCATATATCCATAGTCAGTTGAAAGGAAGACTACCCTGAATTTTAGACAACCCTCTTCACCCTCAAAGATGATACAGGGGGGAAAAAATCATCTCCTTCAAATTGTCATATCCTCAGGAAATCTAAGACGGTGCTTACATTTTAAAGACAAATTGCTGGGTTGGTGCTGGGGAACCTAGTCTATACAATATTTGTCTGGAAAGAGCAAATTAGGTCAGTTCACTTAAACCTGAGAAATGAACAGAATTCTTTTCCACCATTCCTAGTTAAGAATGATAAAAGAAGAAAGTCAGCCTCCATTATTTATTTGCATATAAATTATGCTGTTTTCCAGCCTAGTGTATTTGTTCCCCTAATGTTATTTGTCATCGGGGAATTTCATCAGACATTCTTTGCTGGCATAGATGACATTGGGACTCAACTGGCTAATCAGTCATCATTTCTGCCAATCTAAAGTGAAAGGGGTGCACTCTGCCCAGCTCTGCATGCCTGGGTATACTGTCAAGTAACATTTCGTTCATCAATAAAATACCTCTTAGTGCCTTACAATTCAGTTCCCATTTTACAGATGGGAACCTGAGCTGCGTGATTTCCCTAGGATATGGGATTGGAACTAAAGTGGCTGTTCTGAAGGTTGACTTATAGTATAAGCATAAAGGAGACCTGCTCTTTTATCATGAAAATAGACACTTTTGGTGAACAGCTCGCTAGGGAATAATGTTTGCTCTCGGCCAATATTTTGGCTTATTTTGAATTATTTTGAATTAATGGCATATTTAAATCATCTCCTTAAAACTGTGGTGGACCATTGTATAACTGGCTGCACACAACCTATGAAACACTGTCACACTGGGGAATATTAATGGTTACATTTATAAACCACATTCTTCCAAAAATACTCAGGGCAGTATACATGGGTTCCCATCTCAGCTTATTTCCCCACACCATGCCTATGCAAAAGTTATCCTGAGAAAGCAACTAAATTAAGTTACTAGTGAGCAAAAGGACTGAGGACAGATTTGAAGCCAGGCCTCTGTGACCTTAGTGTGACACTGTAATCTCTACACCACTGTACAATGCTTTCTTGGTTTTTAAAACAGGGCAAGTTATTGCAAAGACATTCAATGCAGCAGACCAAGTGTTGCCTTTAGCAATACAACAAGCAGTATTTGGGTGGTAAGACAGCAGATGTATTATATAAACATGTCTCTATTTTCATGTGTGAAATACTAGGTGGGCAGCTGCGCATTAACAATGTTAATACTAATGAAACAGAACAAGCACCTGAAGGCATTTTGAATATTCTACAAGACATCACACAGCTTTTCACATATAGGAATATGCAAAAGAATAAACTCAGCCTATAAGTGCAACAAAATCAAGGCATGTAGCTGTTCTCAACTCCATTATAGACTGCAGATAGAGGCTGCCATCAAAGTTAAAATACCTTTCATATAGAAAACTATCTTCACAAGGAGAAGGGTCCAGCCTATCATTTTACTTGACCTACTATATTATGATGGCTTTTCATGAAACAGCACTATAATATATTGCCAGTAGTTATCAGCCATTCCACCTCGCCAATGCAATGAGAAAGGTCAGTGTATGGGCCACTCCCTCAGCTTGGCTGAGACCAACATCTCTTTGACTCTCCTTTTTAAGAATTGCCTTCTTTACAGTCAATTTCCCACCTATATCACTGAGAATTTAGGCAATCTGAATTTACTTGTTTCCTCTCCCTCTGCATAGTCCTTCTACTTTCTCATCATAAGTGCAAGGGTAGAACCTGGATCATTTTTAAAACCTTCCTATAACACCTAGAAAAACGTAGGCATTTTATAAACAAATTCCTACCTGCTTCTTGCATTGGTACATCTGGGTACAGGATACTTCCTTGATTCTATTACATATACATATAAATTAAATACTCAGAGACAACCAGATCCCCTTTGAACTGTCCTCTAGAAATCATTGTTCTATAGCACTGTGATACACAATTGAATTGAATTGAATTGAATTGAATTGAATTGAATTGAATTGAATTGAATTGAATTGAATTGAATTGAATTGAATTACTAGAGACTATACAACATATTTTCCACTTAGGATTTCTGAACTGTAATAACACAGTATGCATATTCTTGCAAAAAGATTGCCAGGCAGGCCAGCCTCTGGTATTGAAAGAATAGTCCAGGTATGCTCGAGAGGTAGGTAAGTAGGTCTAGGAGATGAAAAGGGTTTTCAGAATGAGTGTTGATTGCTGGCAGA
The DNA here is from genome assembly GCF_035149785.1 of Candoia aspera. Lineage (NCBI taxonomy): Eukaryota > Metazoa > Chordata > Lepidosauria > Squamata > Candoiidae > Candoia > Candoia aspera. Next base: position 63,519,542 of record NC_086160.1, read on the forward strand.
TGTATGAATTGCCTCTTTTCACAGGCACTTCATTGCTACTCTGAGCTATCTTTAGTTTGCAGCCCAATCATAGCACTTCAACAGTGATGAATTTGAGCTTACCAGGCTAAATACAAAGCTTTGTATGAGTCCACCCTCCCATTCTGAAGTTAGACAGATGAGGTTTACAGCCTGAAACACACTGAGAAGTTTTTGTGTGACTTAACTAATCATTTACTCATTCTTTCTCTCCTGCTCCCAACACACATTGCATTCCATCAATCACAGCAATAATGTCCAGGACAAAGCAATGTACAAGTAGAGTTCAAATGTCAAGAACTTGGGAGGAAATGCTAACTTACTTACTTTATTTATAGGTTTTGCAAATAAACAGGACCCCATATGCTACAGTAGACCCAAGTCTTGTTCTCACTGGGATGGAAAATCTATATTAAATTCTATATCTTCAGACAGTAATTGAAGCTATTATTCAGTGGGTCCTATACAAAGAAGAGTTCAATTTATACACACTTTTAGCACATAAGGCAGAAATCTAAGCAAGAATATTTGATATCTAAGCCGTCCTCCATATGTACACTATCCAATGGCAGAGGAAAAGTGTCAGCAGAAGTTTGCAGTATCAGACTGAAACATACATAGGAAAACCTACAAAGGGCTCTGGTGTTCTAGATGCAGGAAATTTTATCGTATGAGAATCTCATATGATGGTATTGTTGCTAGGAAGTTCAAAAATAAGTTTACTACCTCAGCAAGACAATGGTACTGTATTGACTTACTCCATTTTAAGACACTCCTTCCCCAAAGAGCCCAACTTTTACAGTCTTACAATAAGATAGCAATGCCTTCTGATCTATTGTGATCATCACTGCCATAAGGAGGCAATAACCCAGATCAAACAGCTTGGGACAATTCCCACAGTCTTCATGATCAAGCAAGGACTGAACTTTGGAAGGGACTAAAGGTGCTAAATCAGTTCATTACTTTCAGGACCATGGCCAGCAGTTCTGCAACGGTCCTTCCAACACACTAATTCTATGAATAGTGGTTGTTTTTTTTAATGTCATCTGTCTTTATTCCAAACTTCATCCTCAGTCTGTATGCGACAGTCAGAGCAGACTATGGTCCTGTTTATTGTTATAATATTTAAGCACTATTTTATTTCTCTGATAAGAAATTAGGCACTGACCTGATGGAGTTGATGCATCATGTGCCTTTCACCCAAGCTCATAAAGACTTGCATTCCTACTTTCTCAGTGATCTGATTATGACCCCAAGTAATAACAGTGACAGATATTTTGGTCTGTTTTTGGTCAAAGAATGGCCAATTGCTTAAGGACTGAATCAACAACAGGGACATTTCCCTCCTTAATACAAGGAGGCTGTTTGGGGAGTCTGTTCATACTTCAACAATAAAGAATTGCTGCTGTTGTAGCCATTCCATTTCCTATGAGGCAGTGTTGTCAGTCTCCAGTTATCTTCCTCTGTGCAAATTACATACAACACACACACACATACCCCTTTCATCAGTCTCCCACCCTACTGCACCAAACATGCAAAGCTGAAGCATAAAGAGCCAAACTAAATTAGAATTATGCTCAATCTCTTGCAATTAAACACAAAGTGCAAAACATGTGGGGAGGTGCCTTTGCACTGAACAATAAAGCAACAGTGGCATTTTTGATGACTAGGATAACATATGTTACAATTTGTGTTTAAAACGCATCATTATTTTGAGGTCCTCACTCAGTTACCAGATCTCCTAGGTTCAAGCCTTAGCTAAAAGCATAGAATCTAAAAGCTTAAAGTGGTGCTTATCAGGGCAGGAGATGGAGCCTGGAGTTCTTGGCAGGGGGTGGGGAGAGATCTAAATCTCTGATTGTGCTGATAGTTAACATATAATAAGGATTGTATTCCTTCCCATGAGCTTAACAGACTTATTAGGCACGTCTTTTGTCTTTCTGTAAGTCATTCGGGAGGCACCCTATAAAAAATAACTTGCTTCCTTGCTTTCAGCTCTCTATCTTGTGGATGAATTAAAACTCTAGGGTGACCTTCCCAATCAGTGTAACTCATCAATGGGAGAACTTCTGGACTCACCCATATAATGTGGAGTTTCATTATCTAAGACAGTGAGGCCCTTCATCCAACAAAAATGACCACCAAAAGTTTGTTCATTGTGGGGTTAATGCACTATGTAAAATCAGTCTTAAGGGAGTATTAGTTTTCCAAAATCACACAAGTAATATTAGGGTAGATAGATTAATGGTTTGATACAACTTTATACGTTGAGACCATCCATTCTGTCATGAGTAAGGATGGCGAGCAGGGGGCTCCCATCCAGCCTGTCAAGCGCATGCGTAGCACTGAGGAACTGTTCAGCCATTCAAAGAGACACAGATCGGGACCGCCTTAACCCTTGGGGGTTATATGTCTGGGTTTTCCCCATGCTTCTTCAGTTTGTTAGGATTCCTGTTAAGTACTAGCAATAAATATTAGAGACCAGTTCCTTGTCTCAGTGTGTTTCCTGGTTGTTAGGACACATTCTTCCTAATCTCTATGAAATCAGCTTTGTCATATATATGCTGTTTTGCCATTTATAAAGGAACAGCTTAGGTTGAAATACAGGAAGCTCTACATGGAAAGATGGGATAAAGTTTGCAAAAATGAGCTACAGTACTTCATTCATACAACTGCTGACTTCTACTACTTTTACTGCTGCAGAAAAGAGGCTTCCAGGGAATTAAGTGAATAAGCCAGATATGAAATAAAGTTGAATATTATTGACACCCAAATCGACTTTAAAATTGCGCTTGATTATCAGAAGACCTGCAAGCACTTGAATTTAGGTTTGCTCTGAGCACATGCTCTGAGGTGAAAGGAATCAAGATTAAGACAACAGTCTTAACATCTTTTTAGCATTCTTAAAAAGAATGAAATGCCTTTGCTGTTCACCAATACACCTTACTGTGCATGCAAATAATTCAGTATTTTCAAATCCATTTTTTTAAAGATAATTTAAAATAATACATCTCTTGGCGTTGGAGAAATCCCATAGCAGCCTGATATTAAGTTTTTTGCCAGGGGATTTTATAAACTGTTTGCCATACCTGCATGGAGTCTCAGTTCTATGGTCATTATTCAACTGACCACTCAGGAACAATGCTTATTTCCTTACAAAGGGAACCTGGAACTGTATGCTATGTTTATAGTCGACTGTAACACCAGTCTTATCTCCAGGATGTTATTGCTTTTTCCTGTAAGTTCTAAATTGACTTGCACTATGGTGGCCCTATGTTAGATTGATCATAGCAGATCATTTCCATATAGATACTAAGAAGATAAAATGTCATCACCAAGAACTCATTCTGATAAAGCGTTTAGCTTCACCTTATATTGCATTGATTCAGCTGTCTTGTTTTGGTTGGTTTTAGATTTTTTTATCCACATGGTCTTATCCTGAATATAATTTTAATTCAAATTTAGAGCTAAGCAAATATTCTTGAGAGACTCAGGAAGGTCACATGACTGTTGGACAAGCTCAGCAATTCTCCTCAGCTCAGGAAAACGAAATCCTACAGACACAGAACTTATTTAATAGAGCTTTGGAAGACTTTCCAACAGAAGTGGCCAACAATAGCATACAATAACCTTCCCTCAGAATCCCACAGCTAGTACAGCCATTTGCCCAATTGGTTCAGAGATTCTGAAAGTTGCAGTCTCAACGAATCTGAAGAGGACCAGATTTGAGAAGGCTGCCACACAGAAATATCCCTATTGCCATTATGCTTGCTTGCCCCAAAAGCTAATTTTTATTATTTCTATATTTCTTTTTATTTCCAAGCCTATTGCCATATAGGTGTGGGGATAAAAAGTCCCAGGAATTTTTTTTAGATGTTTTTATCCCACCTTTATTTTTATATATATAAATAACTCAAGGCGGTGAACATGCCTCATACTCCTTCCTCCTCCTATTTTCCCCACAACAGCAACCCTGTGAGGTGAGTTGGGCTGAGAGAGAGTGACTGGCCCAAGGTCACCCAGCTGGCTTTGTGCCTAAGGTGGGACTAGAACTCATGGTCTCCTGGTTTCTAGCCCATCACCTTAACCACTAGACCAAACTAGCTCTCTATGATTCTCTCTCTCTAGGATTCATAGTCTCATTGCTTGGGAATTCTAGAAAATGTAACTCCAACATATCTGGTTGGAGAAAGATCATTTTATGTGGTAGCTGGGTTCAGATATGTAAAGCCACAAAGATCGTGATAACCCATAAGGTGGTTTGCTTGGTTCTGGCACAGGATGTGGTGTACACCCAGCCAATTCTGTAAAACATATTCAAATGAATTATGATTTAACACAACATGTGAACTTAGTCAGTAAGACAAAAGAGAATAAAACAATCCCTGCTAATTACTTTGGTGCTCAGTTGAAATTAATATTTGGTGACATGGGCTTAGGGTTTTTTTGTTTGTTTGTTTTGTTTTGTTTTGTTTTGTTTTGTTTTGTTTTGTTAGGACTTAAATATATTATCTGCTCATCTGCAGAATTTCATTTTCCCTCAAAAATGAGCAGTTTTTTACAAAAAAGAAATAGCACTTAAATCTTATTGCATTTAAGTATTATGAATAAAGGAAACACATCTTTTGGACAACATTTCAGGCAACACCAATAACAGTGGCAATATTACAGTGCATTACCTGCTTTTAAAGTAGCATCAGTGTTTCTCTGACTTCTCCCCTCCTGATTTGCTCTGGTGTCCACAGGCATCTTTTTCCCTGGCAATGGCTTCTTTGGAATTGCAGCAGCTACCTTTAGACGTTTGGTTATAGTGTCCACTGCCTCTTCTAGGGATTTGTCTACATACCAGGTTAGGTTGGCTAGAAGTGTTTCTGTTCTGGCCTCCACCATGGCACCAGTGAGCTCTTGGAAGCCTTTCTGAAACAGTATGCCATCTGAGTGAACAGTTGGCATCAATTTGGGAATGCTGGCATTCATTTCTCTAATGCTTCCAGAGACATGCTGACACAAGTTCCTTGCTTCATTGGCTGTCTTGTTTAAGAGAGGGATGCTCAAGGATAGGCGGATACTTTTGGCTTCAAGAGCCCTGATTCTGGAATTGAAGGTCTGAAGCTGAATAGAGATTGCTTTCTCATTTTCTGTTGCAGCTGCTTTCACATTTCTTACTGAGACACAATTGTTTGCCAGAAATTTGATGATTTTTGCCTCCACAGCCTGCAGGCGCACTTCATGATCATTGTATTCATGGCTGGGGAGCAATATTTTCTCATCCTGGTGACCAACATGTCGCTGGTGCTCTTGAACATTTAATAATGTTGTATTCGGGTTAGGGTGACCACTGCTGAGATGATGGATGTTACGTTCACCAAAGGAAGATTCTGCAGAGGGCCATATTCTTTTTGGTTTCTCATTTTGGTTGACTAGCATCTGAAGGGATTCGTTCATCTTTTGAAACTGTGGTATTAACATCAATATGTTTTCCATCCTCTCCTGACGACTGCAGCAAGCTTCTGTCTCATTTTTCCAGGTATTCAGTGTTTCTTTTAGCACATAGTTATCTTGGATGGAATCAATAGCACTGTTGATAACCAACATAGTCTTGTTTAATCCATCCTCCATTAAAACAAAACATTCATTAATTTGCCTCTCAGAAATTTCATAATGAGCCTGAGCTTCATTTCTAAGTTCCTTCTGGTTTTTGTGGAGTTTCTCAATGGTGGAGTTCAGCCCTGTCACAACACTGGTTAAATTCTCCAGTTTTCTGCTAATAGTATCAGTTTCAAGCCGCATCTCATCCTCTGATGTAAGGCTGAAAGGAACTCCTTGTTCAATCAAGGGTTGGAGAATCTCCATATCATAGCAGAGGTCATTAATTTGCTCATTCATTTTGTCCATCTTATCATTCAAGGGAAACACCAGATTCTCCACACTTTTATTTAAGGAATGAATGTCCCCTTCCACACCCTTTATTTCCATTTGGATGTCACTTCTGCACTCAGACAATATGTTATCACATCTACCTAGTAAATTATCTCGCTGGATTTCTAATGAGATGGTGAGATTATTGATCTTGCTATCTTGAATTCGGAGGTCATCATAGAGCTGCAAAACCATCAGGCTCTGTGTTTTCATTTTCTCCTGTAAACTTGTCATGAAATTTGTAAGATTATCACTCATTGATTCAGCAGCTACGGGGACATTTTGGTCTGAGCTTTTTTCAGTCAATAATAGTTGTTCATGTGCTTCTTTCATTTGAGTAAGAGTTTTGTTCAGGGAGTCATAGTAAATATCACTCCTTGAACTCTGATGCTCTAGGTCAATTTCCAAAGACCTCTGCCTTTCTTGCAGTTCTCTGATTGGCTTCTCACATGTAAAGCTTATGTCTTCTTCAAGATGCAAGATCTGGGTTCTAATATCTAGAATTTCTACCCTTGTAGGTCTATTTTCAATATCAAGGGCAAATTTTTGGCAGGATTTATTCAAACTTTTGACTAGCCCTTTGGTATTCTCGAGATCTTCGGAGAGATCAGATGTGATCTTGAAAATCTGAGCCACTGTCTCTTGTATGTCACTCTGGAAGGCTTTAAATTGCTCTTTTACCATTTCTTTGATAAGCTCAGTCACGCCTTTAGATTTGAAACCTACAGGGGAGAAAAGATACAAAAGCCTTCCTTAATAAACAGCCCGAGAAAAAGCAAAAATCCAATATTTAAGTAAACCTCAGGGTTCTCTTTCTCTCTCTCCTGCCTAAAACCCATTGTTTTCCTCTGTATGTGGCAGGAGCGAAACAATGTTTTGTGCAATAACATTTGCACAGTATGTTCCTGGATGGATTATTACCTTCACTAAATCTCAAAGGGGTTCTGTTTGAATAGCATTTTTACTAGTCACTCTCATCCTTTTAATCAGTTTTGCTGTCCTGGGGGAGGAGACATAGTATATGCTCCCTCCAATTATAAACCACTGTGACAGAGTGAAATGTAACCACAGATTCCAGCAGAATAGTCCAAAGGTTTAAAGGAACTATCCAAATATACAGTTACATGCCCAGGGCGGGGGGGGGGGGGGGATGAGGAAAGGTCAGTGGTACTGAAATGATTTTAATTTGCTGTTATCTAATCGGCACGAAATTACAAACAGAAATTTACAGGTTTGGATTTATTTGTTTGTTTGTTTGTTTGTTTAAAGCAGAATGAGTCTGCTGGGCTTCTTCACAGTTATATAAAGGAGATGTTTAAATAAAAATGAGGCTGGGAAGCAAATGAAGCCTGCATTACTACATGTGAGGGCTAAAGCTGCCAAGGCTGGAAGCAAACAGTCAGAGACCTGACAGGACCATTATCAAAATGAAGTGCAGGTAGCCTCCACGTTCAAGGCTGACAAATAAGGAGCAAAATCTGTAGGGCAGGAGCAAGAGAGGGAAGATTTAAATGCTGAGGCTGGATGGCTGTACTCTGCAGTAACAGATATTCTTTATTATTAGGGTGTCTTGTAACAGCAATAAAAATAACTTATCTGGCTGAGCCTTGTCCTTGACTCTTCCACTGCTGGCTCCTGAGTGCCAGTTGAATTTATAGAGAGATTTATTGCTATACAGTGGGCGAAGCTTGGGCACCGCCCTTGCTGTTCTCCCCCTAGTATTAGAACTGGGAAGCAGTGGTTTCCAAAGAACTTCATAATGTAGCCTAGAATGAAGTTTTGTTGCACTCTGAAATGATAATCAGATAAAACACTGCCTAATCCTGAGAGCCACTAGGAATATATATTCAGTTCTTTTCACATCCAGTGGTTTCTCTACCTGAACTGCCTTTATGCTAATAGGATTTAGCTTTCTGTTCTTCAACCTTTCATTTCTGTTCCATTAGAAGCAGTTGGGTGTGTACATTCTCTATCTTTCTGACTCATCAGACCATGATCCTTAGCTTGGGCACTTTCCTTTGCCCTCTTAAGAGTAGTTTTTCCCCAACCTGGCAGCCTCCTAGCACTTCAATACCAATAATTCTCAGCCAGCACATGACAACAGCACTCACAGGTCTGAACTGGTTTATTAGCAAAACACCTGCAAAAGGCTATGGCATATTACAGTAAAGGTCTTCATGTGCCATGCATCTCTTGGTTTATTATTTATTTTTTCTTAGATTTTTATCCCACCATAATCATATGACTCTTGGCAGTGTACAAGACCATAGAACGTCCACAGTAAATACAAGACACGAGCACACTCATAAAATTCTCTAAAATAGGGCCCAAAGAAATGAAGGAGCATACGAAGTTCCTCTGATGTTATCCAACTAATTGAAAAAGCCTGCCCAAAACTCAACTCTGCTTTAATTTGCTTCTAGAAGATCATCAAGGTCAGGACAAGTTGAACTTCCAGGGGAAAGGCTGTTCCACAGCATGGGGGCCATGGTTTCAGCTCACATGACTACCTTTGTATAATTTGAATTATACATATAATATACCTTTGAATAATTTATGACTTGAAGATCACCTTAAATGTGATATTGTATTAGTGGAATGGAGGTGAACGAGGAGGTGGGGAACACCTCCATATACTACAAATTATAATGGGCAATGTCCAAATGCCTTGGTGGGGAGGGCAATATGGCCTATAGTTTGCTCACCTGTCCTTTATACCCTTCATACCACAAGGAGGGATGTTATTGGCAATCCTTGTCTCAATCTACAACGTTCATTAAATGCAAAGTAAAGTTGTGAGCTTACAGGTACGACAGAGCCTGCTCTTAAAATTTCCTAATTAAAAATCCCTCCTGACTGAAACAGAAACACACAGCAGGACAAACTTCTGTGTCTGAGTGACAACTGCCTTGCTTATAGGCACATAAATGCAAATTAGCAATGGGAAATTTATTTACTTGTTTGCAGTTTTATCCAACCTGTGTGAGAAATCTTTTCTGTTAGTCCAGCATTATAAGGAATTAAGATATACTTTGAAGAGATGTAATTTAGATGAATTAGATCTAATTAAAGAAGGCACCTGAATTCCATCTATTCAGCATCTTTAATATTGATGATTATGTATTGAGAAGAAAAAATATACGAATAAGTTTGACAATGTTCTACCAGGTAGAAAAGGGAATATGGCAATGTATATATCCATCTATATACATGCACACTTCAAAAGGATGAGTTTGATCAAGACTGCAAAAATTAATTTCAACAAGCATAATAAATGGTTAACTATATGACAGAAACATATTTTTAATCTAGTTGAGCAAGAAAGAGGAAGAAGAAAAGATTTAACCAACTGGAATACAAGGAAGAATTTGTGACCATATGATATCAGAACTAAGACATGGCTTATGGGGATCAATCTCACCTCTTGCCAAATCCTTAATCAGTGCTAATTAGCTAAAGAAACCTAAATGACCACTAATTGCTTAGTAAAGGCCACCTTCAACTAAAATGAAAGAATCTACTCACAAGTGTTGAGGTCTGAAGGGCTCAATGGGCAGAAAATCTACAGCAATTTCAAAATGAGAGGAACGGATAGCTTAGGGCTTCTCTAACCTGAGGCTTCCTTATCTAGGTAGCTTCCAACTAAGCAGGTAGCATTGAGATACTGTTGGTATTATAAATCACAGCCTAACTTTCCTTATTTCAACACATTAATCTAAGGGCAAGGACAAAAACATTTTAGTGGGCAAGTGTATCTGAAAGACTACTCAGACACCATAAAAATGGGAGTTTTACAGGGTTTAAAGCATTTCACATACAATATCTTGATCATTCTTACAGCAGCTTGTTAGGTTATGACTACTAAGAGATCCAGGCTTCTGTCACATTGGTTTGGGAACAGATTGAAAAACTTCTCCAAATGTGAAGAAATAACTAACTTTTGAGCCAATATGAATTTGAGTCAACCCCTCTTTTATACACATCAGTGTATTGCAGAGATCAGATTTGAACTGGGCAGACCCAGCTTGAAGTCCCCACCTGATGGTCTCTGGGTGACTTTATGCCAGACACACTCTCAGCCCAACCTGCCTGATGGTCATTGTGAAAAATGACCCACCTTGAAGTCAGCGGGAGAGAGAGGATGTAATGAAAATGCAACAATGAACAAATAAAATATTTCCAATGTACCACCTGCTTAAAGGACTTCCAAGGGAGAAGGAAGCTATGGCAGGAAAGCCAAGGAAGGGAAAATTCGCTCCCAGGACCTGGAATGCTATATAAATAGTTCTGCAAAAATGCCATTTCCCCAAGGACCATTGACATGATTTGGGGGACTGTCTGGATAGAGGATGCTCAGATTAAATATGGAGAATAATCCTCCACAATATGGATCATCAAATAAATCAATCCAGAGTGCTCATTTGAGGCACAAATGACCAGCCCCAAATTATCCTACTTTGGATACATTATGCAAAAACTTAGTTCTGAGGAGAAGTCTCTAATGGTGGGAAAGGTAGAAGGAAAGAGAAGAAGAGGATGACCAGCAGCAAGGTAGATGGACTCAGGTACAGTGGTGATGGGTACACCATTGAAAGACCTGAAAGACCAGTTTAGAGACAGATCATCATGGAGAAAATATGTCTATGTGGTAGCCAAGAGTCAGTGATGACTTGATGGCATATAATCAATCATCATTTTTTTTTTACAAGGGGCAAAGTAATAAGGTCAGTGCCTGCAATTGTTTTGTTTACAACATAATTTGTCAGGCTATTTTTCCTTTCTTTTAAATTACTATGATGATAACTAAATTTGAAATTATATCACTTACCTGGCTGAATATAGGGATGTGTGTATGTGTGTGTATGTGGATAGAGAGTGTGTGTGTGTTCAGCATACTGTAATAAGTTTTTTAAAAATCTTGTATTGGGGCTTTTATCAGCCTCTGAAAGAAATACAGATCCTGGTAACAGCAGTATTTCTTCAACTGTAACCCATTTGCTTGACAATTAGCATATTCTCCAGGTTAGAGGTACAGCCTTCTGGATGCCTATAGAACAAGTGTGGGCGAATTGCAGGTCCAGGTGGCTTTTGGTCTAATTGTAAGATTAGACCAATTTCTGTGCGGTTCAGACCTCTGGCAATAGCAATTTGTCTCTGTCTGCTGTGTGGGAAGGAAGGGAAAGAGTGAGGAAGGGATCAGAAAAAAAGAAAAAGGAGATATATCAGAGGGAGAATGGGTGGCCCTATCCAGTATGAACTTTCCACCATTTGCTTAGTACCCCTACCCTTGATTTGTTCTCTGCCACCAATTAGCACCAAAGGAATGGAGCCCTTGGAAGCTAATTGGTTCTTATGCCATGCTATAGGTCCTTGAACTGCTTTTCATCCTCATTCATCATTATTTTAATGAGCAACCAACATTCTGCTACTTACACTTCTGATGATGTTGACTACCATTCGCTTTCCTCTAGGCCTCCAATGCTGCCACTTACATCATCACATTATCTTAAGACTTTCTGAGAACATGACATTCCACCCCCAAAAAGAAAAAAAAGATTCCTGCGTTTTGCCCATGTATAAACTGTGCTGAAAATTTGCATTTTTAAAAAAAATTGTTCTCATTCAATTTGATGAAAAAGAATTTACTTCTGAAATTTATTTAAGAGCAGCATAGGACTCAGGTGAAATTCTGCACAGCATTACTCAGGAACGCAAGGCCTGAAGAAAGAATGGCAATGAATGAAATCATCATGGGCCCATGAGTGTCTCCTGCAATGCTAGCCATACTCCTAGGATTCTATCTTTTGGAAGTGCTGATGTGAGAAAAAAGTGGTTTTGCTTTCTAAATCTGTTTATATATGGGATTGACCCATGGGGAGAAATTTTTCTTTAAAAATCCAAATGAATTTTCAGGGCATGTACCTGCCTTTCACCTTGAAAACTGCTGGTCAAAATTATGATGTCACATTTTTAGGAAATGAAAAAAACAACAGTCAGTATTTTCACACTGCAGCGTGTGAAACAGCCTAATAAATGCTTCTGCTTCTTATATAGAAAGAAGTGGTCAGCACTTCAGCCGAAAGGTTTGTTTTTTCCCCAAGCCAAGTGGTAAAATAAGAAGGAGGTGCAATTGTGATTAGTAAGGAAACTGATTGATTGATTGATTATGTGCCATCAACTCTTAGTGACCCCACAGATAGCTTTTCTCCAGGAGGTAAGCAAATAAGATACCGATTGTAGTCTTAAACTTCTTTTAGTAAGATACAATATGATATTAAGGTCATATGTCTTTTACAGTATTTCCTGGAATCTCATTGCCCTTTCTTCCCAACTATGTGTCTTCACCGAGTTTAATGGAGGCATGTTATGGCTAAACTTCTGTCCTCTGCCCCTACCAGGGTTTGTTGAAGCTATTTCGCCTCCTCTCCCAGTTAATTCTCTAGTTGATTTTTGATAAAGAGCAAGGAGGGAAGAGGGATGAGGACAATTCAGAGGTCATGTTAAGCTATGCAAAGGTCAGCTTTGAAAATAGGATGGAAGGTTTCATGAAACAAATGCAGAAGGCATGACAGATCCACTGGGAGGCTGGAAGACATAAATCTAATATGGGCAGAAAACAGAAAGGCAAAAAGCACAAAGGCAGAACCTGCCATCACAAGCAAAGTAAGACATCAAAATTTGTGAAACCACTGGAATCATGATCGACAAATTAGTGGACCCCAAAGGTTGTATGATTTTGATGCCTCTGTGTGTGCCTTAGAATAAAGATGTGAGCAGAAACGTTTTTTTTTTAGGAGCAAGGCATTAACAAAACTGAAAAGATTCCAAAGATACTCTCTGGCCAAAGTTAAGGTCCCAGTGGTTTTGATGGGAAAGGGCAACAGTGTTTCTAAGTCTGTCCTATTGAAATAAGTGAAGTTGAAAATCAGACCCCTCACTCTGATTTTATACTAAACAAATTGGAAGGAACTTTATATTTGGGGCTAACCTGTGATCTCAGGTGTAACACAGTTTTATGGTCATTGTTCCATACGAATTCTCAGCATTCAGGTAATCAATAATGCTAATGAAAACCTTATTGCATATTGATTTGCATTTCCTGGGTCTCTTTCTCTTTATTGTTCTTTGGATTGATTATGCAACAACCCCAGAGTAACTGACTCATCTGAAGAGAAAACTACAAAAGCATCACTGAGGCACAGGTAGAAGATGGAGAAAGAAGGATCTGAGAAATAATTTTACATTAGGGAATAAGACAGTTCAGTAGAAAGAGGTGGCCAGGTTGGGAAATCAGTCTCTTTTTGATGGAAGAGGATGCTGCTATGCTATCAGAGCAATACTGAAGAAACATTACCTGTTTACTCCGGAGAACAACTAATACTTTCAGAATCCTTATATGAAGCAGCTCAGATATGAGGTAAAGGGAATGGATCATGGAAATATGCAACACTTCTTCAATGCTCCGTCACAGCTCTCACCATACATTAATGTATACATGGCTTGCACTTCTCGAAGGGTCAAGTCCTGTCAAGTCCCCAGACTTAAAATGAAAAGCTAATAAAAGAGTCCAGCTGCAGCGCTTTCATATGGGAACACTGGCAGTTGTTGTTGTTCAGTCATTAAGTCGTGTCCGACCCTTCGTGACCCCATGGGCCATAGCATGCCAGGCCTTCCTGTCCTTCACTGTCTCTGGGAGTTTACTCAGATTCGTGTTCATTGCATTGGTGATGCTGTCTAACCATCCCATCCTCTGCCGTCCCCTTCTCCCTTTGCCTTCAGTCTTTCCTAGCAGTGTAGGGCAACCCAATTTGTAAATAACTAATATAAATCAAAGAGCAACATTGCATGCACTTATAAAGGGGTGGGCTTCAGTTATGCCTGGCATCTTAGCTTTATGCCCCTGACTTACAGATGTGCCTGTAATTTTTAGGCTTCTATACAAGGCTGAAGAAAAAAAACTCCTACTTTAAAGAATTCAAAATTTAATGCAACTTTTAAAGCATCTGAGTCTTTTTTTCAGGCCTACACAGAAGCCTCAAAGAATGACAGGATGCTTTGACACAGTAGAGTGCTGCTGGGCTTGCACATAGTCTGAAGCAGTTTTTCTAAGTAACTTTTGAAGCATACATAGCCCTCTTAAAAATATATTCTTGTAATCATAAGGGATAAGGGTTATGAGGATTATGAGGGTGATTAGCCATCTCTCTCTCACATAATCATTCATATTTAGAGGTCAACAATTTGTAGTGAAGTTCTTCCTGTATCAGTTGTCATACTCCTGGAAATTTAATGATAATAAATCCAGTTGTTGTTTGCAATAATAACAATATACTAGTGGGGTGATCCTTGGCCAGAATCTGCAAATCTGAACTTTGTTTAAGAGGATTGTAATAAAAAAATGTACAAATGAAATCAATGTCTTTCTGTGCTAAATGTAACACTAATATATTTCTGTGAGGATCACTAATTATGTTGGAATGCTGAACATTCTGCTTCTGTTCTGGAGATTTCCAGTGGAAAGAACAACATCAAAAGAATAAGAGAAAATTCATTGGAAGAATGTGTTATGTGTAATTTTATACTAGAGTGCAGTTTGACAGAGGATATGTTCTAGATATAACACTTGGAAGAAAAAGAAAGATAAGCTTGGACATAATATAGATTTCACTGGGAAACAAAGAATACAGAAATGGGCTCTTTATTGAATAGGATTGGCACACCAGTAAATCACAGATTGTGAAATGGAGGCATTGTGTATCAATGTGAGGGTGTTGGTCTCTTCATAGGACCAAATATACTGAATTTTGCATGTTCCTTTTGATGATTGCAACTTTATTGCATGTTAATGTGCATCAAAAATGCAGGAAGGAGGTGGGGAAATGCTGCACATGACTTCCACCATGACACATTGTAACTGAATGTGCACATATTAACCTGAAGGGAATAGAGAAATGGATGAAAAAGAAGCAGAGGGGAAATGGAAAATGTTCAAAGAGATATGGAATGTATCCCTAAGGGTCAAGAGTGCCACATAGCAATAAAATACACTGAGGGCAGAGAGAGAACAGGATGAATGAGAGAGAAAGTGTAAATATCACTATCGCTAAAGCAACACTGTTTGAGAGCAGCATCTGGAGCTTAACAACTCCAGAGCCAAGCAAGAAATGGGACTGTAATTTATGAAGATGTCTTCTAATAGCTTTTATAGGCTCAAAGGTATGTTATTTATACCAACTCTGCTACTAGTCAAATGGCAATGATCTCAGACAAAAATGAAGAATTAGGGGCAAATTTTATAAAGATGAACAAAAAAAAATAGATTCTAGTCATGTTCTGCATTGGTTATGCCTAATACTTTTTTTCTCTGGCCAAATCCCATGCACTTATATTAACCTTTGAAGATCCAGCTGTTTAGAACTAGCCTATGTAATTATTAGGGATGCAGTGGCGCTGCAGGTTAAACCGCTGAGCTGCTGAGCTTGCCAATCGGAAGGTCAGCAGTTCAAATCCGCATGACGGGGTGAGCTCCCGTTGCTAGTCCCAGCTCCTGCCAACCTTGTTGTTGTTTATTCGTTTAGTCGCTTCTGACTCTTCGTGACCTCATGGACCAGCCCGCGCCAGAGCTTCCTGTCGGTCGTCAACACCCCCAGCTCCCCCAGGGACAAGTCCGTCACCTCTAGAATATCATCCATCCACCTTGCCCTTGGTCGGCCCCTCTTCCTTTTGCCCTCCACTCTCCCTAGCATCAGCATCTTCTCCAGGGTGTCCTGTCTTCTCATTATGTGGCCAAAGTATTTCAGTTTTGCCTTTACCTGCCAACCTAGCAGTTCGAAAACATGCAAATGTGAGTAGATTAATAGGTACCGCTTCGGCGGGCAGGTAACGGCATTCTGTGACTGTCATGCTGGCCACATGACCACAGAAGTGTCTACAGACAAACGCCGGCTCTTTGGCTTTGAAACGGAGATGAGCACTGCCCCCTAGAGTCGGACACGACTGGACTTAATGTCAAGGGAAACCTTTACCTTTACCTATGTAATTATTGCCTTCTCAAGTTATATTTCAAAGACTTTAAAAATAAAATTTTCAAGATGTCCCAACCCAAATGAGCAGCATTAGGTGGCATTTTCTTTCTGGTAGCAGCCTCATCATAGAATGTTTTCCCTTGTAATGCTTATCTAGCATCAACATTGTGATATCTATAGCCTTTTAAAAAATCCCAGATGATTACATTGAAAAATCTCTTAGTGCATTTAGGCTATGATCCTATAGCCCTGAGTACAGCAACCCAGAGCTTTAGACCTCAATCTTGAAGGACACCATCCAGCATCGATTCCCCCAACATACCATTCTAGGCAATCTCTGGGCTAGTGTTTTCCAAGCTGGCACATTTCAATCTTGGAAGACTCGAGAGGGGGCATGCAGAAGGGGCCGAGTAACCAAATGATCCAAAGCTGCTCCAACTTGTATCATGATATCAACCATAGCCAAATTTTCAAATTTAGATTTTATGTTTGCATTCTATTTATTATTTTAAATAGCTTATGTTGACTGGTCCATAAACTTCTGTTATTGGTTATCACCAATAGCAGTAACACTGTGAACAGCAACAACAAATTATTAAATGGATAGAAGAAGCATCCATCATATTACATGCATCACATGAAGCCAGCTTGCAACAGCATTCTTCCTTATTCTTCCATTCATACAATCCACTGGGTCATCAGCTGGAGTATTCATATTGTAAGAAAAGCTTTTCAAACCAGCCCTATAGGAAAATGGGCTGCTGGCTTGAAAAATATGCATATAATCCTGAAAATCAGGAGAAGACAGTATTTTCATTGTGTATCCTGTTCACACTCATTTCTTTTGCACCAATATCATCTTTGGTCAAATCAGTTTTTCAGGCATTTTAAAACATGATAAAAACCTGCATAAACTAGTTAGCATGGCTAGAATGAGGTTGCAAACCATGAGCATTCATGGCTTTATCAAATCCCTGGTGGTGGTTGGGAACACACCCTATGATTTGTGAATTTTTTTCAGAAAGAAAGAAAACAAAGCAATATATGCTTCCTTGAAGAATGTAGAATATTGCAACAGAAAGAGCTGGTAGTTTCTTCCTCCTCCTTGCCCGCCCCCCCTTTCTTTGGCACTTTTAAGTGGGTGAGTGATTGCGTTCATTTCTTTCTTTTACCTTTTAGAAACGCCACAAAATCTTTTCCCTTATCTTCATTGATTTTGCCTTCCAGAGAGGAAAGTGTCCAGCTCACATCTCTCATAACGACTGAAATGTTGTCAACCTTCTTCTGTAGCAAAGTCAGTTTCATCTCCTGGCTGCTAATCTGTTCATTCATTTTTTGTGCAACTGCTGGTGAGGGGGGTGGGAACAGAGAAAAAAATGCAACAAAAGCAGAGGAAATTTACTGCAGGGAAAAGGAGGAAGCACCAAAATAAAACCCACAAACCATTGACAGAAAGAGGTGAAAAGTTTCTACAGTCATTAATGTGAGTAGACCGTTTTGATTTTTATCATGCACCTTGAGTGACATTTCTACAAGCACAGTCACCAATAATTGCTGAATGATCCATATTCATTATAAGGTAGTTATAATTCCAGGAGAGTATATTGAACAGTTAACAGAAATTTAATGAGCATAAGTGGAATCTTTGTCTACCTAGTCGATTTCAGTTTTTACTATTTCAATAAATGCATTATACTCTTAAGGACTGATCCTATGAAAGAATTTAACTGACATTGTACTTATAAGAATTTGCAGCACAAAAAATAAATAGCAAATTAGCAATATATTGTTCCTTTAGAGATATACACTCCAATCTGCTTTCCCTGAGAATGATTGTCAGCACCGTTTACTTAAAAATGCCTTGTGAGCTTCTTCCACACTGGAATCTTCCAAAGTGCTGCAAACTATCCCTTTAGAGCAGTGTTTCTCAACCTTGGGTGCTTGAAGTTGTGTGGACTTCAACTCCGAGAATTCCCCAGTCAGCATAGTCCACACATCTTCAAGTTGCCAAGGCCGAGAAACACTGCTTTAGAGAGAATTCAGTAGATGTATCTGGTTGTATCATGTTTGGCCACCAGTTTCAGACTCACAGTGGGATGTCCATTGCAGTGAGGCTGACAATATTCATAATAACAAATTTGTCCAGCTGCTGTATTTAAATACAATTTGAGTTGATAGTAAATGCAATTTGTTACATTATTGCATAGCAAACTAGCATGGGATGGAAGAACTAAAAACAAGAAAGGAAGTTCATACGGTCCAGGTATTCTGAGTACATTTAGAAATAGGGGATCCTCTTTTGTCTGAATGTCTTCCTATTGCTGATCCAATTTTGAAATACCTTTTATTTTAATATATATTTCTCTGTCTTGTAGGTCATTTCAATGGTAACCAACTCTAAGCAGTTTAGAAATAAAATGAAAAAGTTCATCTAGTACTAGTAAATGCTCATATGGTGCAGCTTCATTGATTTCTAATGCCAATCTTCTCCAAGTAGCATATGTGATGCATTCAAATACTTGCTTTAATTTCCTGACCAACTTATATGAAGGATACAAGCTTGGATCAAACCTCACCCATCCCCTTCCTTAAATTGCCCACACAAATGCAAATAGAACATTCTGAAATTGGCTCTCCAAATGGCATTTTCTGTCTTTTTCAAAAGATTTTAGTGTGGAAATGGGTGCAGGTTTCCTCCCAGGGGCTCCTTTTCCACCCTCAGCATTCCCAGCAATCTCACCAACCCCCCCCCAAGAACAGACCTCCCCCCACAAAAAAATTGATCCCCACCCATTCTGTTGACATCAATCATCACTAGATGGTTTTCTAATGCCATTCAGAATATGGACCCTGAAACACATCCTTTTCTCTTGAAACATTCCCTGCCCCATCCTACAGGGCTCATTGCCTTCCTTCATTGCATTTGCTCTCAAGGAAATATTTATGCCACCCAACCACCACTATTATTGCATAAGAATGCCTTTGGAGTCTATGGGGGTATAGAAAAATTAATGAAGATGCCAAAGATAGGTGATTTGCTTTGCAGCGTGCCAGCTACTTGTTTGCTTTTTAAAAATTGAAACAATCTTCAGAAAAGGTCAGGTACAAAATGTCTGCAGATACATTTGAGTCCATAGGCATCAAGGTCCACACCTTGAAATAAGGAATTTCTAGAACAAAAGGGGTATGGTGGGGAGAAAATATTTCTCATTCATCTGTTTTAGCAACAAGAGTCTGAAGGGGTTGCAACTGGTGTGGCTTGGCTTGTAAAATAGCAAAGGCCTGATGGTCTATCTATAGTTATCTCTGGATCACAGAACATAGCAGCAGCTAACAATATCCAGCCTCCATAGCAATTGAATGCATGCCATTGGAGCCCTTGAGTTTGCATTGCTTTGGTTGTTTCTTATGAGGTCATCACAAGATTATCCCTGAAAATGATTTCTTTGCTCATTCAATTCAGTGGCACTCCTGTACGCCTATTCTCTATAAATATTCTGTCCTGTCCCCTCACCTTTCCAAGTAGAAAGATGTAAGTGGCCCTGATGATTCATCCCTATACTTTGGTGACGGGTGAGGAAATTTCCTTTTCTTCAGGTTTTTAATAAATGGAATTGACAATGATTGTGCAGGGAACCATAATAATTACAACTACTGACCTTGGTTGCTGGGCTCCTGCTGCGGCTGTTGGTTTCTCAGTGTTTCCCCAGTGATAGCTGTGTTGCTCTCTGCCTGGTTGCTGTGTATGAGCAATTGATCCTGTTGGACTAAAAGAAAAAGAAGAACAAGGAGAAGGAGAAGGAGAAGGAGAAGGAGAAGGAGAAGGAGAAGGAGAAGGATGTATAAATTGTCCAGCATGACTAACTCATTCAATACTAACAATGCTCTTTGGTGCCCACCATCTTCTTAGACTTAAATAGCGGTGCTTATTCCTGAGTCAGCTGTTCTGTCCATCTGGGCTACATGCTATGCTACCATATTATTAGAGGATGTGGATTGGCTTTAGTTCTTACCAAAGATGATTAAAAGTACCTTCTCTAGTTTGCAACTGATTGTGATTTGCAGAAGTTTGTACTAATGAAAGATTTTTTTCCTTTACCATAAAAATCACTTGGAGAGTGGCATGCTTAACACTGTAGTGGAGACTTAGAAAAGAGCATTGAGCAAGTCCAGTATAATAATTATATCACATCTTTTGCTGAGCTCCCATGATTCTGAGGAAGAGTAAACCGGATAATTGGTTTCCATTAAGTCGTGAAAGTTCTGAAAGGTATCAGTCTGGATCACAGTGTTGCCTTTTAGCTCTATGAATTTTTGTACCACTGGTTGAAAAAAGGCAGCATGTTTGGAAAACTGTTGAAAGTTCACCAGGGAAAGGACCTCAGTGTTGCCTAATTTAACACAGCCCCACATTTGGACTTCATGTTCAACCTTGGCAATTGGATTCAGGCTCCCCAAGAAATCTCTACTTTGGCCTATATTTCATTCTTGCTTGTGTGTGTGTGTATTGGTTATAAATACAACTTCTTAGCAGGGCATAAACACAGGGCAGCAGGAAAGATTGCATTGGGAGAGAAAGGAAAAAAAGAAGCCTAGAAGTGAGGTGATAATTGATTTAATATTCCTAAATATGATACAACAAAAAACATTCTAGTCACTCAGAAGACTTGATATTGATTTAAAATCCCAAAGGACATCATTATCATATGGAGTGGGTGATTTTCTGGCCCTGATACCAATTTCTGTAGGCCCTAGAGCTCCTCACGGTTGCACCCAGGAAATGGGATTGCTGTAAAGGGCTGGGTGGGTTGTTTTGTTTTGTTTTTGTCAAAACAGAGCTACTCCTCTACAAACATTTCTCTGAATTAAATCATTCCTTACTCCACTGAGGTGCAACTGAGACCCATTTTCACCTAAATTTAAAGATGGGTATCCAGTTTGACTACACCTTGAGTCATCTATGGCAGTTCTGGAAAGATTCTGAGGCTGAGGCAGAATAATATTCCCTTCAAAGCGATCAGAACCAAATCTGAATCCTGTAGCTTTGTGATTGGTTGGGGAACTCTGGGAGTTGAAGTCCAGACATCTTAAAGTTGCTAAGGTTGAGAAACACTGCTCTGGGCACCTTAGAATATATAAAGCAAAAAATATATGCATAAAACTACTTATAGAAACAATAAGCAATTAAAACCACTGAATATTGCTAATAATGTTCACCACCACCAATTCCTACCCAAGTGTCCTGCTGAAGAGGACTGTATTTGCCATTTTGGAAAAAGCTATCAAACAGGGGTGCTGCAAGCTTGTGTAATAGTAACTAAGTTTTAAGCTCAGTAGCCCCACTTTCACTACCACCTTTCACTTGCGTGAGTGAGGCTGACAAGAGGTGTATTGTAGTAGCCAGGAGATATGCTGTGGATAGTTAATGAAAAAACAACAACAACCATGAACTATAGCAACTTTCCAGTGTTGGACCAAATGTGAAATAAAATCAAGCAAAAGCATTTTATTTTCTACAATTTTATCCAGCAATCTCGGAAATACATCATTTTACTTGAGCCCATTCTGAATCAGGCCAGGGGGAGTTTGCCTATTGCTATTAATATCACACTGTAGTCTTGATAAGAATGAGGAATAATTAAATCTATATTGAGAGGTTACCCAAGGGACCTGCAAGAGAACCGTATCATTTTTAATAAAGAAGGAACAAAATTGCACTCTAGGTACTTGAGAATACTCTGAACTGATCTCTTAAGAGAATCATTTTCCAGTAAGTGTGAGCAGCAGTAATTCTATAGAAAATTACCTCTGCTTGTAGCCAGGTTCAGTTTTATTTATATATTTTATGCTATTACATTGCAGCAGACAGCAGCTCATTACAAAGGGTGTGACAACACTAAGTTGTAATACTTGGTATTTGCACATTACTTGTTGAGTATTCAAACTGCTTCTTTTTCAGGAATCTTTAGAATGATTTCATGGAAGAGAAAGCCATCATTGCATCTTGGAGTAAAGGAATGTAATTTTAATTCTAAAGGGATTCCTGATGCAGTGCTTTCTTCTACATATGGGAGCGTCAAACTAGCTCTGACAAACATATCATGTGATGGACAGCAATAATACCCCAATGAGAGTCAGACAGACAGGTTGGAGTTGCTCACAGTCTCAGAAGACCCAGATGTCAAACAATAAAGTAACGTTACCTTCCTTGGAGCATTAGAAAACGAAAATTAAGGGCAGGAATGAGCAGTGGATCCACCTGTGACCCCGGATTCCTAAAGATCCATCTAGCTCAGTGATATATCTACAACAACTGGGAAAAGCTCTCCAGGTTTTCTGATAGAGGCTCTTCTCATTAATATCTCGAGAAACCAAAGACTGAATGCAGGTCACATTTCTGAATAGATTAATTGTTGAAGGATGATACTAAATTGTTGCTATATCAGTCAATTGTCAGGAATTGGAAGAATCCACTCTGAGCACATTCAAATGGGGTTACTGGATTTAAGGACATACCACAATAAATGCAGAACAGACTGCGCTGATGCAATATTTGCTTGTACGTTTGTATTTAATTAGAGACAGTCGATTTTTTTAAGGCAAGGGGACTCAATAAAAAATTGAAAAATTGGCATTGTGGACCAAAATAATAAAACATCTGCAGCATTAACTTGAAGTATCATATTCTTCTCTTGAGAAAAGAATCCAATCAGTCCTGTGTCACAGGTGGAAAACAGCCCCACGGATGGGAAAGAGAACTCATCCATCTTGGAAAGAAGGCAACTGTTGTTGTGGCCTGGAATTCCACTCCTGGAAACACTTTAGGAATTCTATTTACTGTGCCCTTCTTATGTCTTAAAGGTTACACTTTGATGCCATCCCTGCTAAGGTAGACGTAGCCCAACCAATATGCGCTGCAGTTTCCCAAATACCTGATGACCTTTTTCTCTTTTCTCTTATTCTTTTCTTTCCCTTTCCCTTTGTCCTCCTTTTTTTAATAGTGTCAAGCAATAGCAAAACCAGAAATTCTTTGAACCTCTGGGGAGCTTTCATCATTTATGGTAGGACCCAAGATACAGAGTCCTAGTTATGGAAGCCCCAAATGTCTGCTTTAATATATGACTTGATATTAGAGTTAGAGTCTAGTGAAACCATCCTGGAGATTTGGAGGGAACGAAGCACAATAAGAAAATGAGGGCAGGGAGGAAACGAAAAAATCATCATGAATCTCAGCTATGATCTTAAACTGAATTTGAGTATAAAACCTTTCTTTAAGTACAAAAGGATTAAGGAAAAGAGTTTGACTCTCTATTTCCCCCTCTCTCTTATCTTGGCTTCAACAGATCCAGTGGGCTTGCTGCTATTTGCAGATAAATGCCTCCAGGGTCACAAGGTTGCCAAGAAGAAAGAAAAGAGAAAGCAGAGGATTGTCACTTGCTTGACATGATTTCTAACTCCTAATGCTATTTTGTGCAGAAAAGCCTGCCTAATATCAGGATCCGGTTCTAAAAACAAGTTTGTCTTATAACCTGCCAGATCAAACAGTCTTGAAAAGGATATCTGCACTTTGGATTCAATCAATATTTCAGGTTGATTGGAATATAGATTTGCTTTCTCTCTGCCTCCACTCTTCTCTATCATTTTACTTTTAAATAAAATAAGCTACTTTTTGCTACTGGTCCATTCTGCACAGGAATCTAAAGCAAAGGTATACCTCAGTTCTTAGTATAGAGATGGTACAAACAATTTTGAAGAAATAAGAAATAAATGGATGGCCTCCCCATCACCACTACTAACATGCTGCTTCTATCCATTTCTGGGGGTGATGCAGCTGGAAATGGATCTTCTGGTTGTATATCAACCTCATTATGCTTTCCCTCATATTCTGAGCTCTGTTCCAGCATTTGTCTTGACAAACAAGTATTTGAATCTGGGTGGAGGACATGGCCACACACACTGGCAGGTGGCTATACCCAAGTTCTTCCAAAACCTCCTTGCATTGAGTGTGATAAGCTAATTTTACTTTATTGTAAAAGTGATCAGAAGGAGAAATGCTTTTCTATTCAGTTGAATATTAGCTCAGCTTTTGGGGGGGTTCATTCAAGCAACCATGATTGCAGGAGATGTGGGGAGGTACTTGTCCTCAATCCTGTCTTCTACAATTCAGGTTTTGCCCTGTGGTTGGGCAAAATGGCTGATAGGAAGTGCTTATGTCATTCATAGCTATTGGAAGATGTCTCTAACATCTGGCTCCTGGACAATTTTTCAGCCCTCCATCTAGAACTGGGAATGCAATTCCCAGAGCCCCATTTTTGTAGCCTTCAGAGGCCCCCAAAATTATGCTCCTGAAATTTGAGATCAAACTGCAAATTTTTGATGATGTAATTTTTATCTCTTTTGAGTACAAGGTTTAACATGTTTACTTTTTACTAAAGACCATTCCAAATTGATTAGAAAACCCAACATTTGAGTTTTGGGGCCTTTTCTTCTCCAGAGATATCACTGGCCTATTCCAGGAAGGGAAGGGAAGGGAGGGGAGGGGAGGGGAGGGGAGGGGAGGGACCAAACTACAACTCCCAGTCACAAGAAGATTGGCCTAGAAAATGTGATCCTTCTAGTCAAGAATGGGCAGACAGTTCAAGGCATATCAAGGGCTATGATAAAAAAGTGGTTCATACAGTAATTTATTTATTTATTTATTTTTATTTTCTATCCCACCTTTATTATTTTTATAAATAATTCAAGTGGCGAACATACCTAATACTCCTTTCTCCTCCAATTTTCCCCACAACAACAACCCTGTGAGGTGAATTGGGCTGAGAGAGAGTGACTGGCCCAAGGTCACCCAGTGTCCTGTTCAGACTATGAGACAGCCAGGCAGAATTACTATTAAATTCTTTATTTACAATAACTATTTACAACAGCAAAAGTTCTTGTAATAGATTAGGCAATGCAATTCAATCAAGTCCACCCAGGCAGTAAAGGATGCCCAGGCAAGGCTGCTGGTCCAGATTGTGGCAAAACAGCTAGGCAGAACTCAGCTAATTTTCTTTTTGAAGCTGTCAGACTTGGTGTAGCTAGAGTGTGTGGCAAAGAGGAGGCTGGGGGCATGAGTCTGTTTTTGGGTGCACAGGTTGGACTAGGCTGGAACACAGAGGCTAGACAAGACTGGACTGGAATATCTAGGCAAGGCTTGGACCTGAAGACAAGGCTGGACTTGGCTGGAGTGTCAAGGCAAGGCTCAGATCTGGAGACAAGGCTGGACTGGGCTGGACCATCTAGGCAAGGCTCAGATCTGGAGACAAGGCTGAACTTGGCTAGAATACCATGACAAGGCTTGGAACTGGATGCGAGGCTGTGCTCAACAGGGACAGCAAGCTCAACTGGAGCAGCATGTGCAGGAAGTAGGTCCACGACAACAGAAGGAGCTGGCTCTGGTTCCACGCTGGCTACAGGCAAGGCTACTGACTGGGGTAAAAACTCTTCCATAAATGCTGTGAGTGTGAAGGATCAGTTGTCTCCAGCAGCTTGGTCTTGGTGCTCCTGCCTTTTAAAATGATCCTTTCTGTGCCTTTTCTCACCTGCAGCCAATCAGGCTGCCTTTTGATTTGCGCACTTCTCTGCTCGTCTTTCATGAGCGCTGATTTAAATCTCCCTCTGAAGTTTGTCCAATCAGTGCTTCTAGTTTCTCCCACTCTGCTGAGTCACTTCTGGTTTTTATTTCTCCAAATCCTTCCTGATAAGTTTCCATTTCCCCTCCTGACTCAAGATAAGTTTCAGCCCTGGTTTTAGGGGGTAGCATAAGTGGAACTGTCTGACTTTGCTTGGAGCATGAACATCTGAAGCCATCTCCCAAAAATGTTCTTCTGGCCATAACCCTTCCATTTGATGAGATACTGGAGCTTCCCATGTCTTTTGCGAGAATCAAGGATTCTGGAGTCTTCATATTCTGGTTCTCCATTGATACAGATAGGAGGTGGGGCAAGTCTAGATGATCTCAGCAGGCTTGGAGGTGCAGAGGGAACTATCAAGGACCAGTGGAATACCAGATGGATCTTCATGTGCTTCAGTAGTGTGAGGCGGAATGCCACTGGATTAATGATTGCCTCTATAGGGAATGGCCCAACAAACTTGTGGTCTAACTTCTTGGAAGGGTGTGCTGAAGGCAGGTGTTTAGTAGATAACCAAACATAGTCCCCTACTGCCAAATGTCGCCTTCCTTCTGATGGCGGTCAGTGAAATGTTTATAGTTGTCCTTGACACGATCCAATTGATCTCGAAGTACCCGATGACAGGCTTGGAGTTCCTCCAAGAAGTGATCAGAGGCAGGGACTGAGGAATGCAGTGGTTCCAAGGGAAACAGACATGGATGAAACCCATACATAGCCATAAAAGGCATTGTCTTGGTGGGTGGATGAATGTAAGGATTGTAGGCAAACTCTGCCAAGGCCAATAGCTCAAACCAATTGTCCTGTTGATAATTCACATAGCACCTTAAATATTGCTCTAAAATAGCAGTAACATGTTCAGTTTCTCCATCCAGCTGGGGATGATGAGCTGATGAGAGGCTTCCTTGAATTCCTAGATTTTGAAGAAGCGCCTTCCAAAATTTAGCAGTGAATTGTTCACCATGATCTGAGATCACTTGTTTGTCTAGGCCGTGAAGGCAGAAACTGTTTTGAATGTACATTTGTGCAGTCTCTTGGGTGGTAGGAAGTCCTGGGCAAGTGATAAAATCTGCCATCTTGGTCATAATGTCTACCACCACTAGAATAGTCATGGCTCCATTGGACTTCAGAAGATCAGTGATACAATCCATGGACACTGACTCTCATGGTTTCTCTGGCATAGGAAGTGGCATAAGAAGACCTTCAGGTTTGCCAGTCAGATGCTTCACCCGACAATGCAAGGCCACCAAAGTTCTCCAGACAATAGATTAAGAGACTTGAAAAACCCAAAATGGCCTGCAGCTGGATTTTCATGACACCATCATAGTATCTTTTCTCAAAGTTTCCCAGGGGGTACATAATAATATGAACTATGTATCTACATAGTATGGAATTGGGCTTATAGTCCATGAGCCCAACTCCATAATGTGGCTTGCTCGGCTGAAAGTTGTTCTAGCTCACTCTTCTGCTTCCATACAAACGGGTCCTTTTGCTGATGTTCATGGAGCTGTTGCATGAGGTCTCCGCTGAACTTCGTTGCTGCAAATTTCTCCACTGGAATCACCAAACGAGGAGGCAATGAAGAAGTTCTCCTGTCTATTCTGGTTTTCTAGACAGAGCATCTGCTCTTTGATTGTGCCCACGAGGAATGTACATGACGTGAAAATTAAATCATGAAAAGAAAACCAACAAATCTGTCTTTGATACAAGATTGCACACTATTTTGAAATATTCTAGGTTATGATGGTCCGTTCTCACTTCTGAAGCATCAGTTTCCACAAAGAAAGGTTGACTAGGATCTGGATGTCTATGGATGAGTTCAGTCATGAATGCTGCCTTGAGTCATTGAAATGCTTGTTCCTCAACTTCACCCCAATGGAATCTGGATCTTTTCTTAAGCAAGTCAGAGAGTGGAGAGGTAAGCTTGGCAAACTGTGGAATAAAGGCTCTGTAATAGTTGGCAAAGCCTAACAGTCTCTGTACATCTTTAGCCCTTTGAGGAGATTTCTCCCACTCTGCTAAGTCACTTCTGATTTTTATTTCTCCAAATCCTTCCTGATAAGTTTCAATTTCCCCTTCTGACTCAAGCTAAATTTCATTTTCTAAGTCAGAAGCAGGCTCAAACCCAGCAGGCTTTCATGCCTAAAGTGGGACTAGAACTCCCAGTCTTCTGGTTTCTAGCCCGTACAGATAATCTAGCTGTCCTTAAAGCATATTGCACCAGTAACCACAAGTATAATATAAACTGAAAACTACACATTCAGCAGCTGTGTTATCTTCATATGGCCATAGCTGTCAACAGGACTTAAATACTTGCATTCATCCCAACTAATTACACAGGATTTATCAGGTGGCAGCAAGCAGATATAATCTATGATTGGAGGAATTGGTTACTTTCTGCTGATAAAGGACACCTGATGGATATCCTTTATTCCTTCACTTACCATTCTTTTGTTCCTAAATATATTCACTGGCATGAAAATGACATTCCTCTGCCCCCCAGTCATTCAATCACATGGAGCCTCTTCCTCATGAAATTAATCAGCTGACTTGCTTTGAAAAAATCAGCAGTTTCTATAACCCTCAACACTTATTTCCACTATTTGATATTTCCTTATAGCAGCTATGATCATCTTTTAAATGTAAGCCATTGCACACAATATCTCAACAAATATAAGGCTGCTATTGAAAGTACACTCAGGAAAGAGGCCAATCCCAGCTCCATAGTTAGTTTCCCTTTATAAGTTCATCTTGGTTGCTTCTGTGCTTCATTTATAGTTCAATGGTAGGCTTTGCAGATCAGAGGTGTTATCTAGCTGGGCTAGCCCAGTTCCTGAAAAATTATTTTTTTCTTTCTGGTATTTGGAAGTCAGTGATGTTTGATAGACCTCAAGCAGGAATGATAGGGTGCCTCTCCACTCAGTCTCTGGCAGGATGTGGCAGGCAGTGTGCTTAAAAAGGGTGAAGGGGAAGTGGGATAGACCTACCAAAGGGACTTGGTGATGCCAGTCCAGGAGTGATGGAACTAAGCCCAGAAAACAAGGTTGCAAAGGTTCTTACACCAATGGTTTTTAAGATCTCTCAGCTATTCATAATTAATTTTTGTATTGTTCTTATGGTCTGATTGTTTTTATTGCTGTAAGCTGCCCAGAGTCACTGGTCTGAGATGGGCAGCTATTTAAATTGAATGAATGAATGAATGAATGAATGAATGAATGAATGAATGAATGAATGAATAGCCTCCTCATTGCAGGAAGCCATATCTGAAAGTGTTGCTTCTACTGTCTAGTTTGACCTGCCCCTACCTGCTCAGCAAGCTGTTGTTTCCTAATTTAGATAATACTCCTGTCAATCTCTAGTATCTCCAGGTTAAAAGGAATGAGTAGAAAGAGGTAGGAAAGGCTTCTGCCTGAGAGCCAAGAGACATGCTGCCAAAATAGACAGGGGGGCATAGACATCCTGAGCCCTATTTTAGTGGCATTCCCAAATTGCACCAGCAAAATTCAGTTGCCAAATGTTGGATTTGGGGTGATTAGTTTTTTTCACAATTTCGGGTCAAAACAAAGAGTGAAATGGGGGTGCAGAGCCTCCATAATGACCATTTCAACTCCTAAACCTGGTCAACCCTCCCAAATCAAGTCACCTGAAATTGGTGGCCCCTCTCACTCATACAGATGTCACTGCAATCTCAGAAGCCCCCCAAATTTGCCCCAACCCAAAAATCCCAAACAGCAACCGCAAATTACCCATAGTCTGGCCTGACATTAAACAGATTCTTTTTTCCACTTAAATGTCTTATTTCCATATCTTTAAAAAAAACGTGTGAAATTGATCAATTCTCTTGTTAACTTCAAGGATAAAAATAGAAGAAGCAGCGTGAGGTCAGCCTAATGCTCTCTCCATTTTTTCATAGTCAGCATCAGATATTCTCTTCAATGATAAAAACATGGAGAAAAAAAATGTAATAACTTGCCAGCAGAAGAATGCAATGCCAGATTGGGTGCATCCCAGGAAGCAGGATTTATGAGCCAGTAGGCACTGCTGAAACAACTTCATTCCTGCCTCAAAGGTCTCCCAGGAGAAAATAGTGTGATGTACGTAGCCCCGGAGTCCATAGGAATGGGGGAGGGAGAAAAAAATTGCTCAGTTTTAATATATGCTTTTGCATTTTCTTACTTTGAATGCATACTGCAGCACAGATGGCCTTCAAAATCTGCCCACTCTGATTTTTGTGATGAGGTTCTCCTGTTATAAAATGCATACAAAAATGCATAGCTTTAAGAGAACACATACATATCAGTGAAAGTAATGAAGAAACGTGCTATGCTTAGAAATTGTGCTTGCAAAAATGTTTATTTTTGGAAAAGCGCACATAAAGCTCTGCTGTACAATAAGTGCACATCTCAAATGTGTAGGATTTTAAATGTAGTTTTTTTTTAAAGAGTAAAAGAGTCCTGAGAAAATATGGAAATAGGATGAGTTGTCTTTGGAGGGTGAAAAAGAGAAGGAAACTGAAATTGATTTCATCCATCTTTACCCCCAGAAAGAGATGAAAAAAGAAAAGAAAACAGTGGTTTGCCAACTTACTACCGTAGCGAAACTTTTGCATATCACTCTCCCTTCAGCTGGATGTTGTATATCTGCCAGGGAGCTCTCATATATTGTGGGAGATTTTGGAATGCCAAAAGGTTCTAGGATGCACATTGCAATGATGAAGTTTCCTAGGAGACTCTGACATTCCTCCTGTGGCTGCACAGTGCGCAGCAAGATCGGTAGTTAGTTATGCTAAATACTTGCGACACCTCACTTAAGGAATCCTATACGCCCTTCAGTACAAATATTTCAAGAAATCTCATGGTAGGAAACAAAACCAACAGAAAATGT
The DNA here is from genome assembly GCF_035149785.1 of Candoia aspera. NCBI lineage: Eukaryota > Metazoa > Chordata > Lepidosauria > Squamata > Candoiidae > Candoia > Candoia aspera. The sequence goes on from NC_086160.1 coordinate 63,550,056, forward strand.
GAGAAAAGAACTCTATCTCCAGTATGTGTGTCTATGTGTGTTGTGCATACATCTACTCCATTAAGATGCCAGGAGAAGAAAGTTGGAAGAGTTGGAGGAGCATTTCGAGAACAGAGGGTGAACAATCACAATAGGGTTTGCCTCAGCTTTGCCTCCAGTGTTGTGCAGGTCATAGGGAGGCAACCTTGGAAACCACTTGTCTTGTTTATACGGACTTTTCTCCAATTGTACATCTCACAGATGTGTATACAGTCAGGAATGCAGAGAAGTGAAGGTCATCCCCTGTTTGCTCTTCCCTTGCCCCTTAGTTTGCCAGGTCTGAGCTGGCCCCATGGTTTTAGGAGGTGATTAATGTCTCCTTGAATGAAGGATGTGTTTCCATTTGCTTAAATTCATACAACCTTTATTGAAAAAGACCTCCCTGAAGATCTTTGTAAAGCATTTGGATGAAACTGATTATCTGGACCCACTTCAATTGAGATTTCACCTGGAATATAGTACTGAGACTCCTTCAAACACCTTGGTAGATGATCTATGTCAGGAAATAGATTGGGGGATTTGACCTGCTGCAGTTTTCTCAGCAGCTTTCATTGTCATTGGCCATGCTTATCCAAACCATTATCATTATCATTATCATTGTCCATGATATACTATTGGGCCATCTGCTGGAGTTGGGACCTGAGGGCATTGTTTTGCAATCCTTCCTGTTGAGATGCACCTGAAAGGTGGCACTGGAGGACTACTGCTTGACCCCCAGATCATTGACCTATGGTATCCCATAGGGTTTCATCTCGTGTCCTATGCTGCTTGGCATCTACATGAAACCACTGGATACAGTCATTTGGAGCTTTGGAATGCTGATGACACCCAGCTTTATTGCTCTTTACTGTCTTATTTCAAGCAAGCAGTCAGCACCCTTGAATATTGTTTAAATGCAATAATAGAGTGGATGAGGGAGAACAAAATGAAATTAAAGCTTGATTTTGATTTTAATGTTTTTGATTTTAATTTAATTTAGTCTTAGACTGTATAATAGCCAATATTTATGTCTGCCTCTGTGTTTATGTGTGTGCACATAAGAAACTAATAGTAATGTGTGGGCTTCCCAAATGGCAGGGGTGCACAATCTGTGCTCCAGGTGCATATCTTACCCACCAGACCTTTGGATAGGTACCTAATCTTTCTAAAGCCTGTTGTCAAATTGTAATGTTTAATATGATGGAAGACAAATTATTAAATAGGTAGGATGCAATCATATTAACTGTATTTAATTGATTAGTTTAATTACATTTACTTTGTTCAGGCGCTACCCAATTTTTGGAGTTCAGCTCCTGAATCTCCATTCAAAGGCCAAATGTGGCTGCAGATTTGCAAATAGGTTGCAATCTTCTATACAATGCAAATATCTGCTCTCAACATGTGGATGTCAGCAGCTGGAACCAGAACGCAATAAAGCCCCATGGTCCCTTCTATTAGTAGAGACTTTCTTCACATAATTAATACACAAAGGGGAAGTTTTTAATGTTTTTGCATTCCAGTAGAACTTCAAAAACAATGTTCCATTAAGGTATCTAACATTCTTATCACTTGCAGCATTGTTATTATCCATACCAAAGTTCTCTTTGAAAGTGTGCATGAGTTTGGAGGTGGGGCAAACTGTGTGTTAATGAGGGGTGGAGGACTAGAACCAACTTAACCCCAGCTGGTTTAACAAAGTAAAGTATTCTGTTTCTGGCAATTGAAACTCCAGCTTAGGCTGTTAGTACATGTCCTTTAGGTCTGGATTTGAGAATGTCCCGAAGGAGATTTTCATGCTCAGGGTCAGTATGATCACAAAGGTGTTTAGGTCCTGTTGATTGATGGATGTGGTTGAACATCCCTTCTGAGATGGATGGTTTGTAAAAAAAAACTGCTCAGTTTTGTCTGCAATCCAGATTCAAATAATGTTTCAGAAAACCAATTGTTTCATATTATTCCTGAATCCTTTGTCTTCATGTGATGGTAACCCCTAATGGGGAACCAATGCTAAGAACAGCAGCGACAAAGCACTAAGCTCCTTCTCATAAACCAGTTTACTGGCTATTTACAGTGGTGCAATAAAACACCTCAGATTAGTATACAGGTGTAAGTATTGATATTTTTCTTTTGTCTGATGCTTCATGCTGCAGATGGCTGTCTTTATTCTAAACATTATACAGCCATCTACTGGGAAAATTCTATAATTGTACAGTCCCTTTTTTCCTATTTAGAATTAGCGCAAATAAAGTTGAGAATATTTTATATGAAACCAAGCTCCCTCTCCTGCAAAAAAGCAAAAAACTTAATCAGATCCTATTATGAGAAAAAAAATTATTGAGTACTATAAACATATGGAAAATGAAGGGAATCTCAAAATTATATAAACCCACCTTCCCCAACCTGGTACCTCTCAGACATATTGGACACCAACTCTTTTCAGACACAGTCAGCATTATCAGTTGTGGGAGATGTAGACCAGCTTATCTGAATGGCATATGATGGGGGATGGTTGATGTAAGTGAAACAAAATTAGTAACTCTTCCATAATTTCCCCTAAGTTTTTCTAGTATGTTGGGGAAATTATTCTGGAGGAAGATGATATTTACACCTTATTTAGATCAGTTCTGGCCTGCTTCTATTCATATTTTGGCCATTAGGTTGCAAAAGTTAAAATACTGAAAATTATGGGGAAAGTATAAAAGTGTTTTCAACCTGTGTAGCTTTGCCTGCTTTGTATAATTCTAGAAACAGATTTTAAGAACTTGCCCTTGTTAGCTTTGGCCAACTTCCCCAAAGAGAAAAGGACAGACTCCCTTTCCTTTTCCACCAAATTCATAGAAATACTTTGAAATGCAATTCTCTAAGTCTAGATTTTATCAACCTTCCCAGCTATAATTCTGTAGTGCCTACAGTTTATCAAGCACTGTGAAAGACATCAACATGATCACCACATTACCCTGCTCATTGAGATAATATGAGAAGGCTCAACTCCAGCTGCTATTGTTATGGCAACTAATGGTTGTCGTGTTCACTGTTTCAATGTGCACTGTACATCGCAACGTTTCACATGCCATGGTGCTGATGTGCGTTTATGGTGGGAGGGAGCTGCTGTGAAACATTGTGCCAAGCTCTATATCTGTGGAATGTGTTTGGGTTATGTGGTCTACTCAAGGACTTTTCCCGCGGACCATCAGGAGCCATTAGGAGCACCTGGGATTGTGAGCCTGAGAAGATTCTACGGGGGGAGGGATCTCGTTTGTACTGAGGGTTTTTTAGTTTGCATTTGGCACACTTTTTCCATTCTCAGCTTTCTTTGTGATCCTGCATACTATTCTTTAACAAATCAGATATCTTTATGAACCTGTTCATGAGTCTGATGGTGTTTTAGGATAGGCAATCATTACATAAAGCTGAGAATCACCAAAGTTGTACCATTAGCTCCTGCCAAGATTAGTTTCTTGTGAGGGAAAACAGTTAACGATGGCCAAAGCCAAACCCATGACCGGGAGACTCGAGGAGCCAACTAGCTTGATGCCCGAGTCAACAGTCAGGAGTGAAGAACGGAGCCTCACCCCAGAACCTTCAGCTTCATGGCAGCACTCGAGTTCCAGCACGGAGGGAGAGGGTTCCGAAGAGGGGAGAGCACCAAAGCAACTGGCACCCAGCGAATCGCCCGCAGAGTTGATCACCTGGGATGAAATGGGAGAACCCCAGCCAGGGATGTCCCAGGCATCCTGGAAGTATCAGTTCCCACTGGTACCAAACGTAGAATCTACCACGGTATCAGAAGGGAGTCAGCCTAACGCATGAGGGAGGGATGAATCTCAAACCCCTGAAAGGCTAAGACTGGTAGAGGCCAAATTAGAATCAATGGAGTACATGCTAAAAGCCCTGTCTCTATCATGGGGGGGGGGGGGCAGCCAAGGCGTGAAGGAGATTCCAGCTCCACACAATCATCCTCCATCCCCTCACCCGGACCACCGGCACAGCGGGGCCGGGGATGAAGCCAGGATGAATCTCCACCCCGCAGAGCCCGTCCATCAATGTCCCCACCCCGAGACAGGAGAACTACTGTAACCTTGGGCCCAACCACTCAAGCAGCCGCTAATTCAGCTCCAACAGGAGCAGGGGTGAAAGACTTTTCTGTCAAGTTTGATGGGGATCCAACTAAGTTGTCTTTCTTCTTCACTAATGTAAAAAATTATATGAAACAGTTTGGACCCTGCTTCCCTTCTGAAGAGGCTAAAATAACTGCCATTGCCACCAAGCTGAAGGGACGAGTGGCTGATCAGTATGTTCAATTAAGTAAGGCTAGCTCCCCTGAGCTTGAGGATTTTGAGGAATTTATGTGGGCGTTAAAGCTGCATTTTGAAGATCTGCTAGCCAAAGCAAGGGCTAAAAGGGCACTGAAGGATCTTAGCCAGGGCCAGCTGTCTGTAGCTGATTATGCCCTGGAGTTTAAGGCTTTAGCTGGGAAAATTACCGACTGGTCCCAGTCTACCTTAATAGAACAATTTAAAGAGGGACTCAATAGGGATGTCCTGCAGAGGGCATTGTGCAGAGACGACCCAGAGATATTGTATGAATGGATCTGTCTGGCCAGCAAGGCTGAGAATGCCCAGCATACCTACATGCAAACCAAACAACCTGAAAAGCCACCAGCCACCATGAGAGGACCCCAAAGTGCCGCAACTGCTGCCCAGCCAGGCTACAGAGCCTGGGAAGAGAACAGAGATCAGCGCTATGCGAGGGGTCAGTGTCTCTGCTGTGGAAAGGAAAGACACCAAGCAGCTGATTGCCCAAAAGTCAAGGCTGGAGACCAAGCGGGCAAACTGCCGGCCAAATCTCCGCCTTCATCGCAGAGGATGACGGCAGCCAAGGGGGCAGCCGATGCTGAAGAAGTACCCTACTTCTCGGGAGAGGTTGAAGATGACTCCAAGGAACCAGCGGGAAATGCCAGCCACCTGCCTTGAAAAGCACCTGCGGGCAGGTGGAGGAGGATGGGTGTGAAGATGCTATGGTGAGTGCTGACTGTCCAACTCTAGCAGTAAAAGTGAAATTGGGCTCCCGCACTAAGACTATGGAAGTCTGGGCTTTAGTGGACTCTGGGTGTTCCAGGTGTATGATTCACCCTGATCTGGTTGCTGCTTTGGACCTGCCTAGCTTTCCCCTCCAGCAGCCTTTGATCTTCACACAACTGGATGGTTCAACGGCGGAGGGGGCCCCGGCAACCCATTTCACTGGAACTGTCGCGATGCAGATGGGCAGCCACCGTGAGTCTTTAAAATTTGTAGTGGCACCTGTTGGCAATCCCTTAGTAATTCTGGGGATTCCCTGGTTGATCTATCAAAACCCATATATAAACTGGGAACACAGAACTCTGACTTTTAAGGATGGGTTTTACCAAGCCCCTACAGCAGAGAGAGCTTCACGTGTGGGGGTTGGAAGGGCTGCAATTGCCATGCCGTGCCTTAGTTTGGCACATGTAGAAGGCTTGCCAGATTGATACCAAGACTTTGCAGATGTTTTTGGGGAAATGGAAGCAGATCAGCTACCCCCCCCCCCCCATCGAAAAACTGACTGTGCAATAGAGTTGGTTCCCAATGCTCAATTGCCCAAGCTGAAAATTTATCCAATGACTCAGAAAGAGCTTGAGGCATTGCGGGACTTCATCAACAAAAATTTGTCAAGGGGGTTTATTGAACCTGCAAATTCCCCAGTTGGGGCCCCTGTGCTTTTCTGGGAAAAGAAGGATGGCACACTTAGACTTTGTACGGACTATCGGGGGTTAAATTCCATCTCAGTCTGCAACAAATATCCCCTGCCTCTAATGAAAGACATGTTAGCCCATTTGTCCAAGGGTAAGATTTTTTCCAAGCTTGACCTTCGGGAAGCCTATTTTTGCATCCGCATACGAGCTGGAGACGAATGGAAAACTGCTTTTAATTGCCCATTGGGTTCATTTCAGTATAAAGTCCTCCCTTTTGGGTTAGCAGGGGCACCCGGGGTCTTCATGCAATTGATTAATGAAGTGTTACATGATCATTTGTTTAAAGGGGTCCTGGTTTATTTAGACAATGTTCTCATTTACACTGAAACCGAGGAGGAACACGAACGCCTCCTCAAACAGGTGTTAAACAAGCTTAGAGATGCTAAACTCTATGCCAAGCTTTCCAAATGTGAATTTCACAAAGCCCAACTTGACTATCTAGGCTATAGGGTATCTGACAAAGGCATTGAGATGGACCCTGAAAAAATTCAGGCGGTTTTAAGTTGGGAATGCCCCCACACCCAGAGGCAATTACAAAGTTTCTTAGGGTTCAGTAATTACTATTGGCAGTTTATCCAGGGATTTGCTGAGATTGCTTTGTCCCTTACTGACTTACTACATACCAGGGGTTTGGGAGAAACACGCAAGGTGAAAAATCCTGGGGCAGTGCTGAATTGGACACCTGAATGCCAGACAGCATTTGAGAGGTTAAAAACCCTTTTCACTGCTGAGCCTATTTTACAGCACCCCGATCCTGATCGCCCCTTTGTGGTCCAAGTTGATGCTTCTGACTTCTCAATTGGGGCTATATTGTTACAGAAAGATTCTGAAGATCACTTAAAACCCTGCGCTTATCTGTCCAGAAAATTTTCTGAAACTGAACGCCGGTGGCATGTTTGGGAAAAAGAGGCTTTTGCTGTAAAAGCCGCTTTGGAAGCCTGGCGTCACCTCCTGGAAGGTGCTAAATGCCCTTTCTAGGTTTGGACCAATCACAGGAATTTGGAAGCCCTCCGCACCCCCCGGCATCTCAGTCCTAAACAAATTCACTGGGCTCAATTTTTCAGTCATTTTAACTTCCAGTTAAAATGTATTCCGGGAAAGAAAAACTTTCTGGCCGATGCTTTGTCACGTTTGCCTCAGGACTCTGACCACATGGCAGATATAGTTGGGACTGTTCTCACTGAACCACAACTGGGCTTGGTTGCACTCACCCGGAGCCAGACCCGTGCACAGGCAACCCCGCCCCCAGCCCCGTCTGGGAAGTGGAAAATGCAAGTTCCTTGTCAGTTACAAAAGGACTTTCTCCAGGCACTGAAATCTGACACTTGGTTGCTAGCAAATAGAGACAATGTTTCTTTTGAAAATGGTCTGGCGTGGGTGGAACACCACCTTTATGTGCCTGAAACTTTGAGGGCTGATGTTTTGCAGCATTCCCATGATGACAAACTGGCTGGACACTTTGGTTTTTCAAAACCTTGCATTTGGTTCGCCGTCAATTTTGGTGGCTGACCTTGAGGCATGACGTTAAAGACTATGTTGCTTCCTGTCCTGTTTGTGCCATGTCAAAGCAGAAAGGGGGTAAACCTCAGGGGCTTCTGCAGCCAGTAGCCAGCCCATCCTGTCCCTGGGAGGAGATTTCTATGGCTTTTATTGTGGACCTGCCACCCAGTCAGAAGAAAACTGTCATTTGGGTTGTAAAAGATTTTTCTCCAAACAAGCCCATTTCATCCCATGTGCATCCATCCCATCAGCCCCGCAATTGGCCCGCCTATTTCTCATCCACATCTACCATCTCCACGGTAGCCCCTCCCATTTGGTAACTGACCGCAGAACACAGTTCACTTCCCAGTTTTGGAAATCGTTTTTAAAATTGATTGGCACCAAACAGGCATTGTCCACATCGTCGCATCCTGAGACTGATGGATCTATGGAGGTTTTGAACTCTACCCTTGAACAATTCCAAAGGGCATACATAAATTACCATCAGGACAACTGGGTTGACTTGTTGCCCTTTGCTGAGGTGGCTTACAACAATGCTGTCCATCAGAGCACTGGGCATACCCCTTTTTGGGTGGTTTCTGGTCATGACTTTGTTCCCATCCCTGAGCTGCCACAAACCCCTCCCCAGTCCTGTTCTGCCTCTGACTGGGCTGTTCAGCTAGCTGATTCCTGGCCAGTGATTCAGCAGGCTTTGGCTGATGCCCAGTCTGCTTACAAATTCCAAGTCGACAAACGCCGTTCTGTGCAACATGATTTCAAAATTGGGGATCAGGTTTATCTTTCTACCAAATTCATAAAGTCCCCACAGCCCTCGAAAAAGCTTGCTCCCAAGTTCATTGGTCCTTTCCCTGTTGTTGGTATTGTCAATCCAGTTACTGTTAAGTTGGACTTGCCTCACAATTTGAAACATTTGCACCCTGTTTTCCATTGCAGCCTTCTCAAGCCTGTCCACCACTCTTCCCACTGGTATCCCCAACCTCCTCCTCCTGCTCCGATCATGATTGATGGCCAACAGCACTTTGAAGTGAAGGAGGTCGTTGATTCTCGCAAGCTTCGAGGCACCCTCCAGTACCTGATCCGTTGGAAACACTTTCCTCATCCTGAATGGGTGCCTGCTCGCCACGTTAATGCTCCTGATTTAGTTAATCGTTTCCACTTAGCTTACCCTTTGAAGCCTGCTGCTTAGAGTTTTCTTTCTTTTGGGGGGGGGGGCAGTATGTCATGTTCACTGTTTCAATGTGCACTGTACATCGCAACATTTCACATGCCATGGTGCTGACGTGCGTTTATGGTGGGAGGGAGCTGCTGTGAAACATTGTGCCAAGCTCTGTATCTGTGGAATGTGTTTGGGTTATGTGGTCTACTCAAGGACTTTTCCCGCGGACCATCAGGAGCCGTTAGGAGCACCTGGGATTGTGAGCCTGAGAAGATTCTACGGGGGGAGGGATCTCGTTTGTACCAAGGGTTTTTTAGTTTGCATTTGGTGCACTTTTTCCATTTTCAGCTTTCTTTGTGATCGTGCATACTATTCTTTAATAAATCAGATATCTTTATGAACCTGTTCATGAGTTTGATGGTGTTTTAGGATAGGCAATTATTACATGGTTGAGCCTCCTCTGTAGCTGCTCCAGTTCTGACAAATTTATTTTATTTTATTTATCATATTTTCCCGCTACCCATCTTGAAAATGACTCTGGGTGGCTTACAACAAATAACAAACTCTTCCTGATTTGTGTGGGACCTCAGTATTCTGAAACTAAAAGTAGTAATCTAGACCAGTAAATTAAATTGGGCTGACAAATGAGTTATGTCCATTTCTGGTGGATTCAACTACACATATTCATTTTAATCTTTTTAAGGATGATGGTGATGATGAATGGAATGAAGTTGTATTAAGCAATCAACCATAACTATTCCCAAAATTCTCCCAGGCAAACCCCCAATTAATTAAATTGTTTTTTTGGATTCTGGCTTTTATTATTTTTAGATGATGTGAAGAATTGTGGCCTTAGATAACCTGAATTGACTTAAGCCAGTCCTTTAAATCAGACTGCTGTGGACTGCAGGCATTCTATGCATGGAACATATTATTCATTCATGGAAATAATAAATCCAACCAAGCTTCCGTAAATGAAATGTATATTTGAAATGTAAGTTGAGAGCACAGGTGACTATACTCACAAAATGGCTGTCATGAGAGACACAAATAATCCATTTACCAGAAGGTATACCAAGCCCTTCTCCCTGGATACTCTCTGCCATCCTAGTGAGACTTTTGTGAGGCCCAAAGGCAATACTGCAAATAGATATGCTGCTACAGGCTAATGCTTTGGAACATGACAGCTCCCTATTTATTTTTTCATTTAAAAGAATCATTAAAAAATAATCAGATGGGATAGGGTGCCTAATGGGTATCAAGGGAGGTGTCTGGGGGTTTACTGGTGCCTGTAAGCACTGTGATGCAGTTACATTTTCATTGGCTTGTTTAATATTTTATGTTTTATTATAACTTAATAATAAGAGTAATAATAAGAGTAACAATTGCAAACATTTTAGATTCATGTTGGTTTAACACTCTCCATTGCGGCATACAAGAGCTTCTTGCTTCCAGGGAGGTTAATGTTGCAAGTATTAAGGCTTCCCCCTCTTGGATGCAAACATCAGTGAGGTCTCTATATTTCTGCCCATAAATTTTTAATCATAGCCGCCTCCCTTCCACCACTGATTGAGTTCCCTACCGCAGCTAATGGCATGTCTTGTAATATTCATCCATGTAAAATATGCATATGGATGCCATTTCTGATTTTTCAAAGGAAGCTCACATAAGGTGAACTGAATGCCTTCCAAACTAGGGGAAATTTGTTACATGTTTGATCACCAAGTAATCAGAACATACAGGAGCCCTTGTCTCCAAGATACAAGGTTGGTATAATAGTCTGGATGGCATTTTGCCACCTGCCTCAAACTTAATCCAAATGAATCCCAGGATATAAATTTCCTTTGACTTCATTGGGAATGGGTATCTAAATGCATGCCCTCTGGCTGGAATACATTCAGAGATGACATACCTAAAAAAGTCAGCAGGTCAAACTACTAGAGGTGAATGAATTTTTAAACAAGAGGCATTCTGACGGCCATAATTTAATATCTCCAAGTAATTACTTTATGAAATGATTCCATGAACTGGGCAGTTTTTTTCTGCCAGGAATGAAATAGATAGTATATTGTAACTATGCTGGAGGTACAGCCCAGCCAATTTCCTTCCTTCCTTCCTTCCTTCCTTCCTTCCTTCCTTCCTTCCTTCCTTCCTTCCTTCCTTCCTCTGTCATATATATAAATGACACACACACACACACACACACATATATACATACATACATACACACATACATACATACATACATACATACGGATTCAACCCAGAAGCCTCCTGCTTTGCACCCCAACATTTTTGCAGGGATCCTCTTGAAGTACAATATGGATGACAAATAGGCAAGTAGTTCAGACCAAATTGTCTCTTTTCTCTTCCACTTTTCAGCAACAGACAATGTATCATTAAAAAAAAAAAAAGCATTTGCCAACCTGAGTGTCCTCCAGATGTATGGACTTCAACTCCCAGAATTTTCCACCAGCATTCCATTGCTGAGAATTTTGGGAACTAAGGACTGTCATGATATATCATTTTCCTCTTAATTCCAATAAAAGAAAGCCAAACAATCCAATGCCGCCTATCCAAGTCTCTTTACGAGGTTCTGAGCTGGCCAAAATAACACAGTATAATCCCCCTCGCTAAAATTTGTTACTGGATTTTGTCAAAGAATTCAACGAATGAATCAAAACCAGAGGCAGGCATTTCTTTCCTTTGACTGTAGCTGATCTAGTTTCTTAAATTGTTCCAATTCACAAAAGGACGGATTTCTAGAAAATGCCAATGTGATATTATGGACTTACAGTTACTGTCTGCAACAGCCATTGTCCCAGTGGCTTCTTCACATGAGGATCTTCACCAAAGCCAAGTAAGACAGAGAGTTTTGCCCCAGCTGTTTAATTTGTTCCATGGTGGATTGCCAGCTATCTCCATCCTTAAGCTATTTCTTTTTACCTTCTTGGTACTAGCTCTATTAATAAATTAATTCTATTCTTGACCTCTGACTAATGGAGTAATTATATAGCAATCACCTTTATTCTATGTATATTTCATCATTCCTCCAAGATGCAAAGAAACAGCTCACATGGTTCTCACTATATTTCTATCCACACAACAACTTTGTTAGGTAAATTGTACCAGTGGCAATATCTGCAGCAATTTGGTAGCCAGTTGACTTTGATTATCAAAAAAGGTTGTTGTTGTTGTTGTTGTTTTAATACTTTCCATACCTGTTGGCTGGCATGTTCCTCCACTATATCCTGGACAGCACTTCCATTCCAGTGAGGTCACTATTATATGTTTGATCCTGTAAACTTGGTGGGTTCTTGAATGGGAACTGCAAGATGATTTAGAAAACAGACATTAGTGGGGGTCAGGGTGAATGGACATGATACAGTGGAGTCCTTGGTGCTCGCTGAGCTTGGTTGTTTGCTTGCAGATGTTTCATTGCCCAGCTAGTTGCAAGCAAACAACAAGGCTCAGAGAGCACCAAGGACTCCACAGTTCAACCCTTAGCTGCAGATATTCTGTTCTATTGGGACATGATACAGGATGATAGATCAGTAATAGGCCACAGTGGGATTCGTTCTGAAGTTTATTGATTGCATCTTGTGTAAGTTCACAAGTGAATGCTTTTTGACAGAATCATGGCATGTCAAAGCTAATAATAATAAAAATTTCAGGAGCACAAGTGAAAGGCATTTCTTTAAGATGTATGATCATCTGCTTTGCCACAAAAGTTTTCAGTGATGTCCAGGAAACAAAAAATAATTCCCAGGAAAAAAAATAAGACATTGCCGAGCAATAAAATTAGATGCTGACATAAACCATGGAACTGGCATCACATTGTAAAAAAGGTTTGAATAAATTTTCACTTGATGCTCAGAAGAAATTAAGATGTATGAAATGAATCCTAGGGACAGAGGGTCAAAACAGAAAAGGCCCTGCTTCTGATCACTTCTTAAAGTACAGAGATCCAGCTATCACAAGAATCCAAAATTTAAAAAAAAAGCAGGCATTCAACCTCTTAGAACCTAAATAGCAACTCAGCATTTTTGTGTATCTTATACAATGTTTACAAACTTAGCATTTTACTAAATCAGCTATACAAATCAATATGTTTGAAGAGTCAGACAGATTCCCCCAAATCAAATGTACCTATTACAAGTTCTCTTTATGCACGTGCATGCATACATACACACTGTCCTAAGCTTTGCAAAAATAATGTCCAAACTATATTTCCAAAACTCATTTGGTCTTCAATCCCATTTGTTAAAGACTTATTCAGTTTCAGCATCTGCGACTGGAGAAAAGGTTGGTTTTGAAGATTCTTCTGATAGCACTACGAAATATCCTCATCTGTGACAGCATCACCACCTAGTACACATTGGCAGCTGCTGATGCCCCAGAACCCATCACTGACATCTGCTTTTTTACACACACCCTTTCCACTTAGAACCTCAAGACAACATCTGGCAGCTGCAGTTATCTGCCAATTTACCATCATGCTCCATCATCAATCTGGGCACCTCCAGATGTATGGACAATTCTCAGATCAGGGAAATCTTCTTGAAGTCGCCATGGGTGGGCAAGACTGGTGACTATGTCACCTTTTATGGAGCATACAAGAACAATACAGGCTCTTCCAGAAGAAGGGGACCAATTTTATAGGAAACAGTGATAATTATAGAATATTACAAAAATATCTTGACATAAGGAGAGGATGATACACTAAAAAGCAAATTATATCAAATGTAATCTTATAGTCCTTACACTTGAGGTTCCTATTTGAATTTTACTTACGTGGAAGGCAGGGAGTGCAGTAGGCTAAGAGCAAAACTGAGTAAGTATCCATTTTTAGAAGTTAAAATTATGCCTTCAGTTTCAGCATGACTATGAATAAGATGCAATACAAATGTATGTCATTAACAGCATGAAATCTGGTTCCAAAATACTCATGTCCACTCAAAGTTTCTGCTCAAGTGAATCCCTATAAACCTTTCCGGGTTGCTAGAGTAACATCTAATTAGTAGGGAGATTTTTACAACCAAATTGCCTTCTGGGGATTTGCTCACATTTACATCTTCTCTTTTATCATTGAGGTCTTCTCAAGATGACTTGGATTTTGCAGTCAAGCAAAAACGTATGCTTAGGTGGCCATGCACTTGGTATCTGGCCTGAAAATAGAGATTCCATCATCACAGGGGTCTAGATAATACAGATGATTCTAAATATACCCTCCACATTGAACAAAGAACCCAATTTCGATTCCTAACTTAATACAGAAAGATCAAGGGTAGAGTTTTTTGACCAACAAGTGACCCTCATTTTTTTCTCCATATCGTCTGGCTATATGCAGAGGAGCAGTGCATAAAGAGGGCAGAGTTATGTCTCTAGCTTGAAGAACAGATTATTGCAGTAAGAAGTGAAGGACTTCTTGGAAAGTAAAATGTTGGGGAAGGAATATTCAGGATTTTATCAGTTAAAAAGCAGTGAATGGATCTTATGCTAGTATGGAGGAGAGATTTTCAGGAATAGAGATGACATCTTCTGTTTTGAAGACTTCTGTGTAGGACAAGGCTGAACAAGAGTTGCAAACATTTGTCTTGCTCCCTCCCTTAAGGTGTTTTATTTTTTTTTAACATCCATCCATCCATCCAACCATTTATTTTTATGAAAGGAAGTTTACATGCAGTATAGCAAAAAATCACTCTTGGCATTATATTTCTTTACAAGAAGGCACCATAAACATTCCTAAGAAAGGTGTCCACTTCTCCCCCACCAAATAACAAAGGCGACGTAGTGATAGAGTGGTAGAGAGAGCAAACCCCTCAGTTTGCCTTCTGGCCATGCCCCAAAGGACAAATACTTTTGTACTTCCCCCTCTCCCAAGTAAATTGTGAAAGTACCCATGAAATGTTCTCAACACTCCTAAACTGCTCATTGCACACTGCCCTCCCCAGACCTTTGGTGAGGAGAGAGGTGAGTCCCATAAGTAACACTGTATTCATTAACTTGATTTAATATCCTATTTATTTTTCCTTGCGGTACAGAATCTGTTTAATAGTTCACTTTTCTTTGTCTATCATGGAATTTGTATCTTGTAAGAATTTGAGCAACCATCATGAAACAAATTATTGCATGGTTAGGTGTAGAAAATGCTAATATTGGTTAAAGGAAGAATGTTATGAAATCAAGGCACATTTTGATGTTCTCAACACACTTCAGCCTTTCAGAAGGTTTTCCCTGATCATCATTTAAATCCCTTTCACATATATCCAGTTATCTAAGAATAAGAAATGTGTTTGGATTGCCATGGATAGTTAATCAATTGTCTTCAGCTCCTTACACGAATATCTGAGCTAAAACTAAGACTGTAGCCTGACCTGATTCAAAACAGAAATGGTTTTGGGAAAACAAATCCATGCATATTTCAGATGCTGAATGGCTATGTAATTAAATTTGCTGTTGATCTTGGATGAAGGGTATTTCAGACAGAGCAACAAAGATATGAACATTGAAATGGTTTTGAGTTTTATGAAAGGAGATGGACTACATTTTTTTTTAAATTGCTCCTAGACTTCAATCATATGCTATAGATATGCCAGCCTGCCATCTAGTGGAAAATGGAACAAACAGGTGTGAAGGTCATGGAAAATCTGATCCATATGTTTGTAGAATTAAAACAACCTTTCCAAAAGTGGTCTACTCTCAGAATGTTACATTGCAACTCCTAGAATTCCTAGCTGAAGGTTGTGCTGGGTG
This sequence comes from Candoia aspera, assembly GCF_035149785.1. Taxonomy (NCBI): domain Eukaryota; kingdom Metazoa; phylum Chordata; class Lepidosauria; order Squamata; family Candoiidae; genus Candoia; species Candoia aspera. Next base: position 63,565,256 of record NC_086160.1, read on the forward strand.
AGCAGTCTGGAGGTTTTAGTCTTTAAAACGTAGAAAATATTAGATTGAGGAAAGCTGAATTAAAACACTGATAGTTGTGTTCATCTCAATAGGTATGAGATCTACCTAATGCTCTGGTGGAGCAGATAAATAACCATCTGTTTCCATTTCAGGAAATTCTCCACGCAGAAGAAATAAGATTTTGATCTCAGTCCCCCTGATGTTTAAATCTTAAAAAATCCGTCATCCTAAAACATTGGTAGAGGTAGGCAAATCAGTTTGTTTCTAGACTTCTACAGGTAGTCCTTGACTTACAACCACAATTGGGACTGGAAGTTCTGTTGCTAAGTGAGGCAGTTGTTAAGTGATTCACGCCCAATTTTACAACCTTTTTTGGCATGGTCGTTAAGTGAATCTGTCTTCCCCCATTGACTCAGCTTGTCGGAAGCTGGTTGGGAAGGTTGCCAATGGCGATCATGTGACTCCGGAACACTGCAATGGTCGTAAGTGCAAGCCAGTTGCCAAGTGCCTGAATTTTTATCATGTGACCACCGGGATGCTACAATGGTCGTAAGTGCAAGGATTGATCACAAGTCACTTTTTTCAGTGCTGTCATAATTTCAAACAGTCGCTAAATGAACAGTTGTAAGTTGAGGACTACCTGTTATATGTTTTTATTCTTAAGTCTTTTCTGTCTCATTTATGCTTTATCTTTTAATGTGTGAGAATTGTTACTTAAATGTATATCTCCTTTCAAAATGCCTTTTCTTTCAAAATAGACTTTTTAAAAACCTTGATTTGAGAGTTGTCGGGGAGCATTTAGGAAGTGCAAAAGCTCATAAATAACCAGCTTCCTGAGTGAATAACAAAAGCTTATGAATAACAAAATTGGCAGTTCATATCTGTATTCACAAAGATCAACGACCAAAGCATCCTTAATTATGAGTTGCCAATATGTAGCCTGGCTACCACAAATAACGTAGACAGCAAAAATTAGTTCATTTTTGAACACAGATGAGGTGAACGCCCCTCTGTTCTGTTTAGATCTGACTTGATATTTACAAGCTTTCTTAGTCCAGAAAAGCTTGTCAGTTTAAATTAGTGTTCAGGAGCTGGATGAAAAATAGATGAAATTCTGAGGAGCTGAAAACTCATTTCCTATGGATGCCTGCAAAATCTCATTGGATCTGTCAACCAGCCAGTCCAAAGGCTAGCCATACACAACTGTGTCTTAGTCCAATGGCAGAATCAGAAGAGAATTCAGTCTTGTTTGAAAGCAGACTTCACCTATAGATGTTACATAGTATAATAGTGTCACATAGCTTCATGCTTGAGTTACCTTTTCTAACACGCATGTATTCACAGACATGCTGGTTTGCCACACTGAAATGTGGGCAGCAGTTTGTGGGGGCAAGAGCAATTAACATATATGATAAAAACTGAAAGGGTTTATTAAGCGAAGCGTAGAGAAACTTTAGCTGCAAAGCACAGTTTAAACAGGAAATACCCATTGACAAGACAAGGAAACAGCACATGGCAATATTCGATAGAGGAAGGTAAATACAGACAAAATCTGACATCCATTTAATAGTTCATTTAGTTTAGTTCATTCTCTTCATCAAGGCAGCCATGGATGTCCTTCATATTACTCTGGTTCATTTTTACCACCTTTCCTAGGTAGATCTAACCTGAGGTTTGTCTGTTGGGGTGATTGACAGGATATATACCTTTCCCTCTTAACTAATCAGATTTCTTCCCAAACACTGGCCAATGTGTGAGAGACATTCCACAGATAAAGAGCGTACCTGGATAGATAAAGAAAATCTGCCTGACCATGACAGTCTAACTCCCTGTACCAGTTGGCTAACCTTATGATTAACAGTTTAAGATCATGTTATATTGAAACCATTGGTTATGGTCCAGAGATAGAAACACATCAAGCTATGCTGATATCACTTTCCAAGAAATCAAAGGCATAAGAAGAGTAATCCATCAACTACTGATTTATAGCCTATATGCCCTTACCACCTAAAATGGAAAATCATGGATATAGGCAAAGGGGTGCATATAGGAAAAGGGGTACACTCCACTAGCTCCTTGCCTTTCTTCCACAATTCCAACACAAACACACATACAGGAAATTAAAAGAGGAAAAGTGAAAGTACAGTATACATTATCCACCTAGAACATTTCAAGGCAGCAATGAACTTTTTATTTTGTTTTATAGTTATTTTAAGGGAGATATGTCTGAGTTGGACAAATAATCCATTATTTAACAGAGCAAAGGTTAACCAAAATGAGTATGGAGCCCCTCTATACCTTTGACATAGCTATAATTCATTGTAGATGAATTAAGCAAACTCCTGTATTTGTTGCTTAGTCCAGAAGCGTTCTTCTGTTCGACCAAGGAAGATGTCATGCGCTGCCTACCTCTGAATAACGTTCAGACACTGGTTTGCAAAGCAGGCTCTGGTTTATTTCAGGGTAGGTACAACGTTGGTAGAAAAAAGCTGAGAGTGACAGGAGCGCGCCGGTGCGGGGTTTAAATACCCCGCGCCGGTCAGCGCCCCCTCGCTCTCGGTCACGTCACCCCCCTTTGTCCCATGCGTTGCCCTGCCATTGGTTGAGGGTTTCCAGGATCGCCCATCCTCAGGTTTTCATTCTTCTGCTGATTGCTTTCAGCTGGGCGATCCCCGTTGTATTGCCGCTGATGGCTTGGGTGGCTCCGTGATCCGTTTAGCTATTGTTTGTTAGCCGTTAGTCGTTGTGGGTTGATGGCTACTTAACTTGTACCCCTTCACCTATTTCCTTGTCATTGTCATGAGTGCCATTGCGCTGATGACTTTAGCTCAACGGCACTCATGACATACTGCCCCCTTTCCGAATAGTGTTCTCCCCCGGGTTTCTGGGTTTTCCCCATGGAGCTGTCAAAAGGCCCTTTTTTTTTTTTTTTTTTTTTCAAAGTTCCCGCCGGAGTAGTTGTCGCCCCTCCCTTTGCTCCTCCCTCTACCACGTGCCTTCCCAGGGTGTGTCCATGGTGCGCACGCTCGGGTTCTGACCTGGCGTGCGCATGCTCCAGCCACACCCTGTTTGTTTGGCTCAGTTCGGCGAGGCGAGAGGCGTGGCTGGTCGGGTGCTTCTCAGCTCCAGGTAGGGCCCTTCTTTTCTTATTTAGAGTGCGCCGCCTTTGTTGTGTCTCTTGGGCGTTGCCCCCAGGTTGCCCTGTTGACTTGCTTGCCACTCCCCCGCGGCCGGGGGGCGGGGGGAGGGTGCTGGCGATCGTTTGTCACCACCCCGTGGGCCCGGGGCGGGGGGAGTGAGTCCCGGGGGGGGGAAGGTCCACCCAAGTCGCGGGCTTGGGGGGGGCCCTTTCCCTTGGGGCACGGGAGGCGGGGGGAGGCCTGCGGCGGGGGGTTTGGTTTTGCTGACCTTGGTTGCGGTTTGTCGGGGTATGCCCGGTGAAATGCTCTGGTCAGGTCAGGCGCGTTAACGTTGTGCGCCGCCACCCATTCCGGGTGGGGGAAGTGTTTCCACCTGACCAGATAGTGTAGGGTTCCTCGTTGCTTGCGGGAGTCGAGGATGTCCCTTATCTCGAAGTGGTGTTGCCCGTCGATCATGAGCGGTGCGGGCTGTGGCGTGCTTGGGTGCCATCGGGAGGTGGTTGCCGGTTTTAGGAGGCTGGTGTGGAACACCGGGTGGAGCCTCCGGAGGTTGTGTGGCAGGTCCAGGCGTATTGCTACCGGGTTCACTATTTGCGTGACTCGGAACGGCCCGATGTACTTAGGCCCCAGTTTTTTCGAGGGTTGGGTTGACTTTAGGAACTTGGTGGAGAGATAGGCCATATCCCCCGCCTGGAACGTCGGTTGTAGGCGCCGGTGCTTGTCGGCCTGCTCTTTGTAAGCAGCCTGTGCCTCCTTTAGCGCCGCCGTGATTACTGGCCATGCTTCCGCGATCTTCCGTCCCCAGTCGCTGGCGTCCACCTGGGGTTCCGGGGGTTGAGGTAGCTCCGGGATGGGGACGAAGTCGCGCCCCGAGACTACTTCGAACGGGGTTTTCCCCGTGCTCGTGTGGACGGCGTTATTGTATGCGACTTCGGCGAACGGGAGCAGTTCAGCCCAGTCGTCTTGGTGGTAGTTCGTATATGATCGTATAAATTGCTCTAAGGTGGCATTAAGAACCTCAGTGGCTCCGTCCGTCTGCGGATGCCAAGCCGTAGATAGGGCCTGTTGGGTCCCCGTCAGCTTCAGGAAGGCCCGCCAGAATTTGGAGGTGAACTGTGTGCCCCTGTCGGTCACCACACGTGCGGGACATCCGTGTAGCCTGTACACGTGGATGAGGAAGAGTTTGGCTAGTTGTTGTGAGGATGGGACCGACGTGCAGGGGATGAAGTGGGCCTGCTTTGAGAAGTAGTCCTTCACCACCCAAATAGCCGTTTTCTTCTGGCTGGGTGGGAGGTCCACTATGAAATCCATAGAGATTTCCTCCCATGGGCGGGAGGGTTCTGCCACCCGTTGCAGTAGCCCCGCGGGTTTGCCTGGTGCCCGTTTGGCCCTAGCGCACGTTGGGCAGGACGCCACGTAGGTTTTTACGTCTCGCCTGAGCGCGGGCCACCAGAATTGGCGCCGTGTGAGGTGTAGGGTCTTGAGGAACCCAAAGTGTCCCGCTTGCTTGGCGTCGTGTGACCTGTGCAAGATCGCCTGGCGTTGCGAGTCCGGGACGTAGATTCTGCCTTCCCCCCATGCTAGGTCTTGCGCCATCGTTACCTTGTCGGGGTTTGCCAGGAACCAGGGGTCGGTTTTGAGGGCGGCGGCGAGGTCCTTGCGCATTCCCCCTGGTAGTTGCGGTTGGCTTCTTTCCGTCGCCGGTTGTCCCGCCGTCGGCTGCGCCGTAGCGTCGAGCTGCCTCCGTGCGCCGCTTCGGGTGGTCACGGCCATCCCCAGTTGCGAGGCGGATAGGACCGTCCCAATGGTGTCTGGGGCGGGCTCTTCGTCTTGGGGTAGCCGGGAGAGGGCGTCGGCCAGGAAGTTCTTCTTGCCCGGCATGAACTTCAGTTGGAAATCAAAGCGGCTGAAGAATTGGGCCCATCGGACCTGTTTTGGGCTAAGGCGTCTAGGCGTTCGTAGGGCCTCGAGGTTCCGGTGGTCCGTCCAGACCTCGAATGGTTGGGTGGTTCCCTCGAGTAGGTGTCGCCACGTCTCTAGTGCCGATTTCACCGCGAAGGCTTCTTTCTCCCAGACGTGCCATCGCCTCTCTGTCTCGGAGAACTTCCTTGACAGGTAGGCGCATGGTTTCAGGAGCCCCGTGGAGTCTTTTTGTAGCAGGATGGCTCCCAGGGAGAAGTCTGAGGCGTCGGCTTGGACCACGAACGGCCGTTCTGGGTCCGGGTGCGCGAGGATTGGCTCCGTCGTGAACAGCGCTTTCAGCTTGTCGAATGCGGTCTGGCACGCGGGAGTCCAATTCAGCACTGTGCCTGGGTTCTTGGCGCGTCGGGTGTCCCCCACCCCTTTGGTTTTGAGGAGGTCCGTTAAGGGGAGGGCTATCTCAGCGAACCCCCGGGCGAATGACCTGTAGAAATTCGCGAATCCCAGGAAGCTCTGTAGTTGCCGTCTGTTGCGGGGCCGCTCCCAGTTTAGCACCGCTTCGACTTTTGCGGGGTCCATTTCGATGCCGTCCCCGGAGATTCGATACCCCAAATAGTCTAGGCGCTCTTTGTGAAACTCGCACTTTGTAGGCTTTGCATAGAGCTGCGCCCTTCTGAGCTTGTCGAGGACTTGCCTGACTAAGGTTACGTGTTCCTCGTGCGTTTTTGTGTAAATGAGGACGTCGTCGATGTAGACCAGGACCCCTTTAAACAGATGTTCATGCAGTACCTCATTGATGAGCTGCATGAACACCCCAGGGGCCCCCGCGAGTCCGAAGGGCAGTACCTTGTACTGGAACGCGCCTAGGGGGCAGTTAAACGCCGTCTTCCATTCGTCCCCCTCCCTGATTCGGATGCGATAGTACGCCTCGCGAAGGTCCAATTTGGAAAAGACTTTGCCCGTGGACAGGTGGGCGAGCATGTCCTTCACCAGGGGTAAGGGGTATTTGTTGGACAGGGAAGCCGCGTTTAGGCCCCGGTAGTCGGTGCAGAGCCGTAGGGTCCCGTCTTTCTTCTCCCGGAATAAGACGGGGGCTCCGACCGGTGAGCATGCTGGCTCTATGAATCCCCTGTCTAGGTTTTTATCGATGAACTCCCGGAGGGTTGCCATCTCCTTCGGGGTCATCGAATAAATCTTTGGTCTAGGTAAGGGGACGTCGGGCAGTAGGTCAATCCGGCAATCCGTCTTGCGGTGGGGGGGTAGTTGGTCGGCTTCTGCCTCTCCGAAGACTTCGGAGAAGTCGGCGTATTGTTCTGGTAGGTCTGCTGTGGTAGCGGCATTGTCTTGTGTGGTCGCCTCCGCTCGTCCTACCGTGGGGTTGCTTTTGCCAGCTGGTACTGGTGCTCGATACTCGCCGTCGCCGAATGTGAAGGTGCGGGTCGCCCAGTTGATCCGCGGGTTGTTTTTCGCGAGCCATGGCATCCCCAGGACTGCAATGGGCCGTCCGATGGGCGTGACTACGAACGATGTGCGCTCGGTGTGCGTGCCCATTTGCAGGGTGACCGGCTCGGTTTGTAGCGTGGCTGGTTTCCCTCCCGCTGTAGAGCCGTCCAGCTGGTGGAATGCCAGCGGCGTGGGGAGGGGGAAGCAGCGGAGGTCGAGTTTGGCGACTAGGTCGGGGTGGATGAGGTTTTTTGAGCACCCCGAGTCCACTAGTGCTGCGGCCGTGGTGGCTCCGTTGCCGGCAGAGAGTTGAATTGCTGCCAATATTACGGAGCTTTTGTCGTTTCGTTGAGGTGGTCCGCGTTGCTGTCCCACCGCCTGCCTCGCCACGCGTCTCAGAGCAAGCGGGGAGCATTTCCCGCCGGCTGGTCGGGGTCGGTATTGTCCTCTTCCCCCCAGTAAGCGTCCCAGCCCTCTTCCGGTGTCGCTGTGGCCACGGTCATTCGGCGGTGAGGGGGCGGCCCCGGGTTGGGTGGTTTGGGGCTAATTTTCGGGGCGGGCTTGGGCGCGCTGGTCGGCGGTCGGTTGGCGAAGCAATCCGCCGTCTTGTGCCCTAATTTGCCACACCTCCCGCAGGGCTCCCGGTTGAACTTCTTTTTTGGGTATATGGGGCCGGCCATCCCCCCGTGTGGTGCGGGTACCTTTTTCCCGACATAGTTTGTGTCTTCCGTGGTTGTCATCAGGAAGGTGCGGTGCGCGTGTTCGGCTTTCCCCGCGAGGTGGATCCACCCGTGTAACGTTTCTGGGTCGTCGCGGTAGAGGGCCCATTGGAGAACGTCGCGGTTGAGCCCCCTTTTGAAGATTTCCAGCAGGGTGGTCTCAGACCAGTCGCAGACCTTTCCCGCGAGGGCTTTGAACTCCAGGGCGTAGTCAGGGACCGTGCGTGTGCCCTGTTTAAGTCTCTGGAGTGCGCTTTTCGCCCGTACTTTAGCTAGGGGGTCTTCGAAGTAGGTTTTCATCTCTTTGATGAAAGCAGGGAAGGTGGCGAGGGCGGGGGAGCTGGACTCGTACAGTTGGACGTACCAGTCCGCCGCCCTGTCTTGGAGTTTGATCGCCACGGCGGCGATCTTGTCGGCCTCGGAGTCATAGGAGTGTCCGTGCCTCCCCATGAACTCCCTAGCGTTGGTCACGAAAAACGAGAGTTTTGAGGGGGTCCCATCGAAGAAGATGGGGAAGTCCTTTGGGGCCCGGGCGTTTTGTGCGGCCCCGCCTCTCGCTTCCCGGGGTGTGGTGTCGGCCGCCTGTGCCGTCTGCTGGCTCTCCGCTGGCCCGTGTGGGTTCGGTGCTTCGCTCGGGGTGTGGGCTTGTGCGGGGACGTCGTTGGGTGGCGCGGGGGGCATGAGCGCCTGGAGCATGGTCCGGAGTTCCGTCAGCTGAGCCCGCATGGCCGCGAGTTCAGCTCGTGCCTCCTCGTCCACAGCCCGCGCCGCCGCTGGGGCCGGTTCCGTTGGCGCGTCCTCGGGGGTGGGTTGCCGGTGGGGTTCATCGTCCCTCCGCCGCGGGTCCGCTTCCTCCTCCGTCTGATGGGTGTCTCCGTCGTCCTCCTCCGTGTCGAGCATCGTGGGGCTGTCGCTCCACGCCCGTTGCTGGGGTGCGATGTGGGGCGCGGGGTCCTCCGCTGGTTTCGGAAGTCGTGCTGCTCCCTCCCGCGGTCGGGTTGCCTCCGTCGCCATCTCCCCTTGGGGTTGGAGCTGAGGCTCGGGTCGGGTGGGGTGGGCGTCCATGGCTCCGGGAGTCCGCGGTGCCTCTGGCCTCGGTCGGTCCTCCTCTGTCTCTTGCCGCGCGGCTCGCCCTCCTTGCCCGCGTCGTTCCGGCCTCATCTTGCTGGTCTTCTCGCCGTCTACTCCTCCCGCGGCTCGTTGTCGTCCGGTGGGGCTCGGCGAGGCTGAGTTTATGACTCTCAGCTTTATGTCATGCGCTGCCTACCTCTGAATAACGTTCAGACACTGGTTTGCAAAGCAGGCTCTGGTTTATTTCAGGGTAGGTACAACGTTGGTAGAAAAAAGCTGAGAGTGACAGGAGCGCGCCGGTGCGGGGTTTAAATACCCCGCGCCGGTCAGCGCCCCCTCGCTCTCGGTCACGTCACCCCCCTTTGTCCCATGCGTTGCCCTGCCATTGGTTGAGGGTTTCCAGGATCGCCCATCCTCAGGTTTTCATTCTTCTGCTGATTGCTTTCAGCTGGGCGATCCCCGTTGTATTGCCGCTGATGGCTTGGGTGGCTCCGTGATCCGTTTAGCTATTGTTTGTTAGCCGTTAGTCGTTGTGGGTTGATGGCTACTTAACTTGTACCCCTTCACCTATTTCCTTGTCATTGTCATGAGTGCCATTGCGCTGATGACTTTAGCTCAACGGCACTCATGACAGAAGATTTCTGGATGAATCCTCCAGATGTTAAGTCAAATTGTAATTATTTCATTTCAGTCCACTAAAACAAATTCCTGTATTCATAATGAGTTAGTCAAAACGAGCTGTGAACTAATAATTATGAACTTTAAAGGTACTACTTCTTTTGTATAAGAATAGGAAGGACCGTGCACCTTACATGCAGAAAGTCCAAAGTTCAGTCCTCAGCATTTCCAGCTAGGATTGGAGAAGCTTCTTATCTGGAATTCTGGATAGCCTTTGCCAGTTAGTATAAACAGTACTGAACTAGGTGGAGGATTGATATATAACTATATTCTGTGTTCCACCACTAATAAAACTTTAATTCTTCCAGCTTCTCTAGCAGAAACTCCATTTAATATTCCCCTTCCAATATCCCATCCTTGGATGGAGTATTCTGTATATCCCAGCTCCTCTCTTCCAATAGATTTTTGCTTAATTGCTAAGAAAAGGATATTTCTGAGCAGTTTCCCCAGTCTTTTTCTTCATTAATGTACCTGCCCATAATTTAAATCTTCCCATCTCAGTGATATAAACCATATTACATACCTTGATCCACAGGTTCCCGTAACCCAAGTGCATGGCTTGGGTCTCCCTGATGCATAGGTTTCTACATTGTCAACCACTATGGTGGGCTGAAGCCTTGTGTGAACATAGGCACACCAGTTCCTGTGTAAATAGAAAGAGAAAGAAGCAAATGAAGATTTACTATACAACCAATAACATAAATGAAAATATTGATGGACATCTGGGGAAACACTAGGCTGACAGATAGGATGATGCAGATTTCCTTCCCATTCCAGGTGAACCGCTGAGTTGTTATTTCCAAGGCAGCAAGTACAGGCAATTTGCTGACCAAGCAAGAGAGATTTACACACCTACCAGTAACTCACCTAGAATACAACCATTTACCAGACAGTAATGGGACCAGGGACAAAGTATATATCTAAGAGGGCCTGGCCAGCCAGATGAAACACAAACAGCTTGTAATGACCCTACTGATATTTGCACATGGCAGAATTCGCATCAACTGTATTAGGTAACTGTCCACAGCTATCATCTGCATTTATCTCTGCCATACAGCTGTGCTTTCACTTTTCAGAAATATTACTGTTCATTAAATGAATTCTGGACATGGCATTTACTCTTTTTCTTTTATACTGTTTCTTCTATTTTTGTATAAGCTCTAACAGACCTATGGCAAGACAATCATTCTTTTTAATTGATACACGTATTTTAAAAAATCCATGTGAAACTTTATTTATGTCCCTTTCTTACAAAAGAATAAAAAAGGATTAAAAATCTACTCGCTGCTTAAATCTGATTCTTCATTAGCCTCTACCTACCTAAAATAAAGATGAGTTATAGCAACAAATAACAATGATTACTGCAGCACCACTGGGGACTGTAGTTAAGTAATTTATTTAGAAAGGAAAGAAAAAGAAAATAAGGTAGAAGAATATTTAAAAACCCCTGCTTGATCAGATTTGGAATAAGTTAATCTATTTTCATTCCACAATATGCTCACCCATATACATAGGTCCATTCTGTTCTGTTTCCATCTGGAATATGTCAGGGGAGATGCGGGGTTAAGTGCCCAATGGAATGTTTCATGAGCAGACCTACATTGAAACTCTTAGGAACTGTGAAAGCTTGTGGACAACTAACTTTTGATGGGCACATTCATCTAGGAAGCTTGGGCTGTTATATTTCAGTCATATTTTCATCCAGTCATTTTATATCCTGATTAACCTTTTGGAATGCAAGCCATATGCAGAGTACTCCCCCCTCTAATATTTTCCCACAACAGAAGCCCTATGAGATAGATAGAGCTAAGAGAGAGTGACTGATCCAAAGTCACCCAATAAGCTTTCACGGTTGAAGATGACACCAAAAATTGGATCTCATTGATCCTAATCCAGCAGTGTAATGGCTACACCATTATTAGAGTTACAAAATCAATTTCTCAAAGATTTCTAGATCACAGAAAGGTTGTTAAATCTTATTAATTTTATTAACAAGTTCCCATAATATCTATCCAGTTTCTTCTAGAAGCCCATGTCTACAAACCCTTTGTAATTCCCCCACCTAGCAGGTGAACATTGTTGCAACTTGCCTTTCAACATGTAATTACAAATCTTGTGAATCAAGCTCATAATTTGTATAGCTTTGGGTTTAATTGATGGTATTGCTAAATGAAGAGTAACGGGAGATGGGCTGGGAAAGGCTGCTATGGATGCATTGCAAATAGTTGTGAGTTTAAAGTATTTGTACTTATTGATTGTCTTTGTTCATCTAAATACTACTACTACTACTAATAATAATAATAATAATTGCCTCTGAGTCCATTTTTGACTCATGGTGACTACCTGGACTAGTCCCTTCAGTTTTCTCGGCAAGGTTTTTCAGAAGTGGTTTGCCATTGCCTGCTTCTGAGGGCTGAGAGAGAGTGACTGGCCCAAGGTCACTCAGCTGGCTTGATGCCTAAGGCAGGACTAGAACTCATGGTCTCCCAGTCTAGCTCAGTGCCCTACCCACTACACCAAACTAGCTCTCTATCTACCTAACATCAATCTATTTCTGTAATTTAAATACCATTAGCATTCAAAGACTCTTTGCAGTTTACAACATAAAAACATGATTGAACTATTCACTAAAAAGGTATAGACTATAATTTCAATCATCATATAGTGCCTAGCCAGCATAAGGCAAGACCAGTTTCCAAAAGCTCTATATAACTCTATATAAATCCTGACCACCTTTCAAAATGAGGCCAAGGTTGTGCCCAATCTAACCTCATGGAGAAGATGTTCTATAAGGTAGGGCCACAACCAAGAAACACCATCCCTAGCCCTCTTCTGTACTCCCTATTATTGTGGAGTGGGAACCTGCAGCATCCCCCTTTGGGATGAACATACTGGACTGGCCAGTTCCATCTGAAGAAAGTGGTCTTTTGGTATGCAAAAAGGAAAAAAAAATATCCCAGGGAATTCCAAGGAAGGCTAGGAAAGACTCCAGTCTCAATCTCAAAAGAGTGCTACTATTTATTTATTTAATCACATCTATAGGGCCGCCCATCTCACACAAGCCAACTCTGGGCAGCATACAACAATTGAATAAAACAGCAAATAGATTTTAAAAAAACAATAATTATAAAAGGATAAAAAGTAATTATTAAAATAAGAATATTATCATAAAATTTTATGATGTGCAAACCCCATGGAGGGAGCAAGAATATCAATCACAGTGGAGCCACCTAGGAATGTCTCCAGGTCCCAGACACAACCAGGTCTTGAGGGACTTCCTAAATGATAGCAGTGAAAGACCGAGCCTAACTTCAGGGGAGAGAATGTTCCACAAGGAGGGTGCCACAGCAGAGAAGGCCCACCTGCGGGGACCCACCAAATGCAAGTCCCTGGTGGATGGAACCCATAACACACCTTCCCTGCCAGATCTAATGAGATGGGTTGATGTAATCAGGGAGAGGCAGTCCCTCAGATGACCTGGCCCATGCTGTGTATTTTTTTCTTTAACTTTGGTGATTGTTCATTTATACTTTATGTATATTTGTTTGAAAATCGATTAATTCAAATAAAAAAAAATTAAATACTATTGAAAAATAGAAATGAAAGGAAATAATCCTGCATATATTATAACCAGAGCTGACTCCACAGTTGCACATCTATAAAGGCATCTACTAATTCATTTTAATTTTACTTTCCACTAGAATAAGAATGGGCAACTTGCAGCCCTTGTGAATTTTGGATCATGGCCTAAATGAATGTGATCGTCAATTAAATTTCAAAACTCTTGTACAAGAGATCAGTTCAGAACCCTGAGTTTGGAGTAAATTACACAGTGCCCATGGTATTGGCTAAGTTCCATTTCTCACCTGATTTTTGAAAGATTATTTTAATTAAAAATATTTAACTGAGTGTTGCATGCTCCAAGGTAAACCACCAAAATCTGGCATATTTATTGCAGACCTGACTTTGAGCCTAGGGTTCCATTGGGATAGTAAAGAACATGTTAAGGGACTAATTTGCCTTCTGCTAAATGGTATTTTGTGATTGGCCATTTCACAGTAGACCCACTGTTCCAAACATAACAGAAAGGACTGCTTGTCCTTGCCTGGGGTTATTGGTCCCTTCCCTGCAGCTTGATGCCTGGGACAGAAAGCCATATGTATTTGAAAAGGGAAGGAAAGGGGGTGTCCCCACCACTTCAGGGTCTGGTAGGACATTCAATGCAAGAAGTCTCTCTTATTGCCTCTGATCTTTCCAGGCAACATGGGAATTATGATTATTTTATTGTGATCCTTCAAAACCATCTGAATTTGAATCTCTAAGTGAAGCCCAGAAAATGGAAGGAGGGAGCCTTATTACCTTGTATTTAAAATAAATAGCACATTCTTCAGAAATAAGATAATGAGATACATGGAATGCTCACTAAGAAGAGAATATTAGAAGCCCAGAGTAGAATCCAACACAAGTGTTATCACTTGACTGATCTGATTAATTCAAATCAGTATATAAACGTCATGTGTTTTATCTTTAAATGCCTCAGCAAACTTCCTAATCATTGGTTCCTATTAAGTGTCCTTTCTATGTTAATCTTCTGTTTCCAAACCATGCTGGAGATATACTTGTGCTGCCCTATCTGTCCTCCATCATTGTTTTCTTCTGGAATGGTCAGAAGACAAAAAAATCATCCCCTGACCATACAAAATTGCATAATCTTCATGATGGGTGAAAGCCACAGGGGAAGTGACCTTCCCTTCTTCATGACCCTTCTCCTGACATTTTTGCTAAAAAAAATTTGTGTCTGTGTGGGGAAAAAAGGCAGGGAAAAATAAAACATTTTTTATTATGGGCAAAAGATTTCTTGAATGATTTCTTGATTGAGCCTGGAGTTAGCACTAACTTTACTGTGCAAATGTGCTCCTTATCACCTCTAAAACATGGACCTCCAGACAGATAACTGAGTCTAGGATTACATCCAAACCATTATTGCAGTCTCCAAAGAACCTAAAACACCACTTAAAATATAAACACTCAGTTTTGTCTGGATTAATCTTTAACTTGTTCCTTTCATCCAGCGAATGAATGACATCAAAACCTAGTGTAGAACTTCAGCAATTTTCTTGGATTAAGATGGAACAGTATATGATAAGTAAAAGTTAGACAGCTTAATTCCTGTCCTAAAATTGATGTCTAAGATTGCAAATGTGACTTGGTTTATGTTTCATGAATTCTCAGATCAATCAGCAGATGGCAATCTTTCCCAAGGCACATTTTCAAGACCTTTCATGGGCTTGCAAAGAGCTAGACTAAGATAAAGCACAGTCTTTCTCTAAAGTTTTCCTTGAGCTGCCCGCTTTCCCAGTACTGGTATTCGAAAATGTAACCTGTTCTTCCATCTGTAATTTATACAGAGAACCTTAATTTTTTTTAAAAAGTCTTCAAATTAGCTTGACTCCTAGTGACTCCATGAACATATCCCTTTAATTTTCTTGGCAACAAAGCAAAAGTGGCTTTGATTTCTGTAATTTGTTCAATATTCTAATCTAGTTTATAGCCCAGACATGACCTGGCAGTCACCTATATAGCTACTTATCTTCCATGACCTTGCTTATCTTCCAAGCCCAGAGTGAGTTAGCCAAGTGCTGATATCTGGTACTCCACTGGTCCATGGAGAGGAATGAGGAAGCATGTGTGATGATATCAAGATAGCAATTCTGTACAACTGGGATGCAAATCCATAAGGATGGTGTCCTAACAGCCAGGAACCACGCTGAGACAAGGAATAGGTCTCTAGTGTTTATTTACTGCTACATAACAGAGAATCCTAACAAACTGAAGAAGCGTGGGAAAACCCAGACATATAAACCCCAAAGACTAAGGCGGGCCCGATCTGTGTCTCTTTGAATGGCCACCTAATTCCTCAGTACTACGCATGCGCTTTACAGCCTGGATGGGAGCCCCCTGCTCGCCATCCTCACTCATGACAGATGGCATTTGTGTCACAATGTTACTGCATCCTGTTGATGTAATCTTGATTTGCTGGGGATGCCCATACATTAAGCACAGCAATCAACCAAGCATTTTTTGAAAGAGCAAAAATAATGAACAGTGAGGGGAAAAAACCCTACATATATTTTTAAAAGATGCATACTTTAGGAATATATATAAATGCATATGTAATTTTAAAGAGAGATATGTTTTTAATATTGTTAATAAGTTGTTATTAACATTTAAAGGCATATCTCAGGGAATGCCACTCCTGTTATGAAGTGACCCAGCTGTCCAGATTGGCAGGAGAGGCCTTTTTGAAGATATCTCTGCTGCCAGAAGTGCTTTAAATAAACCACAACAAAATCCAAGGATATTAACTGAATTAAAATGAATGTTAAACTTGATTTAAACATTCACTTTAATTCTGTTAATATTCTTGGATTTTGTTGTGGTTTATTTTTAATTCTGCTGGTTGCCTTGAGCAGATGGATGAGGTATACATTGGATAAATAAATCATCCCATATTAAGTATTTCTATAGATGGAGGTAATCTATTAGGACATAGTAGATGGAAGTCCTATCCAATCTTTTTTAAAAAAAAAAAATCTGTTCAATCGTCTCTGATTCTCAGAGACTGCCTGGCTGATCTAAAAAGAAAAGAAAGTAACCTGGATCAGACCTAATTAGTACTTAGATGGGAGATCAACAGGAAATCTCAGGGGCACAGACTACACTGTGAAGTTGAAAAATCTTCTTGAAAAAAAGGCAAGGACAAACTACTTTACTTTAGTTACAAGAAAACTGTCTGGATGTGTCTAGAGCAGTGGTTTTCAAAGTGGGGTCTGGGGACACCTGGGGGTCAAGTCAAGTAAATAAATATTTCAAAATTTCTCTTTTTTAATTTCTAATACAGTAAATATCAATAGATATAACCCACATAAATCAATGCTCTTTGGGGTCCTCAATCTTTTTTAACAATGTAACAATGTCCTGAGACCAAAATATTTGAGAACCACTGATCTAGAGAGTTCTAGGGAATATTTATCTCTAATCTATTCAGAATAGATAATCTATTCAGAATGATAATCTATTCAGATAAATATTCCCTAGAACTCTCTAGATCAGTGGTCCTATTCAGATTAACTCTAATCTATTCAGAAGGCCAATAAATGTGACTAAAATAAAATATAAATGAAAGGTTCTTCATGACTTTTTGCCAATAGGTTAGGCATCCAGCCAGTGCTATTTCCCACATCTTTAAATATAACTGATCCATGTTGTTGTTTATTTGTTTAGTCACTTCTGATTCTTCGTGACTTCGTGGACCAGCCCACGCCAGAGCTTCCTGTCGGTCGTCAACACCCCCAGCTCCCCCAGGGATGAATCCATCACCTCTAGAATATCATCTATCCATCTTGCCCATGGTGGGCCCTTCTTCCTTTTGCCCTCCACTCTCCCTAGCATCAGCATCTTCTCCAGGGTGTCCTGTCTTCTCATTATGTGGCCAAAGTATTTCAGTTTTGCCTTTAATATCGTTCCCTCAAGTGAGCAGTCTGGCTTAATTTCCTGGAGGATGGACTGGTTTGATCTTCTTGCAGTCCAAGGCACTCTCAGAATTTTCCTCCAACACCACAGTCCAAAAGCATCGATCTTCCTTCTCTCAGCCTTCCTTATGGTCCAGCTCTCGCAGCCATATGTTACTACGGGGAACACCATTGCTTTAAATATGCGGACCTTTGTTGTCAGTGTGATGTCTCTGCTCTTAACTATTTTATCGAGATTTGTCATTGCTCTTCTCCCAAGGATTAAGCGTCTTCTGATTTCCTGACCGCAGCCAGCATCTGCAGTAATCTTCGCACCTAGAAATACAAAGTCTTTCACTGCTTCTACATTTTCTCCCTCTATTTGCCAGTTATCAATCAAGCTGGTTGCCATACTCTTGGTTTTTTTGAGGTTTAGCTGCAAGCCAGCTTTTGCACTTTCTTCTTTCACCTTCATCATAAGGATCCTCAGTTCCTCTTTGCTTTCAGCCATCAAAGTGGTATCATCTGCATATCTGAGATTGTTAATATTTCTTCCAGTGATTTTAACTCCAGCCTTGGATTTCTCAAGCCCAGCATGTCGCATGATGAGTTCTGCGTACAAGTTGAATAGGTAGGGTGAGAGTATACAGCCCTGCCGTACTCCTTTCCCAATCTTAAACCGTGGTCTGTTCCGTGGTCTGTTCTTACTGTTGCTACTTGGTCGTTACACAGATTTCTCAGGAGGCATACAAGATGACTTGGTATCCCCCTACCACTAAGAACTTGCCACAATTTGTTATGGTCCACACAGTCAAAGGCTTTAGAATAGTCATTAAAACAGAAATAGATGTTTTTCTGAAACTCCCTGGCTTTTTCCATTATCCAGCAGATATTGGCAATTTGGTCCCTAGTTCCTCTGCCTTTTCTAAACCCAGCTTGCACATCTGGCAATTCTCACTCCATGAATTGCTGAAGTCTACCTTGCAGGATCTTGAGCATTATCTTACTGGCATGTGAAATGAGTGCCACTGTTCGATAGTTTGAACATTCTTTAGTGTTTCCCTTTTTTGGTATGGGGATAGAAGTTGATTTTTTCCAATCGGATGGCCATTCTTGTGTTTTCCAAATTTGCTGGCATATAGCATGCATTACCTTGACAGAATCATCTTGCAAGATTCTGAACAGTTCAGCTGGGATGCCGTCATCTCCTGCTGCCTTGTTATTAGCAATGCTTCTTAAGGCCCATTCAACCTCACTCTTCAGGATGTCTGGCTCTAGCTCACTGACCACACCGTCAAAGCTATCCCCGATATTGTTATCCTTCCTATACAGGTCTTCCGTATATTCTTGCCACCTTTTCTTGATCTCTTCTTCTTCTGTTAGGTCCTTGCCATCTTTGTTTTTGATCATACCCATTTTTGCCTGGAATTCACCTCCGATGTTTCTAATTTTCTGGAAGAGGTCTCTTGTCCTTCCTATTCTATTGTCTTCTTCCACTTCCACACATTGCTTGTTTAAAAATAATTCCTTATCTCTTCTGGCTAACCTCTGGAATTTTGCATTTAATTGGGCATATCTCCCCCTATCGCTGTTGCCTTTTGCTTTCCTTCTTTCTTGGGCTACTTCTAGTGTCTCAGCAGACAGCCATTTTGCCTTCTTGGTTTTCTCTTTCTTTGGGATGTATTTTGTTGCCGCCTCCTGAACATGTTGCGAACTTCTGTCCAGAGTTCTTCCGGGACCCTATCTACTACGTCCAGTCCCTTAAACCGATTCTTCACCTCCACTGCATATTCCTTAGGAATATTAGTGAGCTCATATCTAGCTGATCTGTGGGTCTTCCCTAATCTCTTTAGTCTGATCCTAAATTGTGCAAGAAGAAGTTCGTGATCTGAACTACAGTCAGCTCCAGGCCTTGTTTTTACTGACTGTACAGATGTCCGCCACCTTTGGCTGCAAAGGATGTAGTCAATCTGATTTCGGTGTTGTCCATCTGGTGAAGTCCATGTATAAAGCTGTTTCTTAGGTTGTTGGAAGAGAGTGTTTGTTATGCAGAGTGAGTTGTCTTGGCAAAATTCTATCAGCCTATGTCCCGCTTCGTTTTGTTCTCCCAGGCCATGCTTACCTGTAATTCCAGGTGTCATTTGACTGCCCACCTTAGCATTCCAGTCTCCTGTGATGAAAATAACGTCTCTTTTAGGCTTGTTGTCCAGTAGGTGCTGCAGATCCTCACAGAACTGCTCTACTTCAGCTTCTTCAGCATCTGTGGTTGGGGCGTATATTTGGATCACTGTGATGTTAGATGGCTTGCCCTGAATTCGAATTGAGATCATTCTGTCGTTTTTTGGATTGTATCCAAGCACTGCTTTCACCACTTTACTATTAATTATGAAGGCTACTCTATTTCTTCTGTGGTCCTCTTGTCCACAGTAGTAGATCTGGTGGTCATTTGATGTGAAGTGGCCCATTCCAGTCCATTTCAGTTCACTGACGTCCAGAATGTTTATCTTTAATCTTGACATCTCACCAATAACCACATCCAATTTGCCCTGGCTCATAGATCTTACATTCCAGGTTCCAATGGTGTGTTGATCCTTAGAACATCGGATTCGCCGTTCACCACCAGCACCGTCGGCCGCTAGCCGTTCTTTCGGCTTTGAGCTAGCTGCGTCATCATGTCTAGGGCTAATTGAACTCATCCTCTGTTCCTCCCCAGTAGCATTTTGACCATCTTCCGACCTGGGGGTCTCATCTTCTGATGGTATACCGACATATCTCTGGTTGTACTGATCCATTTAGTTTTCACGGCAAGAATACTGGGGTGGGTTGCCATTACCTTCCCCAGGGATCGCATTTAGTCTGACCTCTCTGTCATGGCCTTCCCGTCTTGGGTGGCCCTTCACGGTTTAGCTCATGGCATCATTGAGGTGCTCAAGCTCCAGCACCACGACAAGGTAACGATCCTTTGCTGAGGATCTAACTGATCCATAGATCAGTGGTTTTCCAGTGTGCAGCAAATAGCAAAAAGTCAATTAAATTCCAGTGTTCCAGCCTTTTCTATGTCCAGGGGGCAATGGACAATAATGTTACACTATGATTAATAATTAAATACTGTTACATAATGTTTAAAATTTCCTTTAAGTATGTTCAGCCAACACGAATTATTAATTGGGCACTGCCACCAGAAATGATAATGTATACTACTTTGATGGCAACCCTTTGATTAACATAATACAATTTTAGGAGAGTATAGTA
This sequence comes from Candoia aspera, assembly GCF_035149785.1. Lineage (NCBI taxonomy): Eukaryota > Metazoa > Chordata > Lepidosauria > Squamata > Candoiidae > Candoia > Candoia aspera. The sequence continues at coordinate 63,584,990 of NC_086160.1, forward strand.
TCATCTACGCATTGTTTTTACCGTCAGTGCTTGATGCCTTGCAGAAATAGATTTAAAATGGAACTCTAGATGAAGTCTACTTCATTCCACATATACTAGAAATCTAAAACATTGTCATAGCAGCATGATAAAGATCATTAAACAGCAGCTGAAAAATTAAAAGACTGTTTAAATGGGTGAAAAAAAAGTATGAACCTCTAGGACATAACTGATGAGTTATGCTGTATGTATGTATTTATATAAAAGGCCCCCAAAGCTAATATGGGAACACCAGAATGTACATTCTTCTAGTCCCTAAGGCCACATGTCCAAATGATGCATGTGCTTAGCATAATCGTTGCCTGGTTACCAAGATATCATGGAGAATGATTCTGTTCCTTTCCATGAAGCCAATGTCTGACTTCATTATTGAATGTTTAGAGGTTATAGCTGGAGTCCCTATCCCCAAGTTTCCACTACCCCCTTTTGGCAGCACCAGATTCCTTGCTACTCTTTCTTTGTTTATTCATTTCTAAATATCCTGGAGGCTGGCATGCAGTAAAGTTAGCCCTTTCCTCCAGTGTCATTGTGAAGAAAACTGCATGGAAGCAGTCACCAAGAGCTAGTCTTGAAGACATTTTCTTATCTACCACCAGAGGCCCATTTGGTTTTGAAGCATAGCTTGCTGTCAGGGAGGGAGGGAGGGAGGAAGACATCTCCAAACCAGGCACCCTCCAGATATGTGAATTTTACTTCCAGAATCTCCCAACCAGATTCTGTGGAATATATGTAGTATATAGTATGTTGTTTCCTGAGCTGAAGTCCTACAATCTGGAAACTTTGCTTAATAATTGTTTATGTTGAATTGCTTCTGCTGAGCCTGTTCTCACTTCTAAATCTAGTTAAGTTTATCAAATTCTTTATTCACCAGATTCTCTCTGCTCATCCAGAGGCACTCTACTAGTTGTGTTCCTGTCAATGCAGGCATGAGTTCAGTTGACCTTCATGCACATAAAACCACAACTGAGGGTCTCAAGATCAATTCTAAATTAAAAGAATGCTGTTTGACAAAACAGGGATATTTTCAAAGCAGAGTGACTTTCCAAGGCAAAATTAACATTAATTAAGACTTCACCCAACTAGAGGTTTATCTACAGGGTACTCAGAATGCTTCATTCAGCATTAACATTTGGAGCTTTTATCTATAGATGGCTAACTCCTCTTATGGATGAATGATTAGGTATGAGGCAGATGAGGAGAACTAGGCTGAAAAAAAATCATTCAGATTAACATTTTCATGATTGGCCTGTTTTGCATCAGCACATTCCAAGACCATGCTTTTCTTCTCAAAAACAGTACTAAAATGCAGTATGGCATGACTAATGAGGGAAAATAATATCTGTTTTCTTCCAGACTGGAGGCCCTGACATTATGTACTACCCATTGCAGACAGGTGCTTATCTATCATCACTTGTTTCCTTTGTCTCACAGAACTTCTGTAATCTTTGGATGGGGAATGTCCCAATGCTTGTGTCCAGGCTGTATTTTTCCTCCTGCTTGCTTGTTTGATCTCATGAACTATTTATTTATTTATTATTTAGTTTACTGGGCGTATATTGCTGCTCCAACTATAACTGACTCTGAGTAGTTTGCACACTGTATTTCATAAACTAAGGTTAAAAAATACTCATAAAAATCAAATAAACAACAGACAACTCACAGTTCTGTGCCAGGGACAATAAACAAATTCAGGTCAAACAGAGAGACTACATCTGTTCCCAAGGCCTGCTGGAAAAACCAGGGTTAAATCACCTTTCTAAAGGCCAATAAGGTTGTAGGGTCTTTTCCCCCTTCATTTTTCAATAAATTCATTCTGCAGTCAAGACAATTGTGGGTCCTAGTTTCAGAGATGTTTGGTTGGGGAACAAAGGGAGCAAGTGCCATTATCTGTGTCATAATGTCATCCTGGCATTTGTGATGTCATGCAAGATCATCAAGGCTTGTATCAGATGCTTAATCATGGGTACTGGCTTAGAAGTATAAGATTTGGGGTGGCCCTTCTTCAGTTCCATTTCTTTCATTGTACTTTCTTTACCTGCCCACTCCTACTGAGACTGCCAACTCAACAGTGGCGTTTTAGATATCAAAGGTAAAATAAATTCTCCTTCAATCCAAATTTAACTGCTGGTCTACACAGATTGCATGCCAATAATACAGAAGTGATTTATCACTGTTTTCTTCTGTGAAGTTTCTCCCAGTCTAGACTATGGCCCTGGGATTTCCTGATTCTCCTGCACAACTACTAACCAGACAGGGTTGTCCACAAGATATGGTCAAAAAAGTCAAGATGGCAGCTGTGATAATGCAATGAAAGCTCCACCTGTTTTTTATGCGTGTTGCCTATGTGACCCATGCCCTCTGGAGTCTCAGAAATAGCATATAGCAAGAGGAACCCTTGCAAGAACTTGGATCAAGCAGGAGCAGAAAAAGGAGTAAGAATGGAGGTGGTGGCTGGAGATATATGGACCTCCACTCTCCCAACCTTTAGGCATTCTATATTCTATATTTAACAGCAGGTAAAAAGCTGTTTTACCCTCAAGTCTGTAACATTCAACTCATAGTGAGGCAAGTTATCAGAACTTCAGATCCTTGTTCTGAAAATTGCTATTTATAGAGCTTTCATTGTTTAATTTGCTGGCAGCTCAAACGAAATACAGGAAATACAGAAAGTAGTTTTCAAAATTTCTTCCTTGGCTGTACAGTTTTGTTAAAAGGCCCTTCTGTGCATTAAAAGTCTACCTATGATATGTTTTTTTTTAAGCAAATCAGTTAGATGTAGCAGATGTGTTTCATGTGGAGCACAGGCAAGTGGACTCAAGCTTACTCTGAAAACCCTCTTTCTTACCTTGCAGTTAACTTGTCTGTATGGAAGGAGAATGCCATACACATGAGTGTTTCTCAAGACTCCCTGCTTATACAATAAGTGAGACAAATTGTAAGAATGCAGAAAGCTTCACTAATAAGGAAGCAATTAGTGCAAGAAGAGGAAAAATTATGGCCAAATCTCTGGATAGAACAGCAGTCTTTCAGAACAGGGAGATGTTTGGTCCAAGCTGCCGATTGAGAGGATAAACATTTGTGTGTGGCAGTGGGAAAAAATCTTATAATAAATTCATCTTGACAGGAAAAGGAGTTCTGTCATTCTGTTCTTTGATACTGTTTCCCATACTCTTCAACAATCCCATGAAATTAAACTGATACCCCATAATCTTCACAGCATGAGGGAGGTTGGGAAAACCTGTACTGAAATTTAGTTCTTCGGATTTTTTTTTTATAAACTCCTGTGTATGTTGTTGGCAATTAACATATTTATTTATAGCTCATGGATAACAGTTGCAGGTTATATAACTGCCTTCTTTGTAAGGTGGTGGATGCAAAGAAGAATCTTCCTTTAAAAAAGGGGTGGAGGAAGGGAGGGAGGGGAAGAAAGAAAGAAAGAAAGAAAGAAAGAAAGAAAGAAAGAAAGAAAGAAAGAGAGGGAGGGAGGGAGGGAGGGAGGGAGGGAGGGAGGGAGGGAGGGGGCAAGCCCTGAACAAATTGCACAGATTTCCAAGTTCCAGTATTATAGTCTTAGGCCCCTAGCTGATAACCATTTTTAAGGCTATGTTGTAAACTAAAGCCAATTGTTGCCCAGTTCCTATTATTAAGTTTATGGCTGTAATATAATGCTAGCCAGTATCCAATTGCTTTTATTTCAGGCTGAATGGGGAGGAGAAAACAAGGAAGAATGGCGGAGGGGGGAGACAACTATGAATTTCAGCACTCTTACAATTTGTACAAATTGTCCCTGTGAATACCATCTGAACAAACAGTTTAACTCTGCCACATAGCTGTTTTCTGTACTATTCAGGCAACTGCATTCCAAAAATTAAAAATGCAGAAGGTTAAAAGGAAATTATTTATATTTTTTGCAAACAGCAAGAAGTGACCTGTTATATATTAAACTGCCCAAACCTATGAATATTCACCACGAAAATCTCACTGTATTTAAGATTACTTATTCACAGGTTTATTTGTTGGCTTCCTTGCTTGGTATACTGCCAACTACTAAAGACTCTTGACAGTTATAATAAGAATAAACTTAAAATAAAGACATTAAAACAGTATAGCAATTAATACCAATGAAAACAAGCACCACACTAACATTATAGAAATTAACAATTCAAACGAAACGAAACATCTGTACAAAAGATGTGTTTCAAGGGCCTTCCTACAAGCTAAAGATAGGAGGCCTCTCTTCTTTGCAGGAAGGCATTCCAAAGAGTTGGGGCAGCAACAGAGAAGGCCCAACCCCAAGTCCTTGCCAGATAAACTGTAGCAGCTGTGATGAACTTCCTCAGAAGACCTCAGTCAGTGTGGAGAGTCATATAGAAAAAGGCACACTGTCATGTAGCTTGGAATGAAGCCACAGATGCTTTAAAGAACTATATATTTTGCCCTGAAATGAATTGGCAGCCAGTGCTGTACTTTAAGCACAAGTGTAACAGCTTATGCCAAAAGATTCTTTGCATTCTTCCTGAGATCTGCCAAGCTTGTACCAATTTCTCCCCCAGGCACTGGGGCCGGGGTGTAGATAGAGCCACATGGTGTGGTTGATGGATGCAAGTTTTATTGGAGCCTCAATGTTGTTTTGATTTTTTAAAAAAATATTATTTATATTGTGGTTTTGATTCTTGTTTGCTGCCCCTCTGGTAGATGGGCAGCTATGTAAGTTTGTTAAATAAATTAATAGCTGAAGTTTCCATCCCTAGCCTGGCATCCTCCAAATAAACCAGAATACAGTCTCTTCATTCCTACCTTCTGTGCCAGTATTGACTGAGAATGATGGGAAGTATAGTGCAAACCATCTGGTGGCTGCTAAGTTAGAGAAGATTGGGTAGAAAGATAAAAACAGAAGCTGCTAATATCTGTCTTGTACCAATCCCTCCCCACTCATCATTAGCTTGTTGGAAGCCTAATGCCTCTAAGAAAAATAGCATCACAGCCACTGGGGCTGATTTTAGTCAAAGAAAAAGATACCTTGTCTAAGTCCATCCATTCAGTACAGGACAAGCTCTACTCCATGCAATGCTTTTACTTACTTACTTACTTATTTATCTATCTATCAAACTTCATCACCGCCCATCTGCCTCCCAAGGAGGGACTCTGGGCAGTTTACAATAAAAATGAAATTAAAATCAAAAGCAGTTACCAATACAATAAATACACTAAAACTAAAATGTGATGGAGTCAAGATGGCTGAGAGTTCTTATCAGTCCGCGAGTGTAAGAGGTCCATCAAAAATCACTCCAGTTGGATGTAGAAGAAGGAAAGTTGCCGAGACTGGGGTATCGAACAGACTTGTTAATCTTATGAAACTGTGATAAAAGTCATCATCGGCTCCTCATTTCTGTCCCCTCCCCAGTCCTTTGATCTCCCTACTTCTGATAAGATGCCTCTGAAAAGCTAGTCACAGGAGAAAGTGGGAAACAATAGAGGAGAAGGGAAGAGACTGAGGGAATAAGCCATCTTTCTCTCCATGGCATCAGGAGATTTAAAAGTTCATATAGTTCAAATAAGTCAAGGACATTCTTTGGGCAGCATTTCCCAGTCTGGACCCATCCATCAAGATCTGGACCAATACACCTGGAGGAAACTTGGTGAAAGTTGATGGACATTTATCGGACATTCTGTTCTTACGTTCTTCAGGCAAATGCAGAGGGTTTCCCAAAGGGAATACACAGAAACTATCACAGTTCATTCCTGACAATGACACAGCTGTGCTACTGGAGTTTAATTGCAGCATTTTAAATAATGGTTTGCCCCAAACAGCAGATTGATACATTCTCTCTCTCTCTCTTTTTTGCCAGTGTAATTAGTAGTGCTGTGTGGATCTTCAAAAGAGCATTTTGCTTTCTCCGTGTGGCCCATCAAAATGAAGCAAAATGCAGTCATGGTGCTGCTTTATCTCATTTGTTTAGTTTTAGTCATTTATTTTATTTTATTTTATTTTTTGTATGTTGCTCACATCTCTAGACTCTGGGTGGCTCATAATAATATTGCATCAATCAAGTCTTATTGAAATAAAACCAATATAAACACTACAGTATAAGGCCACGTGGTCACATAACAGCAAAAAAATCAAAACTGTAACCTCCAGAGCCAAAATAGCAGCGAACATTCCTCCAATTTATCCTCCAAAGTCTTGACAAAAGAGCCTAGCAATTTACTAACAGAAGCAAAGAAGCTGATCCAGAAGACTGGCCATACTTCCAACATTTAATTGAAGCAACGCTTCATCGACACAAGACCTCCATGAGGTACTTAGCCATAGCAATAGCTTCATGGACATGCCTTCTGCAATTGATCACCAAATCCACACACTTTTAATTACTAAACAGTGATATGCTATCAACAGCCATGGTTTCCCACACACCATTAAACTGCCACATATTTTTATACTATTATTTTACTTTAACAAAGATCAGGACACTTTGCCATGCAGATGATGTTAGGAATCCTACATGCAGACTGCTTTACTTTAATTTAAATAACCCAAATTATTCATGATAAAACTCTCCACTATTGCTTTTCCCATCATCACTATTTCAGCACAGTTACACCTCTTCACCTATGACTCTGTTGAGTGGCTTCAGTTAACTGCCCATCTTTCTCACGAGTTCTGCTCTTATTTAAGAACAGAAGGAATTTTGTATAGGATACTATAAACTGTGTCAATCTTCCTAAGCAAATCAAAAATGGAGATAGTATAGTACTGCTTACTTTCCCCTGGTAGTTTCAAAGCTGGGGGGTTTGTTATCTTTAGTCTGCTTGCGGCTGTTGCTGCTGTAGCCTGACTGCCTGGAAGATCTGGTCACATCTGGTCGTTTGGACATTTCCTTTTGAAGAGGACCCTTTCTGGGACTGATCTGTGCTGGAATCCCTCCATTCTTAGATAGGATCAATGTCTTGGCATTTGTAGCACCACCATCACTGTTATTTTCTGTGCTAGGAGTTTTAAGAGTGACATTTTCTCCTTGCTGTGTTGTAGCTGGAGTTGGTGAGACTTGAATTTCCTTCTGGGCTAGAAAAGTGCTATGTTTTATGTCCTGTTCATCCTGTTTTATATTCAGCACAGGAGTGGGCTTTTCTGAGGAATACGATATCGATGATGTTACCTGCACATCTCCAAGGCTCTGAATTTCAGAAACGGTCAAGCCAGGGTGATTTACTTCCACTGTACTAGAATCCAAAGTTGTGACCAAGGCTGGGTCAGTTGAGTTGGCTTCTGTGCTGCTTCGTTCCAAGGACAATAGAAGTAGAACTGAAAATATCTCCCACATTCTCTTGACTTGCAAGAATGTCAGTATATTTTTCGTATCGTCCTCAGCAGAGGCTGTCTAAGCTCCTTCACTTTGTGCTGTTGCTTTCACAATGAATCTGTAGCAAATGCCGAATTGTGTATTTGCAGTAGAGAAAGGAAACAGGTTTTGAGTATTTGAAAGTAGACTGAGGAAGCTCCGTTTCCTGTTTCTATGGATTCCTCTGTGGCCTGTGACCTCTTGGAGCTGTGGAAGCAAAATTCCTTAGAGGAAGATTATAGCAATTGTCTTTGTGGAAGCTAGAGGATGGGGAATGGCATAATGTGAACATGGAAATATGCTGTCAGGGAAATCAATTCAAGGCAGATGGGTGGGGATGTTGAGTAACTTCCCTTTCACATTGATCCCTTTCACGCAGAGAACATGAAAGACCTGTCCAATGTCCCACTTGCGTAACTTCATATGCCGTTCTATGGTGTAAGTAAATCTTAAGTTACTTCTTCATTAATGGTTATCTGCTTTTGATCTCAACCCCATAGTGTCCCAACTGTAGATCTGCTCATCTTTATTTCATGTATATCTCATCTTTCTTCCAAAGCTCAATATGGTGCTCACTGTCTTTAATGTGCAGTACTCTACTCACTCCTCATAACAGCACTATGAAATAGAGAATAGTGAAGTAGCGACTAGCCTGAGTTGAACCCAGATCCATTATCCTGAGGGTCTTCAGCCACTATAACTTTAATTTTCTACTACTAGGAATGCTTCTATGTAAAACAGTCTAGGATGGTTGGTGCCACACACTAGTTTTCTCCATTTTGCACGGCACAATGGTATCGTATTTCAGTTTGGACAAGGCTTTGATTCTTTAGGGTTGGGATACATGAAGCCCCCTGTTATTTTCCTAAAAATGTCTCACTTCTTTCATGTGCTCCAAGTGAGATTATCCAGAAGACTGATGTTTAGCACATGATGCAAGTGGCTACACACAAAACACATGCTGGTGCATGGAATACCCATTGCTGCCACCAATCTTTCCCTGTCCCCAAGTTTTTCCTAACTTACTTTCCCCAACCAAGATAACACAGAGGGCTTCCATCTCCTAAACAAAGGGTCATATCAACTTGAAAGGGAACACAAAGAATACGGGTTCTCAGCATGTCTGACGGAACTGTAACAGTATTTATTTATTTATTTTATCAAACTTTATCACCGCCCATCTCCCTCCCAAGGGAGTAACACATCAATTTTGTCCAAGGGGAGTTTCCCTTTCATGAAAATAGAATTAACAGGATTGGGAAACCCCTCCACTTTTGGAAGGCCAGGTATACCTATCATTGCTGTGGGCACTATGTTCTTTTTTTTTTAGAAAACTTCATTAAAGTGTTTTCAAAATATACATAAAAACTAAAAAGATTGAAACAAAGAAGCCCACAAAGAAAAAGAAACAGAACTATAAAGGTGTGAAAAAACACAAAACAAACTACTATAAAGTCTACAAAGTGACTTCTGACTTTCTATAACAAAGATATACATAGATAATATCAATCTCTTACTCCAATTCATATTATGGTAAACATTATATCTATAAAGCATTTAAATTCTCATTATTACATTCCCTTCTAAAACAAAATTACCCTCCCAATTAAAGAAAATGTATAAAACCCTTCAAACATAATTTGGAACCTAATATAGTAACAGACACTACCCTTCTTCACCATAATTTGCTCCTATCTGCCAACTAAACAAAAATATAAAAATTATCCAAAGAGCATAAACATTTATCTAAACCCTTAAAAAAAACCATCCTGATAACCACATTTAAACAATAACCTAGGCATTTACCAAAAACGTAAGAATTTTCAAAAGAGCTTAACCATTTATACAAACCTTTAAGAAACCATCCCGATAAACTCATTTAGACAATTATCCCACTTCAAAGTAAACCAAGGCATTTACATGTCTCAGTATTATGTACAGAGCTTTCTTCTTGTCAATTTCAAATTCTACAACCTGCTTTGAAAAGCCTGAATATTTGTCCAAAATCTTCCAGTCTCTAGAGTTTAATTCTCTTTCTTGATCATGCAACACTGTCTTTTTATCTTCAATTTTCGACAACTCAATTTTCCTTTGACTATTTAAATGTAAGTCACCAATTCTCATCTTTTTCTTTGGAGAAACCACTTTACTCTTAAGATAGTTTTCAGCCTTATCAGTTTCCATCGATTCTTGTGACAATTTGGACTCCACAAATTCTGAGAAATGCTCCAAGGATAACAGCATTGTAGAGACCTTTAAATATCAAATTACTTTCCTCCATATTTCTTAACAGTAAGATAGATTGTGGCGCCCTCTAGTGCCTCAGAAAGGTAAAGTCATTAATGCTGTAACTGAACACTCTCTAGCCTTTTTATTTCTGGTGTGGCCAATTAGGAAAATAAAAAGTAATAACAAACAGATTCCCATGGGAAAGTGAAATCAAATAGATCAGAACTCCAATCCGCAAATTCAACGAAGAAGAGAAAGTTGTATATTCCTCAAAAATAACTTTAATAAAAAAAAGCAATTAAAAGAAACAAAATTCTTTAAATCTCAATTTAACAAATTATATATAAAAAGCTAAATTACCAAGTTAATAATTTTCAAAAATGATGAGACTCTCCAAGAGATTCTGCATGTCTTTGTTGTAGAAAGCCTCTCTGGTAAAGTTAAAAAAAAAAAAAAACCTTAGTGCTGTAGAAAAGGGGTGGGCAGCTTTAAGGTCCATTTTGGCTTCATAGCAGCTTGGGAAGAAGATGACGGCCATGCCTCCCAGCTGATCACTTACCAGTCGATCGCAAAATGCCATTTTGCGGTCTTCTGGCTGTGACCAGCCATCCAGAGAACACATGGGGTGATTCCTGGGGTTCTCCTTAATCTGGAGAACACTTCTAGGCTCCAAGGAAGCCTGCCTGAACCCAAGAAAAAAAGCCACTCTGACAGGTCGGTCCACAGACAGCAGAAAAAACCAGCTTAATCCACCATTGTCCCCACCAGAAGTCATCTGTGGGCACTATTTTCCACCTTGGATACCCACCCCATTTTTATCCACTGGCTATAGCTCGAGGTGCAAAATCACCGAAAAGGTAACAGGCATGTTCCTGGTCACTGTGAAGTGATGTGAGTGCCTGTATGCACCTTGCTAAATCTTGTAGCACATCAAGTACTTGTAATTGAAAGGTGGACATCTCTGAGCGAATCTGGGCAGCTGCTGAAGCAAGATCCTGTTTTCTCTGCTGTTAGTGCAAAGTTCCCCACATTTCAGCAGCTGCCAGCATCTCATTAACAGCTCTTCTTGTGAACAGGCAACACATAAACAACTCAGATTAGCTGGACAGAGCTGCTGTGCTAACTTACAACTTTAACACTTAATAATAAGCCAGGCAGGACTGGATAGGAGCCAAGACAGGGACAATTGAGCCACACATTCTGAATTCCTTGTGTTTACACTGCTGTGCTTTCCCTGTGCTTCATAGCCTGTAATATGCCTCCACAGAAGGTAATTTCTATGAGTGGATAGGAGCAGGGTGCTCTTTGGCAGTCTTTCTAAAGGGGGAAGCAGGCACTCATGAAACAGCAGAGTCAAAGCTGAGACCCACAGCTAATTCAGGGCAGCAGATCAACCATTCTGGTCAAAATCAATTAGTCCTTGTTTCAAGAAGATTTTCATGAGACCTGATAGCAGCCATAGGCCTGAATTTAATTATAGAAAACAGAAAGCAGGTGGAAAGTATTCACCCAGCTTTGGAAAGGAAGGAGATATCACTGGTTTAATCATCCTCCATTTTGTGGAAGGCAATAATTTAACTTGAAATCCAGAAAAAGTCAAAGAGGGGAAACATATGGAGCATTTATTAGTCCTTGACAACAAGCCTGACAGGCAGAGCTACGACAGGTGATGAGGGGCATAAAAGCTTTGTGATCAGGAGCAATGCTGGTTTTTCTAAGCCTCTGCATATTAGACCTTTCTACTAATGTCAACTGATGGGAAGTGAACAACAAAACAATCTAAGGGGATTGGTTTCTTCATTCTAAGAAGGACTTTATTATTATGGCAACAGGAATAATAAGACACACAGCATGTTTCTTTCCAAGGTCTATCAGCCTCGAATTACAGAATTACTGAATTGAAAGTGACCATGGAGATCCTGTAATCCAGTGTTTCTCAACCTTGGCAACTTGAAGATGTGTGGACTTCCAGATGGCTGTCTGGGGAATTCTGGAAGTTGAAGTCCACACATCTTCAAGTTGCCAAGGTTGAGAAACACTGCTCTAATCCAATCCCCAGTCACAGCATTCCTGACATGTAATTGGCTGGGGGGAGACCTTCTATTGAAGGAGAGCCCTTCTTAAGGTAGGTTGACCTTCCATGGTTGATTAATTCTTCCTGTTACCAAGTTTCAATTTTACTGAAATCTGCTTCCTTGAAATTTCCACTTATTTCTTGTTGAGCCACCCTTTTTGCAAGCATCAGTTCTGTGCATAATTTTCATGGAATCATGAAATAATTAGGAAGGGCTATTTAGGCTATTGTCCAACCCTTGGCTCAGTAAAGGAATCCAGATTAAAGTATCACTGACAAATATCTAGCCAGCCTTACCTTGAATGTCACCCAACAGGAAGAGTTTATCGCCTTCCTGCATAATTGGTTCCACTATCAAACTGCTCTTACTCTAACAAATCACATTGCTGAATTCTGACAAATGCAGTTTCATTGTGCACATGTGCCCTTAATATGTTTGGGACCTGCAGAACTGATACGTCCATATAAAAATTCAGATGGAACTACATTCTCATCTATTCTAGTAAGGAAATGACAGTGTTTGTATCAGGGAGAGGATATGACATGTATGTCAGGATAGTATTAGGATATAATTCTGGTGTTTTCTCGCACAGAGATGAAAGGCTGTCCACTTAATAGTATATAAAAGAATAGAAATTCATACACAGGTGGTATATTTTAATACAATTTCAAACACCAGGGAATCATTGGATGGATAAAATTCCTGATACATATGTACTTATTTACAAAAATTTAGAGTATCAATCTTTACAAAGCTCTCTTGGCAATTTACAATTAAATTAAAGATTTAGAAATTTATTTATTAATTTAATTTATTGATTAAATTCCTTTGCTACCCATCTCGCGTACGACGACTCTGGGCAGCTAACAGATAGTAAAAAGCAGATCGCTGAAACAGTTCAATATAAATACCTAAAAATACAAATACGTATACAAAATATACAATATAAAATATAAAATTCCAAATGGGAAGATCTTAACCTTGGCACCCTCACGGGGCCAACCACCCCCATGAATAACTGTGCCCCCTCCCATCCCAGACCAGGTGGCATAACCAAGTTTCTACCCCCTTCCAAAAGGCTGGGAGAGTGGGGTCCTGTCTTACCCCTGGGGGTAGTTGTTCCAAAGGGTGGGTGCTGCGGCAGAGAAGGCCCTCTTCCTGGACCCTGCCAATCGGCAATCCCTCATGGACAGGGTCCGTATATAAGAAATATATAAGGCATTAAAAATTAAAATAGCACCATGAACAGCAACCACTAAGAATACCATTTTAGAAGAGTTAAAGAACTGAACAGTTAAAACCTTGGACAAACATAGATATATTCAGTGTGCAAGTTCTCACATAATTAATAAGTCTTTGTGCAGCTATGTGCTGTGCACCAGTTACGCCCCTTCCTGGATCGGGAGGCCCTTCCAACAGTCACTCATACCCTTGTTATCTCTCATATAGACTATTGCAATGCACTCTACATGGGGCTACCCTTGAAAAGTATCCAGAAGCTTCAGCTGGTCCATAATGCAGCCACGCAAGCTGTTTTTGGTGCCCCTAGAAGGGCACATGTAACACCGCTGCTGCGTGAACTGCATTGGGTACCAGTTTGCTTCCGGGTCCAATTCAAGGCATGGGGCCAGGTTACCTGAGGGACTGCCTCTTCCCCATTACATCAGCCCGTCCCACCCGATCGTGCAGAAAGGGCATGCTGAGGACCCCGTCTCTAAGATAACTTCAGAGAAGCAGGCCTTCTCTGCAGTGGTGCCCACCCTGTGGAACATGCTGCCCCCGGAGGTGAGATTGGCCCCATCGCTCCTGGCCTTTTGGAGGAGTCTGAAGACCTGGTTCTGCTGCCTCACTTGGGGTGAAGAGGGGAATAGATCTACCTGGGGATGGCTGCTGTAGATCACTCCTCCCACACTTGGACTGTTTTAGATTCTTTCGCCACTTGGACTTTTTATCTTTACTTTTATTTATATTATTTATTATTGTATTTTTATATTGTATATTTGTGATGGTTGTTTTAATTGATTGTTGTAAACTGCCCAGCGTCCCCCAATGGGAGGAGGTGGGTGGGGACAAATTGGATAAATAAATAAATAATCACAAAATGTATGTTACTGATACCCAGTCTTTCCCACTATTATGACATATGTTGAATTTTTATTCAAAAATAAGTAAGTACATCTATAAATTTGTCTGAAGAAATCTTATACAACTATGTTCTCTCTTTTGTCCTCTTTTTTTGTATTTTTCCCTTTCTGGCATAAGTTCAGAGAAATATACACAACTCTGACAAAGCATTGAAGATAATGTGAGTTTAATATGAGTTTAATATGAATTCAGGGATTAAGCTGTGTTTCAGCATATTTCAGCAGAGCAATTTTTATGAAAAAGGAAGTGAAAATTGTCAATTTGTGAAATGCATGAAATAGATGATATATGGCTGAAATCATTGCATCACCCTAACCAAAAACAAAATCCAAAATTTCTAAAGGCCATTGTTTGAAAAAGAGAACTGGTGTTGTAATTTGCAGGAAGAAAGGGTACAGGATTTCCTATTAAAGGTCTTGAGTTTTCCACCCAACTCTCCTTCATTTGAATGAGAAATATGATAAAGTTCTATAGTTGTATAATTGCAACAAAGTAACCATTAATTCTGATAATTTGGGTAGAGTAGCCTGCATCTGGAAACTCCATTTCAGAAAAGTCATAGGGGCAGCACATTCATAATAAAAACTCAGACCGAACAGAATGATATTTATATCTTCTTGCAAGTCATGTGAGCTGCTTTCACTTTGAAGAGCTTTAGAAATCAGATTAGAGTGCATAAAAATGCTAGTTTGCTTTCACTTTTCTTTCTTTAAAAATATCAGGATGTGGAGATCAATACTATAAAGGAAATTAAAATTTTGTCCACTCTAGTTGTTTGCCCCAGCATGAGAATGGCCCACTGACTATTTCTTGAGGAACAGTCCTCAATCTGCTCCCACAAAGTCAACCTCCATCTTTTCCTGTTTTGCATCAAAAGTAGTGTGCTCTGACTTCTACCAGCACAAAAGCACAATCCTCCCTTCCTCCCTCCCTCCCTCCAGTGAAATTGAGAGTTCTGCAGTCTCTCCTTCTAGATCAAGTAGAGAAGAAGAATGGTCCATTAGTGGCTGCACTGGATGGTAAGGTGTCAAGTACAAGGGGAAGTCAACCCAGAGAGTCTCATGCAAAAGAACGATCAATGGAAACCACAAGTCCTTAAAGACTTGCTCCATGGAAAGGAAATTGGCACGTGATTTATTGGCACAGAATGGAGGGGTCAGGGGCCATGCTAATTGTTGTAGGAGGAAGCATTCTGAGTATGTATCTGAGCTTTCATAACAGCAGGAATCTGACTTGAGTAGTGATTAATGAAGCAGGTTTTATAACCATAAAAGGAAAAAACAAAAAGATTTATTTTTAAGGAAATAGATTATAGAGCTAGGCAAAGCTTGAGTTTCCCATCTAGCTAACTCATTAACTGAGAATCAAATAAGATCTACTCCATGGTGTGTGCATCCAGAAACAAAGGAGGACCTGAGATTAGTGATCCCTTAGACAAAGAGCAGGCAGAGGGACAAATAAAGAGTATACAAAATACATTCTTAATTCTTTGCCTAGAATTCAGGGTCCCCTTATGGCAGTAGACCATGAAATGCTAAAGAGCAGTACCACTGAATTCACACCTCCAACAGTAATTGCCATTCATACAGAACACCTGGCCAACATGTTGCCAAAGCTGAAGGACAAATTGAAATCCAGGCAGCAGTTGCTTAAGACAGCTTCATATCCAACCAGTTTCAGCACAACTGGCTCAGGCTGTTTAAGGCTGACATGCAGAAGTGATGAACAGGTCTACGTATCTTCCAATCACACAAAAGAGTTGCAAAACTTTTCCGATCATGGTGCTTTTGGGGAAGAATGTTGAGTCATATTTTAATTTGTTCAATTCTATTCAGTGTCACTTGTCTGCTAGCAGGAGGATTTGAACAGTTTCCATGAGGAAATGAGAGAATTGTTAGTGACATTGATACTTCAGTGCTCAGCTGAGTTTCCCTTCCCTACAGACAACAGTCTCCTTACTATTGCTTTTTTGAGCATCATTATACAGATAATATGATGTGTAAGCTCCATTGTGTAGCATCATCTACCTCTTGCTAGTTTCTCTGTAAGCTCCATTGCCCTTACAGCACACCATTCTCTGTGCTTACAGAGCACAGCACCATTTGCTAAGTTCCATTGTGTGATGTCGTCTACCTCTTGCTAGTTTCTCTATAAACTTCTGCTAAAAGGTTTGAAGCAGTTAGTTTGAATTGGCCATGTGAATGGTCTGGAAGTCCCTGATATTGTAGCTTGAAACTAACAACTGAGTCAGAAAACCAACAGAAGTAGTAAACTTCCTTAAAAAGAGTCCACATATTCTTCTTTCAAGAGAATTTATTTTTCAAGGGAAAACTATATACACACTTTGAAAACTACTTTCTTTTGCATAACACAAAGACAGGAACACACAAAAAAAGCTTAGGTGAGGCCACATTCCACATTGCATCTAACAGTTGTTGCTGAATTGTAATTTTAATGTGACAGAAGCAGAAGATTGTCATATGCATCATACAGTACATCACAACACATGTTTTTCATTTTGACATCATCATGATTAGGGATCATGATATAAGAGTCTCAGATGAGATGTTATGAATATCACAAGAGAAAAGATGTAAATACAATAAAATAACCATTTCTGACAGTCTGAATATGGTATGATTGAAAACCTAGAAACAGAAGTTGATAATTCCAGCAATTTTCTGTACTTCATCCATTCAAGTTTTCTGAAGAAAAGCGGTGGATGTGCTTTAGCATTCCTCAATAGATGAAGATGCTAACTTTAGAAAAGAGATGTGTTCTTGACCCTTTTACAGAATGAAAATGTACTCATCCTGTGTATGTTATATTTAACTCAGCAGTACATAAAAACATCAAAAAGTTTCATAGTAGACTAAAAGTATTGATTTTATGACTTGATTGCTCAGTTGAGAATACTACTGAAAGGTTCTAGGAAGTAATATATAGTAACATGGAAGGTTAGAAATGCTCTGAAGTAGCTTCTGACTATGATTCATGTGTCTGTTAAGTGCCATAACTTGGAAAGGCTGAGGAACATGAGATGTTATTGCTGATGCATGCTGGATAATTCAGAAAGCCAAAGAATACCAAAAAGAAGTCAATATGTGCTTAATTAATTATAGAGCAACTTTCAGTCATATTGACCATTACAAATTGTGGAATGTGCTTAGGAAAATGGGAATCCCAGAACATTTCATTGTCTCTGTGCAAAATGTATACACAAGCAGGAAACCACAGTCTAGATGGAACATGATGAAACAGACTGGTTCCAGGTTGGCAAATGAGTGAGAAAAGGCTGCAGAGTCTCTCCTTATTTATTCATGAATGCTGAATACATATGGAGGGAACAAATATCAATAACCTGTGCTAAGCTGATGTTACTACTTTAATAGTTGAAAATGTGAATGATCTGCAAGCTCTAGTAGTGAAAGTCAAGCAGCACAGTGAAAGAAGGGAACTAAGATTAAACATAAAGAAGACGAAACTAATGGCAACAGGTACAACAACCAATCTTGGAACTGACAATTAAGATACTGAAGTGGTGGATTCTGCCTTTAAGACTAACAGCAGTAAAGGAACCAGCAGTCAAGAAATGCTCCACAGACTAGCACCTAGTACGACAGCAATGAAGATCTTGGAAAAGATATTCAGATGCCATGAAGATCAGAATCATGCAGGCAATGGTTTTCCCGGTGCACTATACGGATGTGGAAGTTGGGCTTTGAAGAAGCAGGAAAGAAAGAGTATTGACACTTTTGAACTTTAATGTTGGAGAACACTCCTGAGACTACCATGGGTAGCCAAGAAAACAAACAAATGGATCATAGAACAACTCAATGCAGAGTTCTCACTCGAGGCACATATGACAGGCCTCAGATTATCGTATTTTAGATGCATTATAATGCTGGGAAAGGGGGAAGGAAACAGAAAAGAGTAACAGGAGCAAAGGTAGAGGACTCTTATAGTAGTGACGGGTGCACCATTGGAAGACACGAAGAAACAAGTTGGGGACAGATTATCCTGGAAGAGGGCAATCTATGTGATCACTAAGAATCAACATCAACTTAATGGCACATAAGCAACCAAAATTTCTTATATGCAGTTGTTGTTGTTATTTTTGTTACTATTATTACTATTATTTTATTTATTTATTTATTTTTCAGATTTATATAGCCCCCCATCTCACAAACAAGCATTATTATTATTATTATTATTTCCCATATCCAAAGTGATAGAATCCAGCCAGTCTGATACTTCAAAACTTATTTTTGCATAGGACCTCTAATCAAATATAGGATACTGCACAATGCAAGTAGAAGCTGCAGCTTCTGTCTGCCTGAGGAATATAATTAAAATGGTATTTGGAATACATATACTTTTCATATTATAGAATTGCTGGCCATATGGGCTCATTGTCTCTAACCAGATTGCCACTATGCTGCTGCCAGAGAAATAGGGACAGAAATATTCCATTTGGGAATGGGGGTGATCTGTTCTTTATACCACAGGACACATAAGTGACTTGATGTAAGAAGAAAAGATTTCAGATGCCCTCTGCATGGGAGCAGCATCATAGTTATGTTTTGATGGGAATTAAATTTAGAAAAATAATAAACAGGACATTAAACCTTTTGGAATGACCTAAATCTATTATTTGCTGTCTACAGCTTCACCCCACAACCCAATAAAATAAAACTACATAGTCCTTCCATAATAAAATGATTTAGCAATGAAGTGCCCCACAGAAGATACAAACAAACCTGCCTCCTGCCCAATAAATTACTCTTTTTCTCCAGCAAAGCTCCATATAGCATATACTGAGATTCCAATGTGGGCTTGGTTAACTTCAGAGCTGTGATTAAATAGTGACACAGCGTCTTATTAAATGATCTACATGCTGGGTATTTTTAAACCTTTTGCAGTTATCCTGGAGACAAAGACCCAACACATTATTTGTTTGCTGCCTAAAAGAACTTCCACTTCCAAGGAAAATAATCCAATCTTTCTGTTTTGCAGATAAACAAAGGATGTCAGTTGCCCTAACCCTTTACATGTTGGAGCCCTTGTAGGTTTGGGAAAATCCTTACAAATCCTGCCACTTTATAAATCTACCTTATCAGAGCACCGTTCCAGTCTGGTGTCATTGGTTGGTGTAGGCTTTTATTTTTTATTTATTTGAGTTTTTATGTACATCTTCCTCTCATTTGTGTAGCTATCAACAGAATCGTTTGAGATTATGTTTTACCTTTAAAAACAAAAGTGGAGATTGAAGGCCAATCAATCTGGAAAGTGCCAGGCTGGGAAAGGCTGAGAGAGCACTCCTTACATTTCTACATGACGCCATCAGAAATGCTTAACAGTGGGGATGAGAGGTTGAACAGGTAGAGTGAATTAATTGAGCTTTCACAGTGTAGGTTCCTCCCATCTTCCATTCTACCCATTACCTATTTTCAGTTGGACTAGAGGAAATTGTGTTATAGTTTTAGTTAATTGTATATTATTCCGCTAACAAACCTGTAACGTGACCAACTCCTTTGTGGAGTTTAAACCAATGGTCAAATTCAAGAGACAGCATTGAGGAAGAAGAATCACTTCAGCATGAACCGGTGTAGGAATCTGCCTCCTATGGATTTGGAAAGTGGAAATGTTGCAGAAAATGGTATAGGAAAAGGTAGAATTTTACAGTATCACTTTAGTAATTCAAGTAATATATCAAAAGGATATGGATCCTGAATTCAGTAAAGGTCAACAGACAGTATGGTTTATATGGCTTTTTTTTTAGTTCAAATCATCTGCAACCTAATTCATGCTCTTAACTATAAATGTACCCACATACTGTACCAGTCTGGAAATTCAATTTGAATTAGTTCCTTTGAGTATCACCCTCAATTTAATTAAGAGAAGATGAAAAAGCCTCCCTTCTGTAATCAAACTGAATAACGCTGAAGACATGAAAGCAGCCAGCAGCTTGGATCTAGAAGTTTATTAGTTAAACCTGGTAATCATATTTGAAAAGACACTAATAGTGAGATCAAACAGTGGAAATATGCTGCTTTAGGTTGTTATAGTAACTGGGAGGGCAGTTCATGGAATGCATTCACAAGAGTTTGAAACATGCTGTCCCAACTTCTAAGGAGAGAATCAATTGGAAAATACGTATGACTGAATCATGAGAAGAAGGGGATGAAGCTGTGAATTTGCACTGTCCCATTTGGGATCCCAATGGGGCTTCTAGCAATTAGCATTCTCGCTCTCTCCCTCTCTCTCTCTCTCATACACACACACACACACATACAGAACTCTTCCATTGGCATGATGTCTCCCTCTTTGAGAAAAGAGAAAGTAGGAGAGATTCATAGAATGAGTGTTTGAGAGAAAAACAACAAAAGAGTGAGAATGAGATGCTTTAGGTAGGAGTGCTTGGGGATTGTGTTCAGTCTGCTTTTTTAATCAACCCAACCAATTTATTTATTATTTATTATTGACTTCGATGAACATTTTCGTCCTGGCCTTCTATTGCATATGAATCACCTAGGACATATAAAAACAAACAAACAAAAATAAGATTAAACATTTGAGGTTACCAAGAACAGAAAAGAAAATCTCTCGCAGACAGTATATTCAAGTAAAATGCTGGAGTCACAACCTTTCTAAAAAGAAAGGCCTTAACCACTCAGTAAAGGATCACCAGCTATAGAAATATCTTGCACTCCTTTGGCAAAAGGCTTCACAGTTTAGGAGCAGCCACCAAGAAGGCCCTTTTTGTGGCTCCCATCAATTATGCCTCCCTTATATGTGGGAAATACAAAAAGGCCTTTTTATCAGATCTTAGGAAGCCAGAAGCTGGCCTAGGAACAGATAGTCCCAAGATACATTGTACCTCAGGCCTTAAGGTAGGGTTACCATATATGAACCCCAAAAACCCAGATGAATATTCCATGGCAGAAAGTTTTACACTTTTAGGTACTTCTGCTTCCATTTACTGGTCAGTCACATTTTTGCAGCCCAGATATGGCAATTCTACTTTAACAACTTTAATGGTTTTCAGGGGTATTCATGGGAGGAGTGGTCAAAAATATCAAGCTGGTGACCATGACTGAGCAATCAAAGTCCTGCTGCTTTTTTGCATGGATCATATTTTAAAATGTTATTAGCTTTCTTGAATACTTCCCAGAGCAGACAGTAAGTGCCAATCAATCAACCAAACTAAATAAAGTTAAAATACTGCAAATACATTTTAATAATCAATTAATCAAACAAATTGATAAATCGATTCCCAAGTGTAAAGGAACAGCTTTGCTGTTGCCAATGTTTCAAAGAGAGAGAGATCTGGTCCAACACAATGAGGTAGCTGACCCTCTTCAATGTAAATCTTGAGAAATAAGTTGCATGTTGCAACCTAAAAAAAAATTAAAAGAATAAGCAATCTGCCTTCTGAGATTTTGCCAGAGATTGCTTGTCTACCAAAGACAATCATAAAAATTACATTTCTTTCTTCTTTTTATCACATTTCCAAGAGGCTGAATTTTTAACTTTTCTGTATGCTCAAAGAATGATTACAACAACTCTGCCTGTGCCAAACATCACACATTGTGCTGAGGCTTCTGCTGAACTCCAGAAAATGCACAGAGATGATTCAAAGCAAAAGAGACAGTCAATAAAGAGATACAAGAAGGGAGTTACACTTGGAAGAAAGGGGAAAAGAATATGTTTGTTGTTCCAGGGAAAAGTTTCTTTCTGAGAATGAAATGATGAAGGAGCGGTTCTTTAAACTATCTAGAATAAATTACAATTTTGTGCACAGTAGATGGGCCAGTGGAAGATGGGAAAAGGAAAACAAAAAATTACATCACATTACCAAAAAAACTGGGCCTGACTTAAAAATATCTGAAATGAAACTTTATCTCGCAACAAAATTATTATCTTAGGTAATATAAAACTGCTTTGGAATGGTACCTGTGCTAGCAGAATCCAGCCCCATGTAGTCAGGTCAAAGGTGATGCAATCTTAAACTCTGATACTCAGAAAAAAGCCCACATCGAGTTCAATGGCTCATGCAACCCAGGAAATAATATGTAGGAATCCTGCCTTCAACCAAGTCCTGGGCATTCTGGCCATGTGTATTATCATTCTCTTTGCCCCACAATGGTAGTGAAGCGTAAGTTTTAGCTTTCTTGTATAAAAGGATTATGATTGGTTTTCAGGCCACTAAGATCAGGCCTACAAGATGAAAACAAGAAGCAGCATCCTATTTATTCATATTGGAGAGGGATGGCAGATGGTATCTGAGGTATACCAAGAGATGATGTTGTCTTGTTTACCTCAAAGGAAGCCAATCCTGAATTTAAGATGAATATCAACCTCAAGAAACAATACAAAGAAAAAAAAATTATGCGCACAAACAAAATCCTGTGCAAGCTTCCCCAGCTTCCAGCTGAAGTCATTTGTGAGTATTTCATTTTCCCCAATAAGAGTTTGTGGGTGTGATGCACATGTGTATGTGTGTCTCTGCATATAGACACACATATATACTTCCACACATTGTGGCAGTGATGTCTTCAGCCATTCGCACCTCATGCTAATGTATTGAATGAGTCATTTTATACTTAGCAATGAATGTAAAACAATCCTATCCCATTCAATTCATAGATATTCGTTTGGGGAAAAGCATCAGCATCAGTGGAAAAGGGGCAGAGATCAAAACCAGCAAGTTGGCAGTCACAGCATCGTATTTGAAGCCCTGTTCCTTTATGCATGTATGCAACACATCACCGCATTTAAAAAATGGGCGGGCTATGATCCCAAGACCTTGGCAGCCATCTTGCTTGCTTTCACCCCCTTCCCATGCAGGCACTGTTATCTTTCCATAAGGTATATACAATACAATGATGCAAAAGGTATTGAGGACTAATATTATGATGAAACCAGAATGATTCCTACTGACTTTTATGGAGAAGGAATTAGAAAAGAAATACGGGAAATTAATACTGTATATGGTAACTATATATTCTAGAGGTGACGGACTCGTCCCTGGGGGAGCTGGGGGTGTTGACGACCGACAGGAAGCTCTGGCGTGGGCTGGTCCATGAAGTCACGAAGAGTCGGAAGCGACTAAACGAATAAACAACAACAACATGGTAACTATGGAAAGATCATTGTATGCTAAAGTTGGAAAAGCAATGAAATACCTACAGTGAAAGACTAGATTATAAAATTAACTGAACTTGCAGAAATGGCGAAGCTGATTAGCTTGGTCAGAGAAAAAATGACAAAGATGTTTTTGAAAGACTGGAAACCTTATATGGACTTTTTGTTGAAAGAAGAAAAGATTGAATTGATGTTTTCAGTATTTGGGGACTAATAAGGCATGAAGAGGATGGGGAAAAGTTTATAATAGTTCTTCTTGAGGTCCTAATTACTTGACAGAGAGAAGGGTGAAAGGCATAGTTCTTCCCCTTTCTTTCTTTCTTTCTTTCTTTCTTTCTTTCTTTCTTTTTGTTTGTTTTTACTGTATTGAAAAATGTTAATAAAAATATGCATAAGGTATGTATAATACCAGTTTTATGTAGGTATCAGGCTAGAAACTGGGAGACTGTGAATTCTAGTCCTGCCTTAGGCACAAAGCCAGCTGGGTGACCTTGGGCCAGTCACTCTCTCTCAGCCCCAAGAAGAAGGCAATGGCAAACCACTTCTGAAAAACCCTGCCAATAAAACTGCAGAGACTAGTCCAGGCAGTCTCCAAGAATTGGAGATATAGAGATACACACACACACACACACACACACAATACTATCATTTCCAAATTGGCTAAACCAAGGATACACCTGAAACAAGTGGATCATCTCTAGCTACATAACCTGTGGGCTTAATGCTACATGCTGCAACTTCAAAGCCCAAAGCCCCTGCAAAAATTGCCAACAAATTATTATTATTATTATTATTATGAAAGAAATAAAAAGTTATTAAATAATTCTGAATATTTTAAACTTGAATAAGAATGGTGTTTATAAAGAATGCAATTTAATTTTAAAGAAAGGTACCAGTTGTATCTACCCATTCCATTAGATTCGGCAGAAGAGGTACGGTCCTGGTCCCATCTTTAAGGGAGTATCATCTGACATGACCCAGGAAGAGAGCTTTTTCAGTCACGGTGTCCACCCTCTGGAACATTATTCCCCTGAAATCAGACTTGCCCTGGTCCTGCTGGCCTTTCACAAGGTCTTAAAACCCTGGTTGTGTCATTGAGCCTGGGGCCCTGATTGTGTGGGTGAGCCCATTTCTTGGTTGAACTGTTGCAAATGGTAACTAACTGTGCTGTTGGTTGTTTCCCCAGCTGCTATTTAGGTTATTTATGATTTTGTTATATTGTTTTTATTCTTTTGCTGTTTTTATTGTTTTAAGTATTGTTAGCCACCCCAAGTCATGTACTTGAGATTGGCAGCCAAATAAATACATCATGCTAAATGCTTGCTCACCTCAGGGATGGATGCATCCACTAGCCACAATCTGGAAGTGGCTTTTCTACTGCTTTCTTCTGAGATGTTTCTTCAATTTCCAGTCTAGACTACAGCCTTGGAATTTTCTGGGGCCTTCTCATCCAAATACTAACTAGCTCTGCCACATAGCAGGGCATCTATCTGTATGCAGAATGTGTTCTTCTTGACCCACATGGGTACAAAATTCAGGAATGCCAGTCTGAAGTTTGTAAAAGCAACCAACAGAGTTAAGGAAGGGGAGGAGTATGCATATCCCATTTGCTATTGTGATTTGCAACAAATATATTGCTTTATGTTCAACTGTTTTGCCACTTAAAAGATCTCTTCCTCTTTTGCTCCTCATCTGATTTCTAACCAGCAGCTCTAATATTGGTGGCAAATCTAACAGTACAAGACTACCTTCTCTTTCACAATTAAAGAAAGTAAAGAACAAAGGAAAAGCAAATATTAATTTGTATTCCTTGTGAGATACAAGAGCTAATTAAAAGTCAGTGCATTATAATGCTGCAGCCACACTGAAAAAAAAGCAATAACAACAGCAAGAAGTGAGAGACCATGGATTATTGAGCAGGATTTGCAAAAGTAAGTTCATCCTGAAGACAGGCACTGCCAGGGAATGTAGGGCTAGAATGAATGCCAAATTCTTATCAGAGTAAAAGCATTGCCTTTTTAAAATTTATTTCCTTGGCTCCCATGATGCAACAGTAAAATAGTAAAAGCCCTCATCAGGTGAGATATACAGTATTTAAATTTAATTTACAAAACATCAAGAACAATGCATTTTGGCAGGCACCAATAGGAATGTCTTTTTAGTGCCAGATTAAGATGGGCTGTTGATGCAGACCATTTGTCTGTTCATTTTTGTAAATAGGTCTTGTACTGTTTAGCTATTAACCTCTTCTCTGAGCTGTGTGCTCTAAGGTGGATAGGAAAAAAATAATGTGTTGCAGTTATTTTTATGTTTCATCGTAATTTCTATGGAAAAATAATAATTCAGGACAGGAACTAACTCTCTACTGCTATTGTGAGAGTTGATGCTTCCATTTCTGGCATGGTCTTCTGCAGCAAGAAAGGAGCTGGCTGGGGTGCTGATCATTGGTAATCAAAATCCCTTCTTCCTTTCTTTATTAGGGCTAATAACTCACTTTTCTAACCCACATAATAGAGTCTAAATTACCATCTTTTCCTTTAACTTTCAAACTTGGGACAGAGAAAATAAACTAGGATAGCAATTATACAGTATTCTAAAGTCAACCATGGAAGCATTTAATTATTCTAAACCCAACTCTAAGTAATTTTTTTAAAAGAGAAAAGGATAAAGCAGGTGCATTTGGCTAAATGCACAAGCCTCAGATAGTCTGAATCTCTTATTTTAATCAGGGATTGCTGCATCTACCAGATCTGGGCTGAAAACAATTCAGAAGATCATTAATAGCAGCAATGATTTAAAGTTTTCTGCCTTTCTTCGCTGCTACTTAGTGTCATCTGGAACTTTGCACTCTAAATCTGGCAGCCTAACCTAAATCTTGCTGATCATTATGAAGTTTGAAAACATTCTTTGTTCAGTTGCATGTGTTTACAAATGCCCTGCAGATCATGTTCAACGTGCAAATATCTGCAAATGCACCAGTTGTGAAGGGAGACTAGAGACTGCATTAGTTTATGTGCTCTCACTTCCACCAAACTTCAGTGGTGAAACTCCACTTCAGGCCTATCTTTTCCCTATTTAATATTCTATTTCTCTTAATCCTCTCCTTTCCATTTTTTTAACTGGCACTTTGTTCTTATTTATTTGTTCCTCAGTCAAGCTTTTAACCTTACAACTGAATTCTTATCAGTCTTTTTAAAACTTGGAATACCCTTTTACTTCTTATGTGGAAGAAAAAGGACTCGGTCAAGCTCTGGACAAATGACTGCAAGAAAAGCACTGAAACAAGTTAGAATTGATGACTTGGTCACAGAACTGGACTGCATGCAAGTACTGTAGGTGCAGAATATTCATTTCTTTTAAATAATCACTCTGAACCCCTGGCTGATTTACAAATGGAGTCAGTTCAGGAGGTAGATGCAGAAAACAAAAGCAGTCAGGATAAACCTGTTTCCCTTTCCTGACAAGACAATTTTTCAGTGAATCAACAGACAAGTGGCTCAAATAATAACAATGTACATAATACTTTATAACAGACTCTTCCCAGGCTGATTTCAAGGCAAACCAGTGCCTCCTCTAGTTGACCGTTTCTTTGGTTTACTTGAATTTAAATGCCATCAGTGCAAAATTAGATTCTCTCTTACACCATTTAAAATATCCCCAGGAGGCACCCCAGAAGATAGGAAAATCAGCTCAACTTGATAACTATTGCAATATATTTTACAACTAGCTCAAATCATGCTCTCTATCCAAAACAACACAATTAACATTTATAAATGGGACTGTTTTAAGAAAGCTGCATTTTCCTTGGGTATTCTGCTGAGTATCCCAATCTTTCAAGTGGATCTAGCAGTTGTGGAATGGCTACCAAGCTCCAAAGGTGTTTGTAGATTCCTGCTTACGTTCTAACAAACTTTTAACTCTCATGTGTATTAGCTGAATCCCTAAAGAAAGCTAGAAGGAATTGAGTTTGTTGGTTAATATCTCATCCACAGAGCAGCTCTGATCTGATTAAGACTTCATGTGCAATCCTACTATGTACTCAGCAGAAAACCACACTGTTTTTACTGTGACTTTCTCCTAAGTAAGGCTAAAATTCTCTAATTCTTTACCTGGCAATAAGCTGGCCTCTGTGGGACTTACTGCTGAGGAGTTATTCATAGCAGTGTTAAATGGACCTCAGCCCATTGTAGTCAATAGTCTGAAACACTAACACATTGCTGGATTTTAAGCATTGGATAATACTACCACCACCATTATTAATATCAGAACATAGAACTGCCCTCTCTGTTCTCTTAGCAGCCCTCTTCTGCCAGGTTAGTTGAGACTGATTTGTGAAGTTTATTTTGACCTGTCAGGTCGCATTGCAGCATCATAATTATGGAGAAAAAAAGCATTATAACAGAGATGGACACTCATTCAGCTAGAGATATGCAGATCTTTCTCCTCAGCCAGACTGGCTATAATTGCACAAGGCTCTGCTCCAGACATGGCATAGCTATCTCTTCAGAAGCTACATAGGCAAAATACAATGGAGGAAAGCTAAGTACATTGTACACATGGGACAGCCACTTCCCCCTTCACTCACATGTCCCATAAATTGCCTGTCCTTTAATAATTAACAAGGAATGAAAAGTGTGGCTGCAATGTTATATGAGAAAAGCTTTCACTTCTTCCTGTTACCAAGCTAGCAGAGGCACAAGATCTCTGAAAAAAGCAGCAGCAAGAGGGTTCCTATTTGTAGAAAAATGATTTGGTAGACAGTTGATCATTATTATGGACCCTTATGGATCCTACACATTCATATTTTATGTCCCAGATTATTTTTAAATAGTAATTACAAGTAATTATTTTAAAAAATAGACACAAGTCCAAAATTGTAACAGAACACAATAATACAAGTCCCCCAGTCTGATCAGGCAGTTCAAATCTGCTGAGGATTTCTCCATGCATAGAGACCAAGGCACAGAGCTCAGCAGGCATCTTTAGGGAGGGAATTCCAAAATAGCAATGGCAAACTCAGAATAAGTCCAATTTCTTTGTAGCCAGAAGTCTAATCTCAATTGTACCAGGAAATCTGTATTATAGGTATCTCCTATAACCAGTTTCCTGGTTTGATTTATCAATTTTGCTCTAAATCTGAAGCAAGATATTCTAGACCTGAATGTTTTTCACTGGCTCATGTTTTCTTTCCCACTTCATTACCAGGGTGGAAAATATATTTGTTTTTCTCTCTGTAACAATTGCATTTTTGCAGGCACAAGTTATGTTGTTTCTGCAAAAGCTGGGGAATATATATTTTTAAATTTTAAACATTTTTAATATGTTTAAATTTTTAAACAGAAAATATACATGCATCTTGTGTGCTTTATTGTATGCATTAAGAATGTATGCTTTTCATATAACATTTCTTGAATATATGCATTGTTAAAGTAATTTTTCCTCATATATTCATTGAAGTTCTTTATTTTCTCTAGAGTGCGATTTTCATAAATGTGCACATTTTTTATGGGATAATGTATCACGGTGTTTGGAGTGGTATGAAAACTGAAAGATACTTATTTAGTTTAGGAATATTATTAGTGCAGTGCACAAAAAACTAACATTATTTTTCTACCAGTTCTTATTCATTCTGAAGAAACAGAACTTACTTTAAAATGTACTTTCACAGGAGAGAGAAAACACACACACACACACACACACCAGTGAAATCCTCATTGGTTAAATGTAGTATTTTTGAACTCACATACTGTGTGTGAATGTTCTGTCTTCAGTGAGCCACCTTCCATCAAAAAACCTGCAGACTGCTTGGTGTCTCATACTTCCATGAAATCCCAGAGGAAAACATCTTGAGAGAACTTAATATTAAGTTTTCATTAAGATTAATTATATTATTTAATATTAATGAAAATAAATATAAACTCAATGAACATTAAGTGTTCATTAATATGAAAACCAAGCTTGCATTACTTACTTGTCTGACTGCAGCAAAGAAGTGGACATCCACTGGACAGCCATACAGTTATCTAAAAGTTCCCTTTTTGCATTACTATTAACAAGTTAGAAAGCATTCTCATTTGCACTGGACCACTCCACATTTTCCTTTTTATAATATCTGTCAAAGTTTTTGTTAGTTTTGCTTGGGGAAAAATGTAACATTTAAATTTTTGAAGCAACAGGGCAGAAATCTGGGGTGTTACAGGACTTTAAAAAAAAGGAAAAAATAAAATACATGCAAATAAATGGATGCTGCTAGTATTGCCCACCCTACTCCCAGTGCTTTGAAGCATAATGGAGAAGAGAAATAAATCTACCAATCTCTAGATTCAAAATCAAGAAGAGGAAGCAAGCCCATGAGCAAACAAATAGAAATGGTGGACTTCTTCCTTCTCCTTGGAAAATATATGTCAGTTTCCACCAGGAGAAAGAAATGCATTCTTCTGTGGAAGAGAATTTCTCAGATATTCAGATGGCTCTTTCCCACCTGGTTTTTAGGAAAGCCATTAAAATGTGATTTTTCCATCAGGCCTTTGGGGGTGGAATGCTGTGATCTTATTCCCTTTTGATTATACTGATTATTGTTCCTAACATGCTATGTAGAATCTGCAATATTATTGATCTGTTTTATTTGTATTTTACTGTCTTTGACTCAGTTTACTGAGATTGGACTAAATTTTGGTTGGAGTCCTTCATGACTGGAGCACTTTATAAGCCCAGTAAAACAGACAAATGAATAGCATGTTAGAATGTTAGAATTCTGGAAGGTTGAACTGTCTAGAAATTATAATTATAATTTTCTATTACTGAAAATCGCCTTACATAAAAGTATTCCTGTTATATAGGTTTTATAAATTATATGGGGCTGGAGGGTTATAATGGTTGGGTAGCAATACATAAACATTTATTTAATCATTTGATGTATTTTAAAAGAAAACATTAATACATTTTCATCATCCACGTTTCCCCTTTTTTTTCCAGAAGAAACAGGGGAAAATCCGTTTCTTTTGGTGATTTTCCTGTATTTTCATGCATATAGTTGGGGGACTGGAAGAAATATTGCATAGTGAAATAGGTGGTATATAAATCTGATGAAATAAATAAAATAAATAAGTATAGGCTTAATAAAAAAAAAATAACAGCATTCTCCACAGCTGAGCTAGTAGCAATTTTAGTTGGAAAACTTACTGGGAGGGGGTTAAAGCCCCCTTTCTCTATTTGATTGCAATGATCAAAATTGAAATCCATTTGACAAAATCCTTCTAAATGAGTACAAACAAATGCAACATGAGAATTTTTAGTAAAAAATCTCTTGAGGTCAAATCTCCTTTGGCTCTCAACCACATAATCCTGATGGCCCTATAAAGCTCAGCCAGGACAGGAATGCAAGAAATAAATAAAAGTCAAAGCATTTTGAGCTTTTTCTCTTCAATATTTTTCCTCCTTAAAATCAGGTTGTTCACTATAATAACATGAACAGAATGATATCAGCTTTAAATGAGTTGATTTTAAAATGTCCCTAAAGCATATTACAGTGGTTCGCAATTCCCGTATGTCGCAAGCAAGCCTTGTGTTATATTGCTCTGTTATAACCATTGGAGTGAAAAAAAATCTGTAAAGAGACCTGCCTTTTCCCTACTTTATGAAGGGTTTTTTGTAGCAATAGGCATAAACATTCTCCTGCACTTTTCTCTAGCAGTCCTCATTTGAATTTAGCAAAAGAGAAAATGGTTTTGAAATGGTCAAGATAATCAAGTCACTAAGCAATCCTATTTTAGCCAAAATAGAAGCAGTTGCTAGCTCTTTTTTTGGTCAAAAATACTTCTTGGCTGGACTTTACTTTCTCTATTACCCTTAACCCCATTATGGTAATATTGGCCTTGCAAGTCATTGTAGGAGTTGGTTGGGCAGCCGGCAATCAACTCGCAAATGTTTTTGCAGGTGCTGATGCCCCAACAAAGGGAAACTGCCAAGAAGCTCACCTATTTAGTTAGTGACAGCCTGCAGCTGATAGGAGAGGCTCCATTCCAGCTTGCCAAAATCATAGAAGAAGCTATTGAAACTAGGGCAAGATACATCCCAAGCCATATATTGAACTTCTGTAAGCTGCCCATAAACTCTATTGATGTTTCTACTCTTCTGGTAGCACTTGTCAAATTGCAAACATTGCTTAAGGGCACCAGCTATAGATTCTCTTTGGATTACAATGATTCGCCGTCCTATAATCTAAGTATGCCAAGAGTGATACCGTACCAACAGAACAGTGGCTTTATCTTAGAGCAGCTCGACAGTGAAGAATGACAAAAAGCTTAAAAAGTCAGAACTGAGAATAAAAAAGTTAGTCATGCTTTCAATGTCCTTGAAAATACTGCTACAGCCCACTAATGAGACAGCCTGGGCCACAGTCTCTGCTCTCACCCAGAGGAAGGTAGTGGACTTAAAATGGCAAAGGAAGGGGGGAAATCCATCATGATACATCCAAATACATGTCTAAGTAAAATCTACATCAATGTAATTATAATTACTCATTGTGCCTATTTAATTCTGCCTTTTGATCAGGAGGAAACTTCCTTTTTTGAAAATAAGGGCTGAGCTTAGACCCTCTTCCCTGAAAACCCCAACACTTTTTATTGTACCTGCATGGAATTGCAAAGAGACAGTTTCCTCGCTCTTAATGAGTCACATTTCCTGATTTTTTTTTTAATCTGAATGTCAGTCATTCTCACAGGAACAATATTAAAATTTTCAAATGTGGGATGGGAAACTAAATCAGATTCTCGAAAGCTAGTCTAGATACCCGAATGGAGCTTTGACACTCTCCTCAACTCCTTGTGTATGAATAAAATCAAGATGAAAAACACTTTCCTTGTCTTTCAAAACTATTTCCCTGGACAAGTTTGTGATTCAAAGAGGAAAATCAACTTTCTGTCCCTTCCATCCACTGCCTGCCAGTGTGGTGCATATTGAATAATCATAAAGTTTCTTTTCAGGAATATGATGAGAAATTCCTATTGAGCCAATTATTCCTGTTGTCAGACTGGATATGCCGCAGTGCCTCCAAGGAACGTCTTTAGGTAGCAGGGGGACAATTTTCTTTCGGTTCAATTACAGTACAGTGCATTTATTTATTTAGACCTCCAAGGTCCACAGCCTGGCAATGATGAAATATTACCTGAAGAGTAAGGGCTGACATTTTTGACCCATGGACTTCTAAAAGATGCTTTAAGCATAGCAGAGGTATAATGTATCTATTTTAGAGTTGAGTATGTGGGGTAGAAAGGGATGCGGTGGCGCTGCGGGTTAAACTGCTGAGCTGCTGAGCTTGCCGATGGGAAGGTCGGCGGTTCAAATCTGCGTGACGGGATGAGCTCCCGTTGCTCGTCCCAGCTCCTGCCAACCTAGCAGTTCAAAAACATGCAAATGTGAGTAGATTAATAGGTACCGCTTCGGCGGGCAGGTAACAGCGTTCCGTGTAGTCATGCTGGCCACATGACCACAGAAGTGTCTACAGACAAACGCCGGCTCTTCGGCTTTGAAACGGAGATGAGCACCGCCCCCTAGAGTCGGACACGACTGGACTTAGTCAAGGGAAACCTTTACCTTTACCTATGTGGGGTAGAAGGGGGGCTGCACTGCTGAAAATCATCATTAACTCTGCAAACGGCAAAAAACAAAGTTAGGTTTTCCCACTCTTGTAGATTAGTAATAACATAGAGCAAGTAAGATTTTCAGGTAATGTGGAGGATCAAGGCTGGCAATCCTTTATCAGGTGGTGGTAAGTCTCAAATCCAGAAGAAAAAAAATAAGGGTGGGCTAAAATAATATTTCCCTATGAGAAGATAGATTGGTTTGATAGTTATTTTAGAAGGGAGGATGGTTTCAGTGGCCTTTGGTACCTACCATCAGTGTGCCTGATCCTGATGGTTATCCTGTTTCCAGGTTATTTAGATTCTTCTATGTCAGAAGCAAATCTCCACATGGTTCAATAGCTAATTGGCAGCTGGTACAGTTGGTTCAGCAAAGGTGTAACCTGTACATGGCCAGGTGACCCATGTAGCTATTGGCCACCACATTCTGAACCAACTGTAGCTTCTAGCTCAAGCACATTACTTTAATGTAAACATGCAATTACCAGCATGAGAAAAACTGTAACTAGGTTACCCTTGTCCAGAAAGGGCCTAGTGGGTAACTAACCATAGGTATGCCCAGCACAGAGGTCACATAAGCCTCTAATAGAAATTATGGCTTTAGTAGTATTCCCACACTGTGTACCACTTCTGTCTGGGAAAATGGAACCCCCTTTTAGAAGCTGTACTTCCTGGGCTGCCTTGGAGCGATGTGGCATAGTGTACCTCCTGTGGCTTTTCAGGAAAAATATCCAGCAAGAAGCTTCAAAAAGATCTCTGCTCAGGGGACCAGAATTATTGAAATGATACATTGGAAAACCTTATTAAAAGCTGTTGTCTAAAAATATTTCTCGTAATTACTGCTGGGTGCATACATATCCCTTTGCTTTTCACTGAGGGTTATGCATGTAGAAATTCTGGTAATGGCCAAGGAGCATTTCAAACTACTATTTATATATCAAGAGGTCAGGATCTATATATGTAGTATCACTTCCCATATTATAATGCACTATGGATTAATAGCCATTGATAGCCTTAATTTCTAAGACTTGATCGAATCCTTTTAAAACTGGCAGCTCTGTGACCATCACTACAACCTCTGGAAACAAATTCAACAATAGAATTATGCAGAGTGCTGCCTTTTGTTCACAATGCTGAGAGAGAGAAGCATATTCATTTTTTCTGTACTGTGTATAATTTTTCACAGTTCTATCATAATCACTTCCTGTTCCAGAATATTTCATTCTGGAAAATTACCAGACTACTGACCAGCCAAATTGGCATGGTCTGGAGCAAATCTAGCTACTTGGAGGCAGAGTGTTGCTTTCTCAGACTACTGTGTGTGTGTATCCTATTTTAAGATAGAAACTTATTTATGAAAGCAGTTAAGTGTCACTAAGTTTCTGTTCCATTTATTGCTGAAGAATTAAAAGATAACAGGATAAGGAGGCTTCCTCTGTAGAAAGTGGACTTTGTAAGGATAGTTTTTGTTGTTGCATTTTATCTTGATTGTCAAAATATCACACCTTTCTTCTTCTTCAGTAAAAAGAAATATGACTCCCAATGTTAGGGAAAGTATTATTAATGACCAGGCAAGGAATCTAATTATAATTATAGTCTGACAATACTTCTGCAAACATGTTAGGTAAAACAATTGCTATAAGTTTCTCTCTGAACTGTAGGTAGCATTGTTTTAGATTTTTTTTTAAAATAGCTTGACCTGTATTTGCTCAAAAATTATCTGTGAATGGCCATAAGAAACCATTTTACATTTGCTGAGAATATGGTAGACATTGTTGAAAAGGAGTAAATGATTGGGAAGTACAAACAATGTAAACAAGTGGTTGAAGGAAGGCAGGGGTGCCCACTGATCAGTTACCATTGAGTAGAAATGCCAGATTTAGATTCAGAAATCCAAACGACAAGTAGGCGGCAGCAAAGAGAGTTTTCTGTAACACTTCGTTGTCATTTAGTGGTTATCTGGATCTTCAGATATGGTGGTATAGCCCTAGTGGAGAGAGTATCCATGCAGCTGCTCCCTTTGAATGGGAATTCAAGAAATCAGCATCTTTAATTGGTAGAGAATCCCTATGGATAGAGAAACCCTCCACTGCAGATCCTCACCCTCTACACATGGAAGAGCATGAGAGGAGAATGAGGCTGGTACGTTGATCAAACAGGTGGAGAGTTACTATGCATACTTGCCTGGCAGTAAGAACCACTGGGCTCAGTGGGACATACTACAGTATAGATGAGCCCTATCAGCCCATTTCCTTTTTGCAAAGAGAAGGGGAAAACAGCAAATTTTAGTTTATGTCGATAACACTTTCCTGCCTAATTTTTCCTTTAAATTCAGAGTTGTATTTTCCATTTGGGTAAATATAGTATTTATTTACCTCTGCCCACTTCATTTGAAAAAAAAATGGCATGGTAATTCAAGGAAGAAAAATATAAATGCATCTTGAGTTCTTATTGCCCAAATTAGATGAACAGAAAATTAAGAGAGACTGAGCTTGAGAGAGAGGGAGACACTTTAGAAAATGTCCTTTGATTTTGCCTAACAGCAAACATTGCAGTTCTTATTCTTTCTATTCCCACAGCATGGGAAGAAGATAAATCTTCCACAAAAACTCATTTCTCAGAAGAAACACGTTTTATGAAAGACAATTGCTTTTCAAAAATACACAAAATGAATCTTAGGAAGGCTGGCTTGAAAAATGATTTGTAGCTTTAGCAAATGCCTTCTGGTAAAGAAGAGAATTTATTCCACAAACCATGATCAAATGAACCATGGCTTCATGGTTCAGCTAAGTCACTGTATCTCTGAAAAGTACAAGTGGAATCAGTCATACGTTTATGGACTTTTTGAAGGGAAAAGGCAGTATTTTTCATACAGTACATTAATTAAATGTAGTTGGTCTAATTAATAGTTAATTAAAACTGGGTTGACTCAATTAACCCAGTGTCTAGGTTCACACAGCACTCACATTCTTGTGTCTGGACTAGAGCAAGTTGCTCTATATGGGGATGCCTTGAAGAATTCTCAGAAGCTTCAGCTAGTTCAGCGTGCAGCAGCCCAAGTGGTCATGGATACACCAAGATTCACTCATGTAACACCTTTACCACCAGACCTGCATTGGCTATTAGTTATGTTTCAAGTGCAAGTCAACTCTACTTGGTTCAGGTTCTGGGTATTTCTGAGACTACTTTCTCTGGGATGGATTTCCCTGCCCATTATGAACAGAGAGAGAAGATTTGCTGAAGGTTGCTTCATCAATGCAATTTCAGCTACAGAACTCTGTGATGCCCATTCTTTTGCAGAACTGCCTATCCCCAGACATTTGGACCTTCCCTCGCCCCCTAATTTGTTTCCAAAGAGCAAGGAAAATATAGCTGATCAGGAAAGCATTTGGGGACAAGTGAATGTTAATCTATAGCTGAATGATAGTGCATTGGGTTGGCAGTTGTTAGTGACTGTATTGTTGTTTTGACTTTAATTTTACGTCATGGTAGATATCATAAGGTGTTCAGAGGCTGTGACAATTGAGCAGCACAGAAACTGAAGAAAAAAAGTAAGGAACATAAAATGTCCTCAAGCATGAGATATGAGTCTTGAAAAAAAATGTTTATTTCAAGGAAGAATGTGCTCCTTTTAAGAATAATTTATTGAAGAAAATACAGTGGCTGCTTCTCACATAATACTGCCATTAACATATCATCATGGCTGGATTCACACAATATGGTGAGTCAAAATCCTGAAAATACAATAATACAATCCCACCACAGTCCTTCTTCACATGATACATAATTGATTTTCTGTGTGACAAACACAATAATGGTCATTCTTGAATGATTTCAATGTGGAAGTAATCACAGATGCCCAGGAGATGCAGATGAATTTTAGCTTTGGAAATAAGGACATAAGAACAGCCCTGTGAAATCAGCCCAAGGACCAATTTAGTCCAACATTTTGTTTCTCTCACTCCTCTGATATGGAAGTCCACAGGAAAAGAAGAACATAAGGTGGGGGAGATGAAGAAACCTGTCTTAGGACATCATTACAGAAATACTACTACTCATATACTTGCATCAGACACTGAGGTGCAAATAAATAACGGCAGAATTTTTGTGATGATGTCACAGCGCATGCATTGTTTTTACATCAATTTAGCTTGCTGCAGATGCCACTGCCCTCTGAGATGCTTATAAAGAGAAAATGGAGGCCTACCCCTGTCTCAGCACTGTTCCCTTGCAACTGGAATTTGGAGACATGGTGCCCCCCAACCCAGAGATAACACTGAATCTTCATAATTGATAACCCCAAATGAACCCATTGTCCATGAATTTATCCAATCCCCTTTTAAAGCTGTCCAAGTTATAAGCCATTACCATATCTTGTGATAATGAATTCCATAGGTTAATTATTCATTGTTTGAACTATAATTTGTTTTAAACCTATATAACACAATCTGTTTAGTCTGTTCTAAATCTCCTTCCCCTAATTTTAGGGTTTTGAAAGTTTTCTCCCTGTCCAGATCCTACATGCAATATGTCATTTCATACACCTTAATTAAGTCCCCTTCATCCTTTTTTCCCCAAACCAAGAGTCCCTAATGTCCAGCTTTTTCTCATGAGGAAGGTTTTCAAGGCCTCTGATCACTTTGTCCTCTTCTGCTATTTCCCCAGCTCTATTATATTGTTCTTCAATTGTGTAGAAAGTTATGCAATCATAATTCTCTACATAAACCCAGATGTGGAACTGAGCAGATCTCTCAGAGGCCATAGAGCTAAATCATGAGGAA
The DNA here is from genome assembly GCF_035149785.1 of Candoia aspera. Lineage (NCBI taxonomy): Eukaryota > Metazoa > Chordata > Lepidosauria > Squamata > Candoiidae > Candoia > Candoia aspera. The sequence continues at coordinate 63,622,387 of NC_086160.1, forward strand.
GGATGGGTGCCTTCCTACCCTGGTTACAAACTTTCCAGAATTATTCTGCTGGTAACTCTGGGAAGCAGAATGATTAACCAACCTGGTCCATTTCAGAGGAACTCAAACCCAATAGCCAAAACATCGTTGGCTAGTTTGTGGCTCAGTGTTTCTGTTTGAACTCAGGCAACCAGATTGATTAAGTCAGCCCCAGTTCCATTTGCTAACCTTAATAGTCGGATCATCCAAAATACATCTTTCTTACAATTTCCCATCCATTGGTTTTAGCTCAGTTTTTCCATAGCCAAGAAAAGGTCACCTGGGTCCTTCCAGTCTTTCCTTCAACAATAAGCCTGTTGCTTTAACAGGAGTAAATAAACGAGGGGAGAGACAAAGGGCGTGGTTAGCGACAAAGGGGAGGAGTTACAACCCTAAAAGCAACAGTACCTGCCAAATACTTGCTCTCCCCGTTTTTCCCCCTTCTTGCACGGGAGCGAAGCAGGTAGCGCATTCCTTTCCTTCTCTAGAGGCTTTTCTGAGGGGTGGCAAAGCGGCCGTCCAGAGATGAAGCGCAGGGCGCCGCTGCCTTTGGAGGGGGCCGCTCGCCACCGGGCGGAGTCACGGGAAGATGGAGGGACCAGGATGGGGAGGGCGCTCGTGGGCGCTGCCTGTCTACCTGACAAGCCAGCACAAAGAGCGGGGGAGAAGAGGCTCGGTTGCTCCCACGTCGCCCGCCCCAGCGCGTTGGAGCTGCGGAGCGGGGCGCAGTTTTCTCTCCGTCCCGCGAGGGGAGCCTCCCTGCCCTTCCCGCGCCGTCCACGCCTCGCCCTGGCGGACTGGAGCCTGGGTACCACTGGCTGAGCGTCAGGCGGACCCCGGCAGTGATGTTCTGAGCGCGGAAGGGAGCGCGGGGTGCCTCCTCGGCAACTCTTGGGGCGCTTTTCCTCTCTCCCTCTTTGATCTTAACCCTCCTTTTTCGCTCTAAATTTAACAGTTGCAAAGACTAACTGTTGATCGGTCGAGCAACGCGAGGCGCGAACCAAACGCAGGGGGTAAGTTACTTAGGTGGGTCTCCAGGGAAGAGGGTCGTAGCAGACTGCGAAGGGAGGGCTCCTTGCATGCTTACCCGGGAATAAATGCGGGGAAACTGGGGCAGATGTCTGCAAAGACTAGGGATGGAGCTGCAACAGGGCAAACGCCCTTGTGCGTGTAATATTCATTACTCTAAATAAGCCCCATGTTATTTGGATCTGGCTATTATGTAAGTGTGCAAAGAAAGCAGTGCCAAACTGCAATTCTGTGCATGCTCACTTTTGGAGTAATTTCCCTGAAACGGGCAAGACTTTGGAGTAAGTATCTAAGATGCTTCGATCAGCTTTGGCATAGGAGCAAATAAATAATCAGCAAAGGTTGCTGTGGGAGAAGGAAAAATGAGGCTGTTAATAATAGATGTTATAATTAACATCTCAAGAATGGCCAGAGCAGTGCAACTGGGGAATATCTCCTTGTTGTTGCTGAAGCTGCCTTGTGCTACATCTTTGTGGGCAGAGAGAATTGCCGTATCTAGCCTAAACATCACCTCTGGATCAACTTCCTTCTGGTTTTAGTTGCCTTGTTTCCTTGGAATTCTGGGAAAAACAAGCCATGCTAAGTTGCATACTGCCTTCCAAACCATGGTGGTCTCCAGATGCCTTGGCCCAGTGTTTCTGTTATCCTTGCCAACCTAGGTGGTTGGGGTGATGGGAATTGTGATCTAGTGCATCTAAAGGATGGCAGAGAAGGGCTGGACTGGTTTGTAATTGGGGTTTGTGCACAGCAGCCCTTCAGCAGATGGTTGAAATATGCACTGTGTCCTTCCCAACCCACCTCACAGGGTGGTGATTGTGGGGAAAATAGGAGGAGGAAGGAGTATTAGGCATGTTCGCCACCTTGAGTTATTTATAAAAATAATAAAGATGGGATAGAAAATAAATAAATAAAAATAATAAAGAGCAAAGTTGGCCTAACATATTGGAAATTCAGTTGCACCCATTCTGCTGGAAATCTCAGATGCAGAACATCTCAGGCTTCCAAACAGTTAAAGATTGCATCTTAATGCTTCTCTTGTGTAAGAGACTTGTGTGGGTGAGAGAGAGAGAATAGAAATTAGCATGTTCCTGTGATATACGATGTCTGCTTTTCAGGAGGAAAAGTCAATTTTAGGAAAGTGAGGAACTTTTGATGAATCAAGATAAAGTCCAAGCAGATCTGAAGATCTGCCTTCTAAATGATCTGGTGCCAAAGCAAAAAATCTTGACCTCATTTCATATATATAGCATTATATCCACATCCATTACCTTGCTCCTCCCTCACCCTCAATTAATTTGGCAAATACTTATTTCAGAGCTGATCATCTAATCTAGGTTCCACGCTGGTCTGCTGGTGCCCAGATTAATCATTTGTCCAGTAATCTAGGGGAGAAGCAAAACTATGACTGCGTTATTTCAGATGGTATTTCATTTTGTCTTTTAAATTGCACTGCTATGAATGAAAGTGAATCAAAGTGACTGAGCAAGCAAAGAGATCCTACTTTTTCAGGATGCAAAAGGATCTTTGGTTGTTTCTCAGATGTTTGCAATGTGGAATTGTTGAAAAATAAACCAGATTGTGGACTTGAACATGATCTCAGCTGAGGTTAGAACCCTCCCTTTCAGAGAGACGAAGGCTCCTCCTCATCACCTCATTCCTTTTGAAGTTCACACTCCTATTTTAAAAGAATTACTCACTTGTTTGTGGTTCAGAAGAACATGTTGTGGTGCCAGATTATTGCTTTAAATTTCTATTCTTTCCATCTTGGCAGAATTGGGGGCCTGATTTATTTTAAAATCTGATGGGAAGGCAAATGAGCTACAAAGCTCCAGCTACTCAAAAGGATATTGGAGTATTAGTGAGAGAATCCTGGATAAAATGAAACAGTTATATTCTTAAACAATGTTTTAGGCACTTTGGAATGAGCAACTTCCAGATGTTATTCCATATGTCCCTGTTTTGGAGTAAAACTTGTCCTGAGGTTTATTTGTGAGTTACAGTGCGTGATACAGGCTGCATGGCAGTTGCCCCATTCACTTATTAAAAATAAATATAATATTTTTATTTATTTATTTTTCAAACTTCTATTACCTACTTTATATTCTACTAATATAAATTAGTAGAATTAATCTCTTGCCAGACTTAGCTTGGATTGGGTTGTTAATGTACCATCTGGAATAAACCCCAAGATGCGGCAGTGAGTATTCATTTCCAATGTATTAATGAGATGTTATCTGACAATGTTTCACAAAAACATTTACTATGCAGGAAACGTTTGGGCTGGGTTCACACATTCCATTAAGCCATAATGTAGTTTGTTGAGTTTTGAGTTAGCGTGTTGCATGAATCCAGCTATTATGGTTTGTAAATCATGTTTTTGGCCTAGCACATGGCAGGAGCCCAATTATTGGGCTATGGTATATGCTTAGTATGTTGCATGAATTCAGCCATTTGTGGTTATTGGCACAGCAGGGTTAAAGAAACTATGGCATAGTGTAATAGGTACCATGTCAGTGTAATGATACTTTATAGTCAGAATAACCAAGAAATCAGTGAAACACTTTACATGCACATATGGTCCACCATAGAGGGCTTAAAAATCTAAATTATCAGGTAGCCTGATAAAAAAGACTCATTAACTTGATAGATCCTTTTGATAAAAGAGGAAGTGGATGTACGTTCTAGTTAGCTCCCATTGAAGTAGCCAAAAGGAAAGCAAGCTCAGGGAAATGGATACATCTCACTTGGAAGTGTAACACTTGGTATCTTGTTATTACATAACTTGCAGCTGAATAAAAGCTACCTTACTGTATAGATCCTGTATTGATCCTGCAACTAAAGATCCTTGTAATGGAAGTAAAAGCCCATGTGTTGTAGATGGTTAAATTACATGCTCTAATCTGATTACAGTCTAATTAGCATTTGAACATCTCAGGTTGTTCGTAAACCAATTGTTCCCTCTTAGCTCAATTGTGTTGAAAGATAGTTGAGAAGATAGAACATTAGCTCCTTTGACCCCCTTGATGGTTTAATTCCAGGAATATTAATAAATGAATGAACGTCTGGATCTAGAACAGTCTCTGCTTCTATTTTATTTGTGGAAGTTGGCTTTTTATATACCCATGATTGGATGCTGTAGTTACTAGGGGTCAATCGAGGTAAAGAGGTGGTATGAGTTTACCATTTAAGAAGTTGGGCAAAATGATATTTATTGTTAAAAATTGAGGCTAGAGCGATGTAGGAAATGAAATCTTCAGAGAGATCTTTGCATAAAACCAAAAGATAATACCACTGTGAAACTATTCTTTTGTTTGGTGATAGTTATAAATTGCATTAAAGCAATGTTCTACAAAATTAAAATTAAGCCATCTTAAAAAGCACAACACAATGACGCCAAAATGTAAAGATTTAGAAGCCTGTAAGAATGTAAAGGTCTTTCTTGTTACCCTGAGGGTGCTAAACAGCTGGTGGTGGATCTCTTTGGGGAAAGGCATTACTTTAGTCCCCAGGAATGGGGCTCCTAAAAGCCCTCAATCAAAAGGTAATGCACCCAACTGCAATGTGCCAGGGCAACATGCAACAGATAGCTGGTTGATTCAAGGCACTGGTTTATCTGCTGGAAATAATCCTGTTGTTTCCAGCATATGACAAAATTGTTTTTGCGGTTATATACGTGAAGGACAGTGGTGGTTGTAATAAGCATGATCCTGTACAATTCCCCCCACCCCACCCCACCCCAGTGCTTTGGTTATCTCCATATTTAGCCATCTGCGTAGGTTTAGACCAAGATAGTCCAGTATGCATAGATAGGCCAGCTATTTCTTCCTAAACAGCATAATGCTATTCTCTCTTAACCTTTATTTAATACATTATGTTGTTTATCTATCTTTTCCGTTCTGGGCATAGACATTCTTTGGCCATGGATGTATTCATGAAAGGATTTAATAAAGCTAAGGAAGGAGTGGTGGCAGCAGCAGAAAAAACCAAGCAAGGTGTGGCAGAAGCAGCAGGGAAAACCAAAGAAGGTGTCCTCTACGTGGGTAAGTGGCAAGATAAACTAAACCGGGAGTGTGCAATCTTGTTTTGAGACAAGGGCCCCACAGCCGTTGATTGGCAGGTCAGGAACCACCCATCAAGAATTGGGTGAAGCCAAGACAAAGAAAATATGAATGAAATTGGATGAAATCTAAATTCAATTTTTAATTTTTTAATAATTTCCCATGTGTCTCAGTCCAATCAAGATTTGATGCAACTATAGAGAGGATTTGGGGGCAGGGGGCATAGAGATTCAAGGTTCATTAGGAACATGTGTAATCCTGGGCTCTCAGTATGTATAAGTGTATAGAATTCTTTAGATTTTTATCCAGTTTTTCCTCTACGAACTCAAGGTGAGGTTCCTTGCACTCCTTTCTTCAATTTTCCTTCACAAAAGCCAGTTTGGTCTAGTGGTTAAAGTGCTGGACTAGACACCAGGAGGCTGTGAGTTCCAGTCCCGCCTTAGGTATGAAAGCCAGCTGGGTGACCTCGGGCCAGTCCCTCTCTCTCAGCCCAAGAGCCAATCAGGTGTGGTGGGAGAGTTCTAGTCCCGCCTTAGGCACAAAAGCCCGCTGGGTGACTTTGGGCCAGTCACACTCTCTCAGCCCAACTCACCTCACAGGGTTGTTGTTATGGGGAAAATAGGAGGAGGAGGAAGGAGTATTAGGTATGTTCCCCACGTTGAGTTATTTATAAAAACAATACGGGTGGGATATTAGATTTAAAAAAAAAATCCAGTGAGATAGATTGTAATGAAGATGGACCTGAGCTTGGATCTCCAGGGTCCCAGTCCAACATCTTAACCATGACAGCAATCTGAATCTCTTACATCCTGCCATTCTGTACAGAATGAACAATCAAGATGCCTGTATTAATGTTCTCCTTTAAACAAACACGTCATTACATTTCTTGTGCTGTTTGAATGGCAAACCTTTAGAACTGGAAACAAGCTAAAGCTTCTACTAAGTGTATGTACTTTGGGTGTAATAACATTTATTCCACTTAGAAATTAAATGTCTGTTGTGTTGGTGGATTGCTTGCATCTCTTCATGGAGAGACTTCAATGTTAAATTCGAAAGGGATGCATTGCATCTGTGGGGAGTAGATTCATGGTTTCTATCAGGATCATCAAAACTGGATCTAACTTTTGTAGAGATAATCTAGATGAATGTGTTGAACACTGATGGACCATGGGTTTGTTTCCAGGTGTGTCTTAAGGGCATAGTTTACCCCTACTCAAGTTTGCCCTAATATGTCATTTCCTTATCCAACTGAGAATAGATTAGAGTCTATGCTGGTTTACTGCTTAGAAGTACAGATGTCCATCTATGGCAAGCAACTCTGTCTGCTGACCTTTCAGAGGAGGCCATCTAGTGATGTGAGGATGTCATTAGAAAGGGTATGGCCAAAATATTTCAATCCATTTTTTGGCTTTGTTGTTGTTATTCTTTTTAAAGGATGGGAAGGGGGAAATCACTCCATTCACACTTTTAAACCATGTGCCCAAACTGTCAACAGAGGCCTGAGTCTACACTTTCGGAGGATCCCATTTGGAGCTGTTTTTCCATGGTTTTAAGGGTATCTTGAGAATGATTTGCCTCCCAGTAATTTTCTAGTCCTATTCCCACCCCTAAAATCCTGGGGGGGGGGGGGGAAAGACAGAAGGGGGACAAAGCAGCCCCAAATGGTTATTTACTGTTGGTGCAATCGTTGGGGATGTAGGGAAGGGGCTTATGCAACCTGTGGGTTTCCTACTCCTGGCCTAGATTACCTCACTTTAATAATGTGCTAAATTTGGAGTAGAATTAGATAAATAGATGGGATGGATGGTGGATTTATTTAGAGGTTGTTTTGATGGAATTCCAGCCATTAAAGAAACTGAACCAGCAGATTTCTTCATGCCCAACTGAATAACTATGATTCATGCTTCACAGCTAGTGTGAAAGCAGCAGCATTTTCCACAGATGTTCTGCTTTAGAACATGCGTAAACTTTCAATGTTCTTATTTCAGCTCCCCCATCACCACCATCTGGTACACAAACAAAAAGAAAGCAACCTAATTGATTTGCCTAGAGGAAAATTTTTGCTTTACAAAAATACATGTGGGTTTCTTTCACTGGTAATCACAAGAATGATCTTTCTGTTAGCGGTAATGTTCTATTTATTTCTTTTAATCACAGAAAGGGGTAGTTTTTGGAAGCTTTTACTTTCATTTTTGGTTGTTACATCATCTGGAATGATAAGCTGTGCTTAATACTATAAATATGTTTAAAGAAGGCAATATAAGTCATGGACTGTGAAGCTGGCTGTTGAAACTCACTGTTGTTATTTACTTTAGTTTTCAGTCTGAATAATATGGAAAACTAAGTTCAAAGCAACATGAAAACTTAACAGGTCTTCAGTTTGGTGGAGTGAGTAAGTGCACAATCCTTAATTTGGCAAACTTCTGTGAATGTTGCAGAACACCCAGAGGATGCAACTTCAACAGGCTTGAGGACCACATTAGGGTCAAGACTGTTCTCCAGAAGTGACTGTAGTAGTCCACAATAGGAGAGGAGGACAGAGGAATGAGACCTGCTTTGTCTTTGTCATATGAGATGTTAATAACCATGATATTATCTCATATGACAAAGATGGAGCAATATGGAAGCCATCTGAGTAAAGAAATAACAGATATTTCATATGATTTGTGGAAAAGATTGGCTTCTGCCATTTAAAGACATGTCCAGTGATCTGAGCAACAGAGATGTTTCACTGATTGTTCAAATGGAGTTTGCATTTATGAAGAGGATAATATATAACCAAAATCAGTGAGCACAAAAGAGTAGTAATATGTAGAAAGGATGTGTAAGCTTTCAGCATATGACATCCTTAGTCAATGTCTATTGATGCAACAGTGGGCCTGGCCTATGGCTGATGCCTATTTCCTGAGCTTCTTTAACTTTTATTGATCCAGTTAACTAGTATGAGTTTGTTGGATTTACCACAGTTTTAATTTCCCACAATGCCCTTACCTTTGTTTCATTCCATTGCATTAAGGGGCAATTAAAACGGCATAGCCAAATCTAACAAACTCATATCTGGGAGCACTGTCACCACAAACCAGCTAAGCACACTTATATCAGTGATTCAATCATTCAAAACCACAAAAGGCAAATGTTTAAAGTATCTGGTCTAGTGGTGAAGGCAACTGGCTAGAAACCGGGAGACTGAGTTCTAGTCCCGCCTTAGGCATGAAAGCCGGCTGGGTGACTTTGGACCAGTCTCTCTCTCTCAGCCCAACTTATCTCACAGGGTTGTTGTTGTGGGGAAAACAGGAGGAAGAAGGAGTATTAGGTATGTTCGCTGCCTTGAGTTATTTATCAAAATAATAAAGGCAGGACAGAAAATAAATAAACAAACAAATAAAAATATTTCTGTCATGGAAGGTTTATGTATGGATCAGATTCTTTTTGCATCAATAGATTGTAATTTGCTACAAAAGACCTCTAATGACTCCAGTACTTTTCACCAGAAAATGGATCTGTCCAATAAATTCCTGTTTCTGGAATGTGTTACCACTTGGGCAAATAAAGGCAGGTGGATTGGAACATGACCATTGTCTTTGTGTGAACCAAGCACTTATGTTAAGCCATAATTTGCAGTTTATTGTGTGGGCTGTTATTTTATAAAAACATAACAATTGTGCTTTGTGAACTTAGGTTTAACAAGTTGTGTGAACTCAGCCTGTGGTTCTTTAACTTTATCCTTATGCTTCGTAAGATCTATTCCATTCAGTTTCCACTGAGACTGATTTTTTTTTTTTTTTTTTATTTCTGTTGCATAAACAGGGTCAAAGACCAAGGAGGGAGTTGTTCATGGTGTCACAACAGGTAAGTCCATAACTACATTTCTATTTCTAAAATAAATCTCTTGTCTGTTCTTTATAAAGTAGGCTCTGATTTAGAAAGGAAAGTAGGTCTGCAATATGATCAGGTGTTTGGGAAACACACTATTGATCTTAGTGGGAGATGAATATTCTTATAGATACAACATTTGGAGATATTGGATAGTACAATTCCAGTTTCACTGATTATGCAAACATGTGACATGCCATCTGTGGTGGATGCATAGCCAGCAAAGTATTGGCCCAGATTGTATATTTGTTTCTGGGCAATAACCAGTGGTCTTCAGTGATGATTTTCACTGCAGGAGAATCGTGAAATGGGTGGAGTGCTCCATTGCATCTGCAGTCTTTCCTTACACTGAAAGCTTTCATACTTGTAATTCCCTTGATGCATTGGCAATTGTTTATAAATTAGTTATATAAAGTAATATACTGGTATAGGCTTTCACAGATGCTATCTGTTGGGCTTCAGGGTTTAGAGAACAGATTTCCTGATGTTTCATGGGATTTGTGGCTGGCATCTTCAGAGGCAAAGTGGTCAGTCGGTCCCTGCTCAGTTGCCTGTGGTCTGCATAGCCGATCACTTTGCCTCTGAATATGCCAACCACAGTTGCCAGTGAAACAACAGGAAATCTGTTCTCTAGACAGAGTAAACCCTGATGCCCAAAACTGTCCTATGTGACAAGTAGTTTTGATTTTTTTTCCCCAAGGGATGTCAGAAAGTCTGGATGCCCAGGAGTCTGTCTACAGGTGCCTGAGCCCACTGCAATTTTTAAAAGCTGTATTGGGGTCAAATTTCAAGAAGACGTCTTATATCCCATCCTACCTGAAGAAGCAGATTGGCCTCAGGTGCTCTACTGACTTTGGACTCCCTGAAAACTGTTAGAAAGATCTGAGGGTGGAGGCAGCTTAGAAGACTATCTCTAAATGTCCAAAATTAGGATTGTGTTGTTTTTCTTTTAAAAAGCTGAACTGCAATAGTTTCTGTTAATTGCACAGAAACCTTTGCTGTGAGTTACTTCTTAAAAATGCTGAATTGCTTTTTTAATGGCCATGCAGCTTCCACTTCCATGCTGAATACCCTGATTAACTAAGCAATGCTTCCTCTGAAGTTTGTTGAGTTAACCATTGATGATGTAGCCACCTTCCCTTACCCTTGTTTTTTCTAACGAGGTGAGGCCAAAAGAGAGAGAGGGAGATTGAGATTGAGATTTCAGGGAAAAGGAGTGGCCTAGCCAGGTCTCAGCAAACAGAGTTGGCCTGTAGACTGAAGGCTCTTTACTGCTAACCAAGGTAAGGTTTCCCTTGACATTAAGTCCAGTCGTGTCCGACTCTAGGGGGCGGTGCTCATCTCCGTTTCAAAGCCGAAGAGCCGGCGTTTGTCCATAGACACTTCCGTGGTCATGTGGCCGGCATGACTACATGGAACGCCGTTACCTGCCCACCAAAGCGGTACCTATTAATCTACTCACATTTGCATGTTTTCGAACTGCTAGGTTGACAGGAGCTGGGACTAGCAACGGGAGCTCACCCCGTCGCGCGGATTCGAACCGCCGACCTTCCGATCGGCAAGCTCAGCAGCTCAGCGGTTTAACCCGCAGCGCCACCGTGTCCCTACTGCTAACCAAGCTAGATGATTATTCCTGAGCCCAGATTCACTGGCTCTTATAAGAGTTCAAAGAACTTTTTTTTCATTTCAGTATAGATAGCCAACCTTAATCTCTCTTTGGTAAACCATGAATATTTTGACTGGTGCTAGAAAAAAAAAATGAAAAAAGGTTTCCCATCAAGGAGCAAGAAATTGAAATAGTTAACAAAAACCGTTGGGAAAGTTGCTGTTTATGTCATCACATGTATTTTTATTTTATATAAAGTGCATATTTAAAGAGGATGATGGTAAAATAAGTGCAGCATTACATGATTAGGATGACAAATGTATTTTCTTACATTCTTCTTCCCCTTGATGCTCAGTCTTTCTGCATGGAAAGATATTTAACAAGCTTGCACTGGCTGAATTCCTGTTGCTGAGGTGTGAAATCTTTTGCATCTAGGAAAGGCTAAAAGAGGACAAATTTATGGATTTGGGTCCTTTTATGACCTACATTCATCTCAAATAGCCCCAGAGTGTCTTGGAATTGAAAAGGGACATTTAGGCCATGTCCAACCCTCCAATCCATGTCCCTGTAGCAGATGGCTATCCAGCCTCTTCTTGAACACATCCAGTGAAGAGATGCCTACCATTTTGCTGGGTAATTAGTTCCACTGTCAAATTTCTCTTATTGTTACAAAGTTTGTCCTAATATTTAACTGGAGCCTACTTTCCTGTAACTTCTTGTAATTTCTTCCTGATTTGGTGCACAAATCACAATGAAAAAGAAACTCTCATTCCCAGGCTGCATGTGGGTCACAAGCAGACAGCCTTCTGTGTGTCATCAACATTCCCTAAAATCTTGTGTTTCCAAGCTTCATTCCTTGTCCTGTAGGGATGTTGGTCTTTGATCAACAAAGATTATTTTAAAAACTCTGAAAACCAAATCACCATGCTTTTTTTTCAGCAGCAGCTATCAGTTCTGCTGAATGACTAAGACCCCAAACACATTTTTTGGTATGTCATTGAGATTTGCAAATAACCTGGTGATATGGAAATAATCTACATCCATTAGCTTCATAGGCTTCAAAATCCTCTTATGTAGCTTTCTTTTCTAATTGTGCAGAATACCGTTCAAGTAGCGCAAGATCCATATTTAGTCTCACAAAGTGACCAGCACATATTCAAGGTGCAATAACCTAACGAATATCAGGATTTCCTTTTGTTTTTCCATATCTCTGGAACAGCATCGAGGTGAAGATATTAGAAGAGGTTTATTGTTTCTTGGGTGGGCAACTGAAAGCAATACAATTAAAAGCAATGCTTAGAATGAGAAGGAACAGCACACTCTGGTGTCCATGTTATAATAGATCTATAACCAGATCAGTTATCTATAACTGATAGATCATATTATATAAATCAGTTATCTATAATCCGTGATCTATAAGCAGATCAACCCTTGGACAAAATAAGAATTGTTGGTCCGGAAAGGTCCCAAATGGCAATGCTATACTGCCCAACTGGTCAAGGCTACAGCAGCAACACTTCATTTTAAAAAATGGAAATATAAATGGTAGGCAACAGCTATTCTTTGTGGGTGAGGCTCAAGGATGGCATTGGAATAGTAATAGGTTCTTGGAATTCTAGTGCAGTCATTGGCTGCATGCCCTCAACAGCAGCATATGATTCATACATCCGCCTGTTACTTGTATTTCCAGGAACTCTTTTCTTATAAAATGATTTGTGGTCCTTGTAGCTGCAGCTGGAATTCATGTCAGGATCTCAGAACACAATTTGACCTTGCTTGGTGATCAAATGACAGCTGGTACCGGAGCAAATTCAGATTTTCTTCCCTTGTGCCTCCCCTTTTTGTTAAAGTATGGATGTAAGAAGGAAGCTCCAAAGCTTGGGGCAGTTCTGTTGTTCTACCTAATTCTCCAAATCATTGTATTCTGCAAAGTCTGTATCAAAGGTGGGTAACCTACTACTTGCAGATACTTTGGACTACAGCTAACCTAATCCATAACCATTTAGCCATGCTGCTGTAGACAAAACCATTTGAAGGCACCAACTTGTTTTTCTTTCTCCTGCTTTCCAGTGAGCTTTGCAACTTCTATCAAATACTTGTGTTTCTCTTCTGCACATACACCAGAGCTGCACTTATTGTCTACACATCTGCTGTCTGCAGGTTCATTGGGACATGTGAATAATGTTGATACTAGCTTCCATGCAATTAGAACCAAACTGTTTCTAACTGATGCATTCATTTAGCTTGAACCTGTGTGTATTCCTAAAATAGCTTTTAAGTAGGGCTGTGCAATTCTTTGCAACATGGATTTAATTCAGTGAAGCATCTATGATTTCATTTGTTGAATCATACTTGTTTGTCAAATTGGACTGAATGATATGTTTTGATTTGGACAATGCAGAAGAGACCTTATTGCCCATGTAAAAATTCTGTTTAACTTTTGAGTCAAGTCAATCTGCTCTGTATATTTGAATTGATTATTTAAGTCGACTCAGTTCACATTGGTATAGGTTTTTTTATATATATATATACAGGTTAATGGATTTTTCAGTATAAGCAGCTATGTATGCCTTTTGTAAAATATCAGGCTGTAAACAAACATGTATTTATTTATTTAACCTGAGCAATATGAGGTTGCTTTAGATCTGCCTTCCCTAATGTTCTGCTCTCCAGATATTTTAATATTGAAATTCTCCAATCCATCATGGGATGGGAGTTGTACTGCCAACTCATTTGATGAAGGATGTCACTTTTAGACAATCCATCAGTAGACCAGGGATAAGCAATGTATGAACATTGGAGGCCACAACTCAGTCAATCTGACTTCTAAAGAGATCAGAATGCCATCAGATGACAACATGACTTAAAAGGGCAGGGTGTTTTTGGCCTTCTGGGGTATTTAGGATGGGAAGGGAGAGGCCCCAATAGATATCTTCCCTTATTCTCATCCTTGAAACCACCCAAAGCCTCCCAAATGGGCTGAAGTTGCACCACTGAAATGGTGCACAATAATCTGCAGAAGACTATGCAACCATGCCAAAAAAGCCAACCCAGTCCTGGGCTGCAAAAAAAGAGGGATGGGAAGTGAAAGTACCACTCTATACCACACTGGTGAGGCCATAATTGGAATACTGCATCCAGTTTTGGTCACCACAAGACCGAAAAAGATGCTGAGGCTCTAGAAAGAGAGCAGAGAAGAGCAACAAAGATTATAAGGGACCTGGAGGCTAAATCCTATGAAGAACAGCTAAAGGAACTAGGTATGTTTAGCTTAACAAAGAGAAGACTGAGGAGAGACATGATAGCAGTCTTCCAATACTTGAAGGGCTGCCACAGGGAAGAGGGCATCAATTTATTCTCCATAGCACCTGAGGTAGGACAAGAACGAATGGGTGGAAGCTCATCAGAGGGAGATCCATCCTGGAAATAAGGAGGAATTTCCTGACAGTGAGAACTATTAAATGGGGGAACAGCTTGCCTCCCGGAGTTGTGGAAGCTCCATCACTGGAGGTTTTCAAGAAAATATTGGGCAACCACTTGTCCAAGATGGTATGAGAACTCCTGCTTTGGGCAGTGGGTTGGGCTAGAAGACCTCCAAGGTCCCTTCCAACCCTACGATTCTATGACTTCCCCATGAGCTGTCATCCTTCACTCCATCAGGCTACCAACCTGCTCAAGTAGAAGAGATTCTCTGCAGCAGGAAACTTTCCTCTACATGCCAATCACACAGTAAGTGTGGTTTCTCAGTCTTGAGTTTCTGTAGAAGCTCCATATCTAGCAGAGGAAAAGAAAGCCTCCCTTTTATGAAGCCAAAGGAAAGATTCAGCTCAAGAGAATTGTAGCCTCTTTTTTGTTTGTCTTAGGTAGCCCTGAAAAAAGAATCAAATTTAGAAACAGTTGCATATTGAGTACTGTTCGGTTCAGCTAATTGTGGAAGAGGTGTTGATGTGGTCTTTTGTTATAGTGGCTCCTTTTTGGAAAAATGTTCACATTTCAATTTTGTTTAGGAAGGCTCTTTGGCTTTTGTAGGTGCTCTTTTGAATTATTTATTCATTTATTTATTTTCTATCCCTCCTTTATTATTTTTATAAATAACTCAAGGCGGTGAACATACCTAATATCTACTAATGGTTTTGGAAACTAACTGGATAAGAGTTGAAATGGATCTTGTACACTTTTATGATCTGGAAAAAATACTGATACTACAAGACTGAAAGGATGCCCCATCAATTTTACAACAATTTGAAGAGCTGACCTTTCTTTGAATATTTAAGCAAGCATTATCCCACCAGGAGCCCCAGCTGGAAGATTATTTTGTAATTTGAACTGTAATTTAAATAAATAGATTTGTTTAAAATATTTTAAATGAAATTTAAAAACTTATAAAATTAATTTAAAATTTTATATAAAAATTATAAATTATAAATTATAAAATTTATAAATTATAAAAAAATTATAAGTAATTGGACACAAAATACATATGTATGGTGAGTTGTATTTAGTAGTTAACAGATATATGCTTTTCTGGTTTTCTTTCTTTCGCATGCCCAATAAAATTTGCATCCTGGCCCATCTGTTAATGGCCTGAGATGGCCATATTTACCTTGAGAAACTTTCTCCCTTACCTTTCACTTTTGTCCCCCTACAGTGGCTGAGAAAACTAAAGAGCAAGTGTCAAATGTAGGGGGAGCTGTTGTCACTGGAGTGACGGCGGTAGCACAGAAGACTGTGGAAGGCGCTGGAAATATTGCTGCAGCCACTGGCTTTGTCAAGAAGGATCAGTTGGCCAAACAGGTTTGTGGAGCCGATGGATATTTGCAAAAGATGGATTTTAAATGGAGGGTTTTCCCTCTGAGTGGGTTTTGGTTTTGGTTTTGGAAAGGCTTGACTGATTGTGCTTGCTTTGTTTTTCTTCCCTAATTCTCTTCTATATAATGTAGGCAAGTCCAGTGAATGATGGGAAATCACTGTTTACATTGGTTGCTTTGCTAACTTCCTAACATCCTACCAGGACTACTGGTCCCAGTTACACATTTCTGACTGGTGGGATCAGCACAATGCAAAGCCTTAGGATGTCACATTAGAGGCATCTCACTTGGTTTTCAAACCACCATCATTCAGGGACGCCTTGGCAGCATGCATGAGTGGTTTCCTTTCTTCTTCTTCAGTTCTGGGCAAGCCCACTGATGCTCTCCAAGCTCCTTTTGTGCCTCTTCTATCTAAAATACCATGGTACGATTTTCTGCCACTTAGAGGCAGGAAGTAACAAAACCTGTAGCATAAACCCTCAGATACACTTAATAAAGTTTTTAAAAATGTTCTTCCTCCAAAATAGTGAGGGGAGAGAACCAGAAACTTCACCCCTACTTATGGGTTTGGTCTGTTCCTGCCCTCACTGCGCCCATCCTTCAGAGCCCTCACTTTCCCTCAAAATGTCAAGGGCAAAGCCTGACCACCAAAAATTGTGTAGCTCTGTTATAGAATATAATAAGGGGACTGATCCAAGACTGCATCTGTCAGCTTCAAGGCTGAATATGGATTGGAACCCAGATCTGCTTTGTCCTAGCCTAATATCTTGGGCTTACTAAGGTATGGAAAAATAGATATCATGTAGGAAGTCTGATTATTTGCTGGTTTAATCTTCTCAGGTCTAGGGCAGGGAGCAGCCTTTCTGATCACCTTTATCCAATCCATTTTAACTGGGAATCGCAGGGACTGAAACCGGCATCCTTTGCATTTCAAGCATCTGTTCCATCTCTGTGGTTTACCAAGAGAAGAAAGTGAAGAATAGGGATACATGTCAGTCAGTGTTCACAGTTGGAAAGCTGTGTTTCCTGCCTTAACTTAGTGTGTGTGTATTTTTTTAAGAAGAGCTTTATAGTAAATCATTTGTCTAAGAGGATTTTTTTTTGCACTTTCCTTTCAATTTTTAAAAAACAAATATTGATTAAAGACTAAATGGAAAGGTACTTTATTGTACATTTGGCTTATGTGCTTTGTATAAGCCATTTAGAAGCATTTACAACTAACGTAGCAAATCACTGGGGAATCTGATGAAAAGCTGTTAGGCAGAAACCACTATGTTTTATTACTTGGAGATATCTTTCTATATCCGTCAGAAAGACAGTTTCATTCATTCTTCCTACAGAGCTTTATGAAATCATATTGGCCATTTAGCAAAGATAATGCAAATACAATACCGTTAAGCTTTTGAAATACTTGTTTGTGTGGCTGAGTTCTCACTATTGATGGAATCTATACCAGGACTGTAACACCTCACACTGCGATCTTTAACTGAAGCAGCCCCTTCTGTTCCCTTTCCATGTCTCTTTCAAATTTTTATTTTGTATTTAAAGCCTCAAGATCTGGACAAGGTTTTCCTCTCTCACACCTGTTTTGGCCTAAAAACCTGTAATTCTGATATTCAATTTGATGGACCAGCTTCCTAAAATATGCTACATCAGTTTCATAATTTATCACATTTAAAATCAATTTGAAATGCTATTCCCCCCCCCTCTTCTTTTTGCAGAGCCATTGTTTCATTCTCATTTAAAGTACAACCAGCTTATGGATTACACTAATCTTCCATTAAGTACTTGTTCAGCTGACATCAGCATACATTTATGATATGATTCAATGAATTAAGATAAATGCATCCAACAGTTTTTGAATGTGCCTATCATAATAATTTAATACAGGCATTTACTAGATGCCAGTCAGCACTTGTTTCATTGTTCAGATCTTTCAAGGCTTAATTTTTTTTTTAAAGGATGGATCTCCTTTAATATATAGAAAGTATCAGCCTTAGAAAACTCAGTGAAAGGAATTTAAGTACAAGAACTTAATATGTTTCTGGGCATATAAAATATTTATGCCTCTAATAAATTGAAAAGATATATGCTGGAAAGGTGATTCAGATATGATAAATACTTTTCAGTTCCCAATAGCCTAAACTTGTAGGGCATTCACATTTCTAAACTTGCTCGGCATTGGCCCAGTAAAATTTTTAAACTGCTATGTTAGCTTTTCCCAATTTATATGCTAGAATTACAACTCTTGGGATTATCCATGATAGCCTGTAAATTTGAGGTTGGAGACAGCTGTGCTAAATTGTCAATTGTCCAGGCTGAAGTATATTTTTTACCCTGATCCAGACCTAACCAGTGGTCTTATAACTTCTGAGACTCCACATATTTCAGAGATAGGTAAGGTATTTTGACTTGTAGTATAAAATTGTGGAAGGGCTATGATCAATTCTCATGGTCTTAGTTGTTGCTGTTGATGAGGGTAGTCTATTGGAGGATTGAGCCTTATTTTTGTTCCTCCAATACTTTAATAAATAAGGCAAGCACACCAAACAGTGCTGCAAACAATGTTTTTGAAAAACAGCAATATATCTGTAGTGTCTGTCTTTGTTAACTAAGTGATATTAGAGAATAAAAGTCACCATCATGATGGCAGATGTACCGAGAATAGTGGTTTTACTTTGTCCCATACGAGTAAATGGAATTGAGCCACTTTTATGAATGAAATGAAATAAACTGAGAATATTATGTAGCCTCTACCCCAGATTCTAGGATTGACCTAAACAGATGCTGCCTAACAGAGGCACCTTTGGAGGGAGGCATCAAAAAAGTCAAGATGGTGGTCATGACTGTACAAAGCCCCACCCACTTTTAATATAGGTATGGGTCACCACTGCCAACTCAACTTTTTTGATACCCCCAACTGCCTAAAGTGAATAAGTAGCTGATGCTTCCACTGATAGTATTTAAAGCCAGGAAAGTTATTTAAGTACAGGAGGCATCAAATTCCACCACCTATCTTTGTCCCAGTATGATTGAATATTAGGAGCTGGCTTTTATATCTTTAGATGAGACAATAGTAGGTTACCTATTATGATGGATGTTTTAAAAAGAAAGAAGGAATGGGAAAGAAATTCTACAGAGATAACACAGAGCTTGCCTGTAGGCATGCACATTTGTCTGTCTAATTAAAGATAAAACAGGAGAACTTGCCAGATGTAAAGAATGAAGCACTGCAAGATCTTCACTTTCGAAAAGTCAAGTGGGTCTTATTAATATCGAGAAAATACAAACAAGATGACATACAAAAAGAAAAGTGGTTGTTTTTGCATGCTGTTATGGGTTCTGTTCTTGCATTCCTGCCAATCCCTGCCACCTGCACCTTTTGCCTTCCCAGAAAGAGAACTGTTTCTTTAAGAAGAGGGCTTTTAAGTAGGAATGGATACCCATTCAGAAGATAAGAACCAACTAGTGGGGCAAGAGTAGCAATTCAATATGGATTCCGGCATCTGTTACAGCTTCAAGGAAATGAGTAATATCGATAACACTATGTTTTCAGAAGAGCAATATAAAGAGTAGATTTCTCCACATATGCAAGGTGTCTTCGTGCCTGCGCCTCCAATCACTTGATCTTTAGCTCCCAGTAGCCCCACCAGTATGTTCAAAGGGAAGGGATCGGTATTGATAGTTCAAAACATCTGGAGGCCACCAGGTTGCCCACCCTGGTAACATTTTGTAGTCTAATCACTCAGAAGTAAGCCCTACTGATTTCAGTAGGATTTTCCTAGGTAAGTAAATAAAGAATTGCAATCCTAGCTTCAGATGTATGGGTGATAATGAAATAAATAGTGACATTTTGGAGGGCATTGAAGACCTGGCTTTTGGCTAGGGCAGTTGAAGCCCCTTCTGAGTAGCCTGTGTATGCTTTTTGTTGTTGCCTGGTTTTGCCATTTTTTGGTCCCTTTGTTTTTATTGCTGTATTGTTTTCTTGTAGTTTTTTCTGTGTTTTTACCTTGGGAGCTGCCCAGAGTTGTTGGGAGTTGGGCAGTGTACAAGTGAATAAATAAAGCAAATAGTACACTGCCAGGATTAGAAATTCTTTATTGTGCATAGTATGAAAAGGGAATGTTATTGTTATGCCTTCTCCTCCCACCTGCACTGAACAGAACAGAGCATTAGTAACTTGGGCTGAAGTAAGGTTTACCACTGTGAGATCAGTCATCCCCTAGGCCCAAGCCAAGAAATATGTTCAAATAATGAAACAGCACTATTTACTTACCAGGTTATTGCAAATGTCATTCACTACAATGACTAATTGCTCTGCAGGTTGTTTAAAAAAAACTGAAAAAGTAATTATTTATTCACTGCTCTGTCTCTGTGTTGTGTAATCAGACCAGCAGCTCATTAGTACTTGGTAGGATTTTGAACTCTTAATATTTTACATTTGTCCTAGGGCTGGAGATAGTTAAATGATCTTTTACATTATGAATCTCACCATTGGCAGTTTTGAAGCCATATACATGTGCTTCACAAAACTCATACACATTTCTTTTTCTGGATGGTTTTTATAAACACACTGCCTTTAGCATAGTGCAAGGCACTGGATGTTAGTTTTATGATATTTTTGCCTGAACCTTGTTTTAAAATTAGCTCAGCCATAAGATGTGAAAATAGAACCTAAGACTGAGAGTTCCAGTCCCGCCTTAGGCCTGAAAGCCGGCCAGGTGACCTTGGGCCAGGCACTCTCTCTCAGCCCAAGAGCCAATCAGGTGTGGTATGAGAGTTCCAGTCCCGCCTTAGGCCTGAAAGCCGGCCGGGTGACCTTGGGCCAGGCAGTCTCTCTCAGGCCAACTCACCTCACAGGGTGGTGGTTGTGGGGAAAATAGGAGGAAGGAGTATTAGGTATGTTCCCCGCCTTGAATTATTTATAAAAATAATAAAGGTGGAATAGAAAATAAATACATAAATTTTCCATGTCAAAGAACTTGCAGAATGGAGTAATATGCAGTGTTTGAAAATAAAATCTCATATCTATATCAAAAAATCCACAATGGAAGTAATCAGTAGCATTTCAGAATAAAATCTTCCTTCTATATTAATGTACCCTATCATGTTTGAAAATAAAAATTTCTTCTGCATCGGACAACCAAAGTAGTGAGCAATATTTAAAATAAACATCCTTGATTCCAGATAAGCTTACTGGGAGATCTGTATGACTGGTTGGTGTAGCCACAAATCAGATTGAGTTAGGGACACCCACTGCTTAGCCCTATCCTTTGATCCCAATGTGGGGAATTGTTGAAAATTCTGGAAGTTGACCTACACATCTGGGAACACCCAGATTGAGGAAGGCTCTTTTAGTGTATGTCTTTCAGTTAACATTTACTCAGTTACAACAATGAGAAGCATGAGGTTTTTAACTTTTATTTTAATTTTTGGGGGGGGGGGCTGACCCTTGAAAATTGGGCTCACATGCCCTTTCAGTAAGGTAACATTCAGCAATTCAGTCAGAAAATTAGCATATATTTTTAGGGCAAGTTCTGTGAAGAGCATTCTCAGGAGTGAATGCATATTTAGCACTTTCCCCTCCACCTCCTACACAGATGAGCTTTCCAAGTTGCTAGAGTTCTCTGAGAATATTGTTGTGCACTTTATTTTTCGGACATGTGACTTGCTCTGAGCTGAAGTGAAAATGATTGATGAAATTTTCCAGGGAGTCTGCATTATCTGCTTCACAGAAAAACCTTTATTTAAAGATGGGGAGTCAAGTTGCACCAAAGGTTTTCTGAAACTTGCTGCTGGAAGAAACAAGAAAGTAATGGTCCCCCATTTTGAAAAATGTAAAATACAACTGTTAAAGTAAAATCTTGGACTTTAATAGGGCTCTGTATTTGATAAGATTCAGTTCTTATATCTGCAAATTATTCCAAAACTTGTCTAAAACTGTAGCGCGATAAAATCATGGCTTCAATAGTAGCCATATTTCTGTATCCTACCCCCAGTTCTTATAAAGCTCTGCACTACTTTGTAATCTTTAGTGAATATATCAGAATTATTGCCCATTTAGATTAATTTCCCCTGATCAAGTCTGATCTTTTTGCTTTTGATATTATGTTGGTGGTTGTTATGGAAATAGCCTTTGTATCCTGAACAACATTTATAGATCTGAACATTTATTTCAGGGTAATTCGCTCCCCACAAAGCGCAGATAAGGTTACAAGTTCATTTATTTCTTAATTTATATTTTAAAATGGAGCATTTGGAGTCCAGCCTAAAGAGGTTTTACAAAACAGCTCCCCCTGACTTTAAGGGAACCTGTTCAGAAATAAATGTGCGTAGTATTTTAATCTTATTTCTGCATAAAAATTCACGGAATGTGTCATGCGTGTGGTTCAGAGTTGCCAGAAAATAAATAAAAATTTGTTAGGGAAAAAAGATGAGTGTTTCTGAGAAACAAAGCATTAACACTCCCAAAAGACGGGCTTCTTTAGGATGAACTTTAAGAATAGAAAATTATGGAAGTGCTTAAGTACTGGAAATAATTTTAATACAATTTTGCTTGGTCCAGCCAGTGTAGCTATTTAGAACAGCATTTCTCAACCTTGGCAACTTCAAGCTGGCTGGGGAGTTCTGGGAGTTGAAGTCCACACAACTTGAAGTTGCCAAGGTTGAGAAACTCTGATTTAGAATAAAGCTTAATTAGGCTTTGGATCCCTTCAATCAAACAGTGCCACCCCTCAGGATCAGAAAGTGATCTCTTTGTCATGGCACCTGCCTTCTAGAGCAATATCCTCCCAGAGATCCACATTGCTCCCACCCTGATAGTATTCTGGAAGTCTTTAAAAAGTTGGCTCCCTCAGGGTGGGGTGCTTGTGGAGCCCTGAAAGTGGAGTGTGTTTGTTCATATTGGGATTTCCTTTTTATTATTTTCTTTTTCTTATTTTTGATGTAAGCTGCACAGAGTCATTTGAAATTGGGCTGTCTCTAAACCTCAAAAATAAATAAAATCCAGTGTGTACCCTCATCATCTGCTATTATCAGGGAACAGATCAACATGAGTCCTGTGTGACCTACTTGTTTTAAATAGTTGGATATTTTCAGGTAAATGCAGAGCCTAAAGTGTGGAATGGCAAGAACAGCCCTACGATGGTATGTGTTAGTCTCTTTGGGAAACTTCTTACATCCTGCTTATCTCCTGCTCCAAAGAATAGTTGATGCAACCATGATGGCTATTCCATCATTTCATGATCCTCAGATAGAGATTTTGTAGATTTCCTATGAAGGTTCCTTTCATCAGTGTTTCTGTTTAATTCTTGGCATGTTGTTGAATGCTTGGAATGGTTCCATTTCATAAGTGTCATTTTTCATTTGCCAAAACTGATGAAGTAGGCTCAAGAGAATGGGATTACTGGTACAAATCAAAGCCAGGAAGCCAATCCATTAATTTTCACAGTGCAGTACTTCCTGGTACTATTTTGAAAGACTTTTCCTTTCAGCTTCAAATGCCATTTAGATGTGTGTGTCTTCATCTTGTGCTAGTGGAGCTTAAAGAAATAGGAAAACCTATCAGATCGACTTTCCAGAAATATTATGTGTTTCAAGAAATATTATTCACACTCATTTTTATACTACTAACTTTCAGTGATGTCCATTATGCTTGGCCAAAGCCAATGCCTCATCAGATCATCACAGTAATAGGTAGGTGCTGGGAGGAGGAAGCAGACAAAATCAGAGGTTCTAGAACAGAGCAAGTGGAAACTTTGAGCCCACATATACCAGCACAAAATATAGGTGAAGAGAAAGAAAAAGCCAATGTGCCTGAAGCTCTCCATAACAGCCCATCAGAAGATTGTTCTCTGACTGCTCCCTGGAATCTGGAACCCTTTCAATATGTTGGACAGTAACCCCCTTTAACAAGCATGGCCGAATTTTAAAACGTTGATGCTTTCCTACTTTTCCCTTCTGACAATTCAGTCCCTCAGAACTGTATCAAGGAAGTTCCAAAGAAACAGGAAAAGAAGAAACAGAAATAATCCAATGCCACTTCTTTATGCCTTTCTATTGAAGAAGAAAGCATTTATTTCAAAGGTTTTGAGATTGTTTCCTGAAATAAGATAAATTTGGTTTTCTTTTTTGGTATTCCCCATGAGACAGAATGCAGTACCACAAACAGTCAAAACAACTATTAGTATTTTTGCTTTGTTATAAATGTTCTGAGTCTACAATTTTCTAGTTAGTGTGTTTGCACAAACACACTGAACTACTAACTAGTGAATCATCTCATCCTGGGAGGTTAACAATGTAATATAGTCTTTCCAACCTGGCGCTCCCCAAATGTGCTGGAGGACAACTCTAGAGAATGACAACTTCCTGAATTTCCAATCAGAATGGCCATTGGCTAGCTTGCTTGAGGATGCTGGAAGTCAAAAGTCCAGTGCAACCAGAAGGCGCTATGTTAGTGATGTCTGTTGTTTGTGAATGAAGGCTTTGTGTTATACAAGCCACATATTAAATCTGTAACTACTCCATCTCATGGAAGCAGATGCTGGGAAGAAACCTTGGTGATCCTTCATGTAAAAACAGTCATATGGATTCCTCAATAAGGTAGCCTTTTAACTTCCCAAACTACCATGTTTCCTAAAATGACGCTACTTATTAAAAGGGTGATGTTTTCCAATGGGGCTATTGAAAGATTGCTTAGTAAATTACTCAGTGTAGAACAGTATCTCAGTAAAGAAATTAGATCCTGAATCGTACACAGTTGAATGCCATAAATAATCAACAGAAATCACTCATAAAATTACATTGTTGGAAAAAGTGACTAAAGGCCATATGAGTTCATTTTCAATGTCCCCTTTGTTCATACAGGGTGCATTGGTTTGCCTGTTTCAGAACATCAACAAGTTCTGAATGCAGCATTGTCCAGATCCCCAAATCTGGGAAGCAATAGCATTATTGTCATTTCAGTGGAAATACTGAAAAAAATGTAAGCAGCTTTTCACTTTTGAGAATTCAGTCTTTTTTTAACTTTGTCTTCACAAAGGAGGGTTTCAAAAATGACTGTTGGTCAAGGGAGCAATTTTTGGCTTTGTTCCCCCCTCCTGAAAAATGTTCTTAAATTACTGTGTGTTGGATGCAAAAACTGCAATGTGTGAATAGAAGCCACTTCTTCTAGCAGAAAGAGAAGTTGCTGATTTCTCCCCCTCCCTCACTATGAAACTATGTTTCCCTTCCATATTGTCACTTGGACAACAATCTAAGCAGGCAAGCACATAGGTCCACTGATCACAAAATTCACCATAATGGTAAGATGTATTGATATTTTTTCACTGTACTAGTCTTTCTAAAGTTTGCAGCTTCATACCATCAAGGATTTGGAATTTTCATGCAAATATGTATCCTTTATTTATTTAGTCAATTACTGCCTCTCTCATACAAGTCACTCAAATTTAGGCAGAGGAATAGCATGGTGTAGAAATGTAAACTATAGCTCACTAATTTTCACCAATTTCCAATGTTACCTAGGCAGTTTTCACATTCACCTTATTCCAAGATAACAAGTTTAGAAATGCAGCCATATTTGTACAGTACAAGCTCTCACTTCTAGAAAATATAGCCAGTTCCAAACAATTGCGTCTTATCAACGCACATGTCATTCTTAATTTCCATGTGGAATCCATCTACAAAAAAAAACAGAATGCAAATTTTGTTCACATCTGAGAATATTCACAATTTCAGAATTCAGGTTCTGAGAATTTAGAGTAAAACTATCCATTCAAAAACTGTTATAAAAAACAAAGTAACAACAAAGAGATTTGTGCCTTTCTTGCATAAAAGAAAAGGTATGTGTGTTCTCCTATATTCTAGAGGAGTATGTTCTCTGGAATGTAATAGTCTTGCCTCTGAAGATGCCAGCCTCAGTTCCTGGTGAAACATCAGGAATTTTGTTGTCTAGACCCTGGTCACTAAACCCTGAAGCCCAACACTGCCCAACAGATACCATCCATGAAAGTCTATACCAATATACTTTTCTGGTCTGTTTAGGTTTTGTTATAATTTTTTACTAGAATACTTTGACTGAAAACTATTTCTTTTGCTCTGGATTTACTTGTCTGAACCAAGCAACATTTGTCCTCAATTCATTAGTTTCAGTATGCTTACTCAATCTGCTAATGAAACTAAGATCTAATTCAGTGTTCTTTTCTGGAGATAGACAGAAGACACTATGGTCATGCTATAAATTTCACGGTAGTGGCTATCATGAATTCTTGAGAGACCAAATTCTTCAAGTCAGCTATATAAAGAACTATCTTCTTCCTCCCTGCCTGGAAATTTATCATAAATCAATTTGTTTGGGTAGCAATGTTTTTGTCTGTTCCTTTGATTCAGCCTTCTACAACTTGATGCCCAGATGTGTTGGAACTACAGCTTCCATAATTCACAGCCTATGTGACTAAAGTGAATTCTGGAAGTGTTGCTCAAAATATGTCTGAAGGGCTTGAGGATGGAAAAAAAAATACTTATTTTTGCATCATCTGAAGGTGCTAATATCCAGTGCATAATTGCAGTTTTATAAGCCGAGGTTGGATGGAGGGGAACCTTTCAAAAGTTGTTGTGAACTAGATCTTCTTAGACTGTATTTAATTCAAGACAAGGTAGAGATCCTATTGGTATACAGGGGGTCCTCATTTAACAACCACTCATTCACTGACCATTCAAACTTGCAATGGTGCTGAATGAGTGGTACTTATGACTGGTTCTCGGAGTTCCAGCTGTTGCAGTGTCCCCGTGGCCACGTGGTTGCCATTTGCAACCTTCTTTGCTAGCTTCCAACAAGCAAAGTCAGTGGGGAAGCTAGCAGGAGTCCACAAATGGTGACTACATTACATCCTCACTTAACAACCTGCACTGATTCTCTTAATAACAACAACAGGGACTGGCAGAATTGCCACTGCTAACCAGCATGGTCACGTGACATCGTGCTTTACAATCTTGTTGCTTAGTAACAATTCTGGTCCCAGCTGCTGTTGTAAACCAAGGACTATATGTAGATCCATACATGTTGTAAACCAAGGACTATATGTAGATACATCTTCCTGTACTGAATGTACAGGATATGGAGAGGCGAGCTTCTCCTGTGCATGGCCAATCTCCACGTCACTATGGTCCCCTGTGTCCATTCCATGGACATGTTATATAGAACCATTCCTGACAAATCATTATTATACTCCTTCACAAAGCCAATTGACAGCTTCACTAGCTGTTACCATCAAGGAGAACATGCTTAAATCAAAAAGTGCAGAAAGATGGGTAACTGTGGAGACAGAAGAACCAAATACTATGTGGATCAATTTTCAAGACTTCCTCTTTCTTGATTCCCTAAGCCCTTTTTTTGTCTTTTAAAACTGCCTGAATAACAAGTGTTTTCCTGGTTCCTCACTCTGTAAAACTGTTTTCCCTAGCTGTAGGAAAAGAGAAACCCAACACTCAAAAGCAGCAGTGCTATAGCATCACACCAGCTATTATTCAGGCACTTCCTTTTATTGCAGGGTATAAATTGGATTAGTAATGATAGTTTTTTGGAACTTTGTTCTTTTTCTTTTTGATTCTACACAGCAAGAAGTGTAAAACCACATTCCTGCATCCATTCGTATAAATACTCTTTCAACATTGATAACACAATGTTTTGGAAATCTTACCCACACAGATCTTCTCTATAGTGCATAGCAGCGATGCCTGTTAAGCAATGCTAATTATTCAAGTTGTATTTATCTCTTAATCAATCTTCATGTTGTTTTAATAAATCTTTGTGCATTTCACATCTTTACCCCATGACAAAATGCAAATGCCATGCAGGGTCACTCATTTATTCCCAAAGCTAAATTGTATGCTTTATTATTTGCATAGGGTTGTCACTTGATCACAGTTGAACAATTATTTATAGTCCAACTGTTCTCTGCCTAAGTCAGGGGAAACGGGCCTTTTCACGCTCTACATCCATCATCCTTAGTCAATATGGCTGCAGTAGAATACTAAGGATTTTATCAAGACTGCAATATTATCATGTACAGGTACTCCAGACATCTCTTCCTCTGTAACAGCACCCTCTGCATAGGGGAGAGATGAAGCTATTTGGTACATAGTTTATTCCAACAATACAGACTCTTAGATGAACCCATTATTTATCTCCTTTGATTGCAAGTTTATGGAAAGTTCACACATCGTGGAGGGAAGTGAGAAGAAAGTAACACAGGTCCTGGTTTATATACTTCATGAACTCCTAATAGTTTTGGTTTAGCACAATGGGTATCACTTGCTAAGATGGGCAGCTATAGAAATCAAATAAATATCCCAGCCATAGTGGTTTATACACCATACATAAAGTGCTGGCTGGGGAACTCTGGGAGTTGAAGTCCACACATCTTAAAGTTGATAAGGTTGAGGAACACTGGCTTTCATGATGTCTGAACCAGCCTATTAAATTCCTCTTTGTGGCCTAAATTTGTTCCCTTTTGTGTGTGTGTGTGTGTGTGTCATGGTTTAAGCCAGCAACAGCTGCAGAAACCAGTATAGATTTGGACTACAGGAGGAAAGGTATGCTGACTCTTCCCAGCTGGGTGTCTCTAATGCATACAGGAGACTGGAATTCTTATCATTCTCAGTCAGCTTGGCCAAATAATACCTAACAGGGTCTTTTTTTTCAGGAGAGTTTGGGGTACAGGGAGTTGTTACACTGGGATTTGCCTACTTCAGATGTTTTAATGTGTTTCCCACATCAGAATTTCACTTTTCAGCGCTCTTTTTGCTTTGACAAGAGGGCTCAGGTTCCAGGACTTACTGAACTAGATGATTTTTGGGAAACCAAATTTCATATGAATCACTTTCCATATTTATTGGTGGACAGTACATTCATAAAATGAAGCCACTATTCTTCCCCCACTGTTGCTTCCTAGAAGTTTGGTGCTTCTAAGGCCAATGATAGCATGCTTAATTTATTGATTTACGTTTGGAGACCAAATGAAAAATGAAACAATACAATGAACAGTGTAAGACAAATAAGGCAAATTAAGGACAGAATTGTAAAGCTGTTATGGAGAAGACCTCCACTTTGCTACATTCCTGGAGTTTTCTGGTTAAAGTCTGCAAGTAAGAAGCAGGTGATTTCCATATCTGACCAATCCATGCAGCAAGGGAGAACTGGGAATATTGTAAAAAGGATAATGGAGTAGGATAGGTGCTAAGACTCTATAGCAGCATCAGAATAAATACAAAAATGCTCCATATGAGAAATGTTAAATGATCACATTAAGGCTATTACCTTGCAAGGGTGAGCACTCTTCTGTGAGTAGCGAAGGTAATCTAAACAGCTATGGAAGAGGCTGAAAAAATAGAGGGGAATTTTAGTACACTCATTTGGTATGTCCAGAACAAGGATTCTCTTCTGAACTTCATCCATAGCTCTGTTGAGACCAAGAAACATGGTGACTGGAGCAGAAAAGCCACAAAAGGAAAGATCTTTGGCATCAGGCAGAAATAAGCTTACCATCAAAAGTCTGCTAAGCCAGCAACTTACCCCAAAAGGATTGTGTCAGCCAATATTTTAGATAGCAGATTCTCATTTGGGCTACTACAGAGGGGCATCTAATTCTATCTCAAAGGAAGGCATTTGGAGTAGAGTGAGGGATTTTCAGTAGAACTCTAACAAATATTGATTAACCGGCTTCAAAGTAAAAATGCAAAGCTGAGCACTGAATAACAAAAGACTCAGTACTTTTGCTTTAAATAGCTTGATTGCAGCAGGAACCAAAATATTCCCATTGCAGCTGGCAAATGTAATAATTGCATTTACAGCCTTTTGAGCCCAGGCTATGACCTCACAATTTTGATGCATCCAGAAGGAATGGATGAGAATATCTAAGTATTTGGACATCTGTACCTGCTTGATTTGAAAACCATTTTAATTTTTCTCTTATACTTGCAGTGTCTCTTAGCAAAGAGGGGCAACTTCATTTTGGAGTTAG
Organism: Candoia aspera; assembly: GCF_035149785.1. Taxonomy (NCBI): domain Eukaryota; kingdom Metazoa; phylum Chordata; class Lepidosauria; order Squamata; family Candoiidae; genus Candoia; species Candoia aspera. The sequence continues at coordinate 63,651,797 of NC_086160.1, forward strand.
TTATTTTCAGTCCCTTGGCCTGACATTATTTTTCTAATGCTTGGATGGAATTACAAAGGCTAACTTGGTTCAAGGAAAAAATTGCCATATCATTTGTGTACAGAAGCATGAAGTTAATCTGTGATTTAGCAAAGGAGATAAAATTCACATTTAGAGAGAGCCTGTGTGACTCCATTAATACAGAAGTTATTGGTGGGGAGTAAGTCTACAATCTTGCTTATCCCACTTTTGCACAGGGATTGGGCCATGAGGGTGCCATTAGAGTCAGAGTCACATTTAATTTATATAAAGGCATCCTTCTGTCCTTGAAATAGTCTTTTCCCCAGAGGGTGACCGTTTCCTACTACTATACAGCCATAAAGTCCTGGCTCTTTCAACAGATTCTAGGGTGAGGAGAAGTGATCTGTCCCATTATGGGAGATGTTTGTGTTATTTCTCCTCTTCAGTGCACATCATGGGGTTTTTTTTCCCTGATTCTGTTCCATTATTTTTAGTTATTTTTACCTGATTGTGATATAAGCTACCTAGAATCATTTTGGGATTGAGGTGGCATATACTGTAAATTGGTAAATAAATACTCTACTACTCTTCCATGTGCATGGAGTCAAAATAATATGTTTAGTGAATCTGGCCCCCATAACCCTCAAGTTAAGTGGTCCAAGATAGGTGTCATGGCAGTCTTGTGGTTTTTATTTTTTATTTTTCTGAAGCGTTACTAATCAAAAATTTCACACCAGAGGTGCTTGTAAAGCCCTTGTGAAAGCACATGCAAGACCATTCTAAACATAGCTCCATCATTGTTCAGACAATTCTACCAAACAAACTTTTGAGAGTACTTATACCAATCATAAAGAGTAGCTGCTAGATATCCTTTATATGTGGAGCAACATACCAGTTTCAGTTCTGTAATAGCTCCAGTTAGCTCTTAAAAGTACATGTTTCTGCATAATTTTGGACAGCTTGTCAGTATTCATTAACTCAATCACAGATGTTACTTGGTGGAGGGAAAGCTATGGTTATTTTTAGGTTGCTCTGACCATACTTGTAATCTGGGAAGTTTGATTTCCATGTTATTCTTCCTTCATGTCTGTAGTTTTGACTGATGGAATCTTGATATAATCCTTCTGATTCAGTAATGCTATTATGTGATTAAAATGGACCTAGGAGAAATCCCTATCTATCTATTCTTGTAAATACAACCCATTCCAAGGAATCCTTTATAATGGTAAATCTGCTTTTTCCAGTTCTTTTTACTGGAAGATTATGTTTGGTTACTTAAAGCAATCAAAGCAATTTCCTAAATTATCCAAGAGTCATTGCTAGTAATTGTATTTTCATACAATTATGGCTGCAGCTTCTTGACAGGAAATTGTACATTTTATAATTGTTCTCAGTTGCCCAAATTTATCACTCCACAGATGTGTAATGTTAGGGGTTTTGTGAACAGCTGCCTGCTATCAGAGAGGAACTGGAAACAAAATGTTTGCAGATGAAAAGTCAGAAGGAGTAAGATGTTCAGCAAAGATGTTTCCTGATCTGAGAGGTTCACTCCTATTTCATTTATCTCCTAGAAGAGAAGCTTTGCATTGAATCCAAGATTTTGTGTGATTTGTTCTTGATAAAGTCTTCCAAGATTTGCAAACTTCTTCATAAACTAGACAGAAGAACTGGAGAATTAAGCTATTTGAAGGCAGAAGAAAGGAAAGGTGATTCATCTGTCCTTAAACAGCACACCTACAACTGTGAAAATGGGTAGTTGGAGTTTAAAAACAACAACAATAACAAAACCCAGCACCAGCATCAAAGCAACATTACCAGCCTTCACATAAGCTACACTTTTAAGCCAATAGCAATCATGGGCGGCTTCCAAAATTAAAAAATAAATGCAGAGATTATTAACTTGTTCACTCATTGAATTGAGTGTTTGTTCTCTTTTACCAATGTTAGAGAGAACCTAGAAAACTTCTGAATTCTAATAATCAGTGCAGGTACTTTTCTCCAACTGCAAGTTGAATTTTCTTCCAGCTGGTATAAATTTTGAACAACATCTCACTAGGTGGAGGGTGGTGTGTGTAGAATACTTAAGGGAGCAATTGAGAAAGAAGCTAATAATGTCAGTAACTGCAGGGAAGCCACTTCAGAAACAGCAAGAATTTTCCTTAGAAGTAGTGCAGGTTTTTAAACAAATCTGTGGTTGTCTGGCTGTTTTTAATAGAGGTAGATGTTCTAGTTTATGAGGGGATGGTACAGAAAGGTCTGGTCTGCTTTACTGTGTTTTCTGTCTGTTGCATTTATATCATCTAGCTGACTTTGGAACATTAACACTGGAAATCTAAGCAGGGTTAGACCTGCTACTTAGTAGATTGCTACCAAGCAATCTCAGGACTAGATGGGAAATCAAAAAAATATCTTGGAAGAAGCCAGTAGCAAACTACTTCCTTATTGTTGCCAAAAATATAGATGTATTCATAAACTCACACAGTGGATTGGACAGCCCTCTTCACTATTATAAAGTTAGATTTCATGACCTACTTTTTTTTTAACAAGTTTTCTTGCAAATAAGCCATTTTGTGTGATTTCTGCAATCTTACTCAAGTTCTGTGAAATTTCACAAATTGGCTAAAATCTGATGAACTTCTGGCAATTTTTTAAAACAAAATTCTTAGGAACCAGGGTTGCTGGCTAATCTTCTTTATTCTGTCCTAAACTTTGATCTGGCGTTGTTCAAATCTACCATTCACTAATCAAAGAGAATATTTGTAGCTCAGGGTTGAACTGTGGAGTCCTTGGTGCTTTCTGAGCCTTGTTGTTTTCTTGCAGACGTTTCATTGCCAGGCTAGGCAACATCTTCAGTGCCAAGAGGGAGTGGGTATACAGTATATAAACGGAGAGCAAGGCCCACTCCCTGTTGGCACTGAAGATGTTGCCTAGCCTGGCAATGAAACGTCTGCAAGAAAACAACAAGGCTCAGAAAGCACCAAGGACTCCACACTACCATTCACTGTTAATCTATATGATACTTTAAAACATTCACATCACTCAAAAGCAAAATAGATATAAAATTGGGGCACTAATATGTAGATTTGAAAGAAGAAATGACTATTTAAATGTAAATACTCTTACATTTTTTAATCCTCAAAAATTGGTAATGAATGCCTCATGTGTTGGACTGTTAATCCTGCCTGGCAGCATGAAATGCCAGTGTTGCTCGTAACATTAATAAACATATAATCAAGCATACAACACTCAGTTGTGTGGCCCAATTTAGCTCAGGTTACAGCCTTTTTCTGTGCAAAAGACTGCTCCCCATTAATCACAGAGAAGCGCAATTACAAATAATGGCAAATAATGTACAGGCAGACAGTGAACATCAGGCAATCTTAGTCATTTCAAAGTGCATTTCTATTAATGTTTTGTCTTGCCTTTTTCCCCCAGTGATCGTGGTCTGAGATTACAGAGAAGGCAAATGCTAGTATATTCTAGGTTATGGCAATAATTCAATCATGCGTGAGAGTCATTTCACGCCAAGTATGGCAGGCTTTCCTCTCTCCTTCCTGCCTCCAGCACACCCCGAGGAAGAAATCAGACATTTATGTTTCCATTTTGAATTCAACATCCATCAGAATTATTGCCAAGGCTGGCATATTCCCTGAAAATATAACCTGGTCTGTGAGCACTTGATTTAGTGTGTTGAATGAATTTTGCAAATTGTAATTTATTATTTAACATATACAAAAGCAGCCAATTATTACTTTTCTGATAAATCACGGCTAACCAAAACATTAAACCATGCTTTAATGTGTATGAACCTGAGTTTGCAGCTTATCAAAACCATGGTTTAAACAAACCATGGCTTAGCATAAAACCCAAACCTGAGTCCAAGCAAACTTTAACTACAAACCAACCTACACTTAGTTTATAATCATGGGTTGTTTCCTCTATCAGGGTTAAGACCATCCTTCCTCAACTTGATGTCCTTTGACTATATGAAAACAATTAGCACCAAACTGGAAATATTGCAACTGCCTAAATTGGCTGGCTGTTTTTTCTTCAGCAGAAACTTTATAGTTTAGCCTGAGAAGATGCTTTCTCCAACCTTATACTCTGTAGTTATACTGGAGTAAAACCTGCAGATTTCCCAGTTGATTTGGCCATTGGTAGCTGGGAATGCTGAGAGATGTAATCCTACAAGTAGGTTTTACTCCAGTATAACTACAGAGTATAAGGTTGGAGAAAGCATCTTCTCAGGCTAAACTATAAAGTTTCTGCTGAAGAAAAAACAGCCAGCCAATTTAGGCAGTTGCAATATTTCCAGTTTGGTGCTAATTGTTTGCATATCCTCAAGACTAAGGTCAGCTCTTGCTTCAGACAAAAACAAGGAACTGAGCTTCATTGGAAGATGGAAGCAAAGACTGAGCTGAAAAAGAGGAGGAGGCAAGCAATCCCAAAACAATGGCCTCTTGCACAAAGGTGAAGCTTTTTGCAAAACACAATGGGATGGGTTTCACACAACATCAGTTTAAAAAAATATTGTCTCATTCAAAATTCTTTGGTTTTGCTCTAGTGACAGGCAACGCAATCTTAATGGTGCTTATGCTCAGTGGCATTTACAGGAGGTATATTTAGGATTACAGCCTATTCTTAAGTATACCAGTACAGAAATCACATGAGTGAGGGTGTTGGCCATTATTAGACATGATGGTGTTGTAGATTCTGGGACTTTGAGAAACATGAACCTTACAGACCTCTTTCTCTTCTTAAAACTGGACCTGAGCTGGAAATTAAATCAGAATCAGCCAGCTAGAATCTGATGCATGACACTTAAGCAAAACTGAGCATCTAATCTGTCCATATTGGAAGATATGATGAAATGGCCTCATTAAGTAAGATCTGAACTTGCAGCTGTATCAAGTTGTTTAATATTTCGGTGCATACCAGGAAGCCATGACTGAAGGTAGGAAATTATTATAAACTCTGGAGGAAAAAAGGGAGCTTTCTATAGGAGGAATTGTGCTAGTTCTTCTGATGTCCTAACTGAAGAAATGGCATCTTTTGGGGGAGATGGGCGGTGACAAAATTTGATAAATAAATAAATAATCTTCTCTTTCAGTGGAGCTTATTTAAGTATTAACTTTTTGCTGCCATAGATTACTTAAGAAATGTAACACTGTTGTGATGATGTTCTGATGATGTAACATTATGCTGGCTGGGGAATCCTGGAAGTTGAAGTCCAGACATCTTAAGGTTGCTAAAGTTGAAAAACACTGAGATAGAGGATGGGCATGGGGGCAGCCACAGTGATTGCTGTGCTGGAGCTGGAGCAGAGCTGCTCTCCCTGGTGCCAAGATGGGGCACCCTCTATGAAGGAGTGCAGCCCACATTGCCCCTTACATACAGTATCTAACCCTTCCTCTTTGTTTACATGCTATCCTCCACTCTTCCTTTCTTGCCCTCTCCCATGTTCCTGTTCTTATTTTTTTGCACCCATTTCAGCCCCACTCTTCTTCCTTCACCCAGCCACCATGCTTTTCCCCAGCCTTCTCCCCTCTCCCACCTACTCTGTCATATTCTGCCTACCCAGAAGATCATATTCAAAAAGACAACTCATCCACCATGTTGCTGTTGCATCAGCCAGTCTTGCATGCTAGCTTTCCAAGAAAGAGCAGACCCACCTTTGGGTATTGCTTACAACTCCTGTAGTGTTCTCTGGTAAGAAACTGTTAATGGACGGAGTCTCAATTAGAAACAAAACACAACAGGGAATCTTCCTTACATAACAGCTTAGACAGAAGCCCTTAGGTCTTGCTCAAACCAGGCAAATTCCCTATAGTACACTGTGACAAATGCCCTAAGGCTGTTTTGCACAGTTATCTCTGCATACAGACCTTACCAGGAGCGCTGGTACAAACAAATTGGCCATGGGCACGCACTTGACATCACCCAACATGGAGAAGGAAAGAGGCCAATGCAGAGAGAATTGAACATCCCGGATTTAGTCCCAAAGGTTCACAGGATGGGCTATTGATCTGGGTTGCAAAAATCTGGACCAATGTAGAAGGCAGAAAAGAGATTAAAAAAATTCAAACTCTTTGCTGCTCTCTTGTGCCCATTAAAAATTATGCAGCCCAGATCTAGTAGTCGCAATCCAGGCTGGAACCAAGCTTTCCCTGGGCTTTCTTGTCTTTAGCCACTGTGCGTTTAATCTTGAATTTTCTCTGTAAAAAGTTTCTCTTTAACCTGCAGCAGACCACAATTACAGGAAAGAAGCCAGGGTGGCTGTTGTCTTTGTTTTGCAAGAAGACAGCCTTTCTAATTCCCTGTTGATCTTTTTCTTTTATTTGAGGCTACAGGGTGGAGAGGGCGTGGGGGTAAAGCATTTAGGATGTCAAGTGGCTTGCAGCTCTTTTGAATGTGGGAATCAGAGGTTCTTTTTACTATGTTACAACGATGCCTTAGGAGCACCAACCTCCTCATTTTTGGACAATGCTACTTTCATCTCATCCCGTCATATTCGTGAAACACCCCTAAGACATAATAAAGTGTATTGGTTTTAAAGTTGTACAGTGACACTTTCCCACTGCTGCTTAAAATTGTGTAAAATCTAATTGCTTCACTGCCCATTATTTGGAGGTGAGAGCAGTTGACCTGTTGTATCATCAGAAGTCTGTTTTGGGATCATTGGAAGGCCACCAGCCAGCCTCCACCCCAGCCATTGATCCCCCACTCTTTGCCTCTCTGTTAATGCTTAGTTTCCCAAGTTCTTTTTGTACTTATCTTCTCTCCCCCATTATTTTTATACCAACTTCTCTTCCAACAATGTAGAGGAGAGGAAAGCACCCTTCCCCTTGGAAGTGTGTTTATGTTAATCCACAGTGGCAGTATTCTAAAATGTATATTCAGATGCACAGCTCTGCTTTTCCTTGTCCAAAACATAATAAAGAGAACTTTTCTTGCCTACTTGCCAGTTTTCCTGTATTTGTCAGTTTCAATCACTTTCCTCCTTCCTATGAAGTAAAAGAATAATTGCTCTGCAACTAACCAGCTTCAGTTCTCCTATTCTTTAGACTAGTATTTCTCAACCTCCGCAACTTTAAGATGTGCGGACTTCAACTCCCAGAAGTCCCCAGCCAGCATGGGTGGCTGGCTGGCTGGGGATTTCTGGGAGTTGAAGTCCAAACATATTAAAGCTGCTGAGGTTGAGAAACACTGCTTTAGGCTTCAGCTTGCTGCACCATCGTAGCAGGGTCTGCCACCCTCCTTTCTAAGGTTATTTCTGTTTTGATTACTTTCCACATGTTTCTTTATTTCACCTGCTTTTAACTCAAATGGGTTGTATGAGAAGGGGCAGACAAACTAGTGTAGAGAAGCCTGAGAACAGCCCCCTCCAACCCTATTGTGGTATGATGTTGACTCATGGGAGTTTTCCCTGTTGGCTGGAGATACTGTATGCTGAAATGGGGGAACAGCAGAGCCGAAGGAGAACTGTGATTACTTTGCCTATATTCAGTGGCACATTCACAAATCAGAAAAGTATCAGCAATGACTCAGAACATATGCAGTGGGGGGAGAACAGGAATCAGCAGTGGGGACAGCACATCTTATGCTGGCATCATTTTGTGCTAACTCAACTATGGAGGGAGATAGCATTTTAAGTGGGTGCTGGGGAAAGACTTTAATATAAAGGGGGGGGGGGGCAATAAAGTGCAAGAGAGAGAGATTTACCTTCTTTTTCCAGCCCTTTTACAATTGCTTACAACTCTTGTACAATCCAGCTGTGTTACAATCTGACTGAATTGTTGAATTGCATACTTTGCAGGTCTGCAGCAGCTGCTTGGCATTTTTCAAGCAGAGAGCAGAGGAAGAAAACAAAATCGTACTTATTTTCTTACCAGCAGTTTCTCTGGTGGCTGGAAGTTAGCTGCAGCTAGATGGATGGGAGCAAATAATTAGATATTTTACATTTACTAACAACTGAATCTTTTAAAGCTTAACAGATAGACAGAATGTAGGCTAGGGGTGGAAGGGATGGACAGGAGCAGAAATAAGGAAATGAGTAAAATTTGAAAAGACTAATCTGCATACAAATATAGTCTAAATATTCATTTAGTAGATATGATCAACAATATCTAAAGAGTCAAGATCTGGGTTAATTCTGTAATGGGAAGTTAAATTATGGTCAGATTTGTCATGTAAAAATACCATAGATGAACTTTCATACAACCTGGTGCTCCCCCCCACCCCGCCCCTGCCTTTTCCCCACCATCAAAGCACTGACTCTCCAACTCCCAGAATTGCATTGCCAACTTAAGGAAAGTTGCATAGATAATGCCATGCCCAAGCATAATGAACTGTGAGCTGGGGTTCAAGAAAACTTGCAGATGGTTCACACCAAGAAGAGGGTCTACAAAATTCTACGGTGCATGTTAGAAGAAGGGGCACACACACAAACTGATGTGCAGGCTTAATTACTTTGCCATAGCTTTCATTCGTGTGATCTACATTGTTTCAGTTGGGAGAGAGAAGGATCAAGGGAATCAGACTTTTATGTGCAACCTCATATACTGTATAGAGTGCCGACATTAAATGTTCACTAGGGAAGATGGATTTTTATTCTTCCAGTGCACAAAAATGGTTCCTAAGAGAGATCAGTGTTAAGCAGATGAAGCCTCAGGCTGGATCATTTGGTTTCCGGAAGGCTGTGGGGAGCTTTTTCTGTCCCCAAGGTCCAGCAGAGAGTCATATATATTTTCCTGCTGTGTTCCAGGCTGATGCAGTTTTCCATAACTCTTAAGAACTTTGCGTGCTATCCTCCGTGACCTGGAGTACCTTGTGCAATTTTAGCTGTTATGTCTGCTACAGCTTTTCCTATGCAGAAATACTATAGCTATAGTGATTCATGTTCTAGATGGATCGTTGTTCTGTGCGGGAGAACTCTTGCAGATGATTTAAAAGCTACTAGGGTGTTGTCAATAATATTTATCAGGGATCGTATCGCACCAGTACTGAAAGATGCACAATGATTGCCTACTCATTTTTGGGCCAGTTTAAAATGCCATGTTCAACATAAATGGCGTGAAAGTTGGGTATCCAAGTTTCCCCACATGTCAAATACCCCTCTCCAAAAAGCAACCAGGCAGCAGCTTTTCTGACATTTCTGCCTCTGGCTATGACCAAGCTAATGTGCTGAACATTTATGACTTGATGGTGGCCACAGTAACAAGTTAAATAGGAACTCTCATTCCATTTGTTTTTTTCCCACTGTTGGTTGTAATGATTTTTATTGATGCTTTTTTGTTGGTCGTTTTCATGTGGTTATTAAGAATGCAGTACAAATGGAAATAAACTTAAAGCAGCAGATAGACATGATGTAATCCCTGCTTGCTTGGTGGAACGGAAAAAAAATCTTTCTACATATTGTATGACTTAGGACTAATCAACATGTGCAGCATCTTGAGGACAAGGACTTCTGAGGTGATCAGATGTGGGAGGTTCCGTGTTGGAATTTTTTGTGTTCTGCACTCCTTATATGTTAGAAACAAACTCTGAATATCAGGGAGAAAGGTTGTTGCCCAGTGCTAATTTTAATAATGTGTCAGAAATCTGTTTTGTGTAGTTTTTCCATTGTTTCAGATTTAATGGAAATGGATGGTTATTTTTTTATGTATGGGGGAGAGAATAAGTGAACCTTTAATTGGTAGGGTGCCAAATGCATTGACCCCACATACAGGATAATCAAAGGGGATCTCTGTGAGACCAGCCTATGTTTTACTATGCCATAAACCCTGTAACAGTCTGCAAACCCCACCTAATGCCCACGTTTCAATTTAAATCTCAAAACAGATATGAAGGAAGACCTCCCATTGGGGTTTTACAGATCAGAAAACTGGGGGAAGTAGGAAGTCTGCAGTGTGAAAAAGAGATGTCTAACTGAAAACAACACCAGCCCACTCTTTAACCTCACAATCATAAAACCAGAGCAAAATCACCACTAAATGAAATTTTAAAGCAACCTGAAATAGGATAGAAAAAAAAAAGAAACAGAAAAATGCCTTTCATGACATTGAATGGTGGATTTTGGAACAAGAGTTGCAAGTTTTAGATTTTTAGGAGGCTTTTACTGTAGGCATGTGAGCATTCAGACATGTGAGTTCCCTACCTCCAACTTGAATTGCACATTATGGCTCCATTTGTGTGGCATGCTTCCCCACGCACTCTGAATCATAGTTTAATCAACTTTCTAAGATCACAAGTTACACCTGAATCATGAATTTGTTACATTGGCTGAGTTTGTACAACACCCTAGGCTGAAATGTGGTTCAGGGTGTCATTTCAGTTTATAATGCAACCACCTCATTCTGCTCACATGTGCAAACAGCCAAGGATAGGCAACATGGTGGCCTCCCAATGCTTTGGACTACAATTCCAATAACTCCCTGATAGTCACAGTGCTCTCTGGGGCTGATGGGATTTGAAATCTGAAATATCTGGTGGCTTGCCTACAACTTGTATATAATTAGTTTGAGTATATTAAGTAATTCAAGTACAATATACGAAATTGCGTATATCCTAGTAACTCATGACTTTAAAGTCTGCAATTTGCTACTAAAATGTGTTCTTTTTATTTTTTATTCCTAATGCTGTCAAAATCAGAAACCATCTATTCCCTGCTATTGACAGCACTAGATAACATACATTCTTTAAGGTGGAAGTTCAAAAGCAGTTTCATAGGCATGGTTTGCTTGATGTACTCTATTGCTAACAAGCCAAAATAAGAGTCTGTTCTGTAATAATAGTGGAAGACAATCATGTTAAATTAATGATCAGTAGCAGCACTAAGACCCAAACTGGTTGGGTGAGAAAATTCCTTCATACAGTACATCTAAATCTTAAAGACAGCTAATTTTTAAAAAGCAATATTTGTTACTATAGTAACCACATTCTTTAAATGTGACACTGTATACACATGCATTGCATACAGGAGTGAATGAAGAAGCTTCTTAAGGACCTTGAATTTTGATGTTGTACCAACTCTCCCATTCATGGTCTCTTCCAGCTTCATGGGACAATAATCGCCATTAGTCCACAAAGCATGGCCATCTTTCTCTGCAGTTGCCTATGCCAGATGAGGCAAGACAGGAGAAAAGGGATAGGGTGGTGTATCTCAGCGTTCTCTAAAGTTCTCTAAAGCCATTTTCATTGTAGGAAGAGAGGTATGTAGCAAAATCAGGAGGAACCTGGTAGTGCCTTTTCCAGTTAACACATGTTATTAAAAATTATAAGTTTTAGTGATAATAGCGCACTAAAGTTTATGCTTTTAAATAACATTTGTTAGTCAGAAAAGGTCCTACCAGACTCCTTCTGATTTAAAGCCATTTTTAGTTTTATTGCCAAAGAAAATTTGATGTGAACTGTACTATACTGAACATATATAATATTTCTGAATCACACTGATTTGACTAATTGTGTGACTAAATGCTCTGTAGGTGAAACCCCATGTAGCATTTTAATGATGTACTCCTTTGGTTCATGACTTTAATTATATCCATCTAAAGTGAATTATAAATTGTACAGTTCTTTGTACCCCAATATACACATCAGGCTGCTGCATTTTTTATGTCATATTTTTCAAAAGCTCTTCAAAGGATTTTCAATCTCTCTCTTCTCCTCATACCACAGCTACTTTGAAAAATTTGGATTGTGGTATCTTTCCTAGGATTTTCCTTGCTGGCCGTTAGTATTACTAGCTGGAAGCAATTCAGCCACTGGTTGGAATACATAGCAAAAATAGTTCTCAAAACCTTATTTATATTTTAAGATTAAAATATATTATTAGAAGATGGCCTAGGAAAGATTAATCAACCTACTATACCAGGAACTTCTCTGCAACCCATTATATATGTTATTTTTTATGTTGTTTATTCGTTTAGTCGCTTCCGACTCTTCGTGACTTCATGTACCAGCCCACGGCAGAGTTTCCTGTCGGTCGTCAACACCCCCAGCTCCCCCAGGGACGAGTCCGTCACCTCTAGAATATCATCCATCCATCTTGCCCTTGGTCGGCCCCTCTTCCTTTTGCCTTCCACTCTCCCTAGCATCAGCATATTCTCCAGGGTGTCCTGTCTTCTCATTATGTGGCCAAAGTATTTCAGTTTTGCCTTTAATATCATTCCCTCAAGTGAGCAGTCTGGCTTTATTTCCTGGAGGATGGACTGGTTTGATCTTCTTGCAGTCCAAGGCACTCTCAGAATTTTCCTCCAACACCACAGTTCAAAAGCATCGATCTTCCTTCGCTCAGCCTTCCTTATGGTCCAGCTCTCGCAGCCATATGTTACTACAGGGAACACCATTGCTTTAACTATGCGGGCCTTTGTTGTCAGTGTGATGTCTCTGCTCTTAACTATTTTATCGAGATTTGTCATTGCTCTTCTTCCAAGGATTAAGCGTCTTCTGATTTCCTGACTGCAGTCAGCATCTGCAGTAATCTTTGCACCTAGGAATACAAAGTCTTTCACTGCTTCTACATTTTCTCCCTCTATTTGCCAGTTATCAATCAAGCTGGTTGCCATCATCTTGGTTTTTTTGAGGTTTAGCTGCAAACCAGCTTTTGCACTTTCTTCTTTCACCTTCATCATAAGGCTCCTCAGTTCCTCTTCACTTTCAGCCATCAAAGTGGTATCATCTGCATATCTGAGATTGTTAATGTTTCTTCCAGAGATTTTAACTCCAGCCTTGGATTCTTCAAGGCCAGCTTGTCGCATGATGTGCTCTGCATACAAGTTGAATAGGTAGGGTGAGAGTATACAGCCCTGCCGTACTCCTTTCCCAATCTTAAACCAGTCCGTTGTTCCGTGGTCTGTTCTTACTGTTGCTACTTGGTCGTTATACAGATTCCTCAGGAGGCATACAAGATGACTTGGTATCCCCATAACACTAAGAACTTGCCACAATTTGTTATGGTCCACACAGTCAAAGGCTTTAGAATAGTCAATAAAACAGAAATAGATGTTTTTCTGAAACTCCCTGGCTTTTTCCATTATCCAGCGGATATTGGCAATTTGGTCCCTAGTTCCTCTGCCTTTTCTAAACCCAGCTTGTACATCTGGCAATTCTCGCTCCATGAACTGCTGAAGTCTACCTTGCAGGATCTTGAGCATTACCTTACTGGCATGTGAAATGAGTGCCACTGTTCAATAGTTTGAACATTCTTTAGTGTTTCCCTTTTTTGGTATGGGGATATAAGTTGATTTTTTCCAATCTGATGGCCATTCTTGTGTTTTCCAAATTTGCTGGCATATAGCATGCATTACCTTGACAGCATCATCTTGCAAGATTTTGAACAGTTCAGCTGGGATGCCATCATCTCCTGCTGCCTTCTTATTAGCAATGCTTCTTAAGGCCCACTCAACCTCACTCTTCAGGATGTCTGGCTCTAGCTCACTGACCACACCGGCAAAGCTATCCCCAATATTGTTATCCTTCCTATACAGGTCTTCTGTATATTCTTGCCACCTTTTCTTGATCTCTTCTTTTTCTGTTAGGTCCTTGCCATCTTTGTTTTTGATTATACCCATTTTTGCCTGGAATTTACCTCCGATGTTTCTAATTTTCTGGAAGAGGTCTCTTGTCCTTCCTATTCTATTGTCTTCTTCCACTTCCGCGCATTGCTTGTTTAAAAATAATTCCTTTTCTCTTCTGGTTAACCTCTGGAATTTTGCATTTAATTGGGCATATCTCCCTCTATCACTGTTGCCTTTTGCTCTCCTTCTTTCTTGGGCTACTTCTAGTGTCTCAGCAGACAGCCATTTTGCCTTCTTGGTTTTCTATTTCTTTGGGATGTATTTTGTTGCCGCCTCCTGAACAATGCTGCCAACTTCTGTCCAGAGTTCTTCTGGGACCCTATCTACTAAGTCCAGTCCCTTAAATCGATTCTTCACCTCCACTGCATATTCCTTAGGAATATTAGTGAGCCCATATCTAGCTGATCTGTGGGTCTTCCCTAATCTCTTTAGTCTGATCCTAAATTGTGCAAGAAGAAGTTCGTGATCTGAACTACAGTCAGCTCCAGGCCTTGTTTTTACCGACTGTACAGACGTCCGCCACCTTTGGCTGCAAAGGATGTAATCAATCTGATTTCGGTGTTGTCCATCTGGTGAAGTCCATGTATAAAGCCGTCTCTTAGGTTGTTGGAAGAGAGTGTTTGTTATGCAGAGTGAATTGTCTTGGCAAAATTCTATCAGCCTATGTCCTGCTTCATTTTGTTCTCCCAGGCCATACTTACCTGTAATTCGAGGTGTCATTTGACTGCCCACCTTAGCATTCCAGTCTCCTGTGATGAAAATAACATCTCTTTTAGGCGTGTTGTCCAGTAGGTGCTGCAGATCCTCATAGAACTGCTCTACTTCAGCTTCTTCAGCATTTGTGGTTGGGGCGTATATTTGGATCACTGTGATGTTAGATGGCTTGCCCTGAATTCGAATTGAGATCATTCTGTCGTTTTTTGGGTTGTATCCAAGCACTGCTTTAGCCACTTTACTATTAATTATGAAGGCTACTCCATTTCTTCTGTGGTCCTCTTGTCCACAGTAGTAGATCTGGTGGTCATTTGATGTGAAGTGGCCCATTCCAGTCCATTTCAGTTCACTGACGCCCAGAATGTCTATCTTTAATCTTGACATCTCACCAATAACCACATCCAATTTGCCCTGGTTCATAGATCTTACATTCCAGGTTCCAATGGTGTGTTGATCCTTAGAACATCGGATTCGCCGTTCACCACCAGCACCGTCGGCCGCTAGCCGTCCTTTCGGCTTTGAGCTAGCTGCGTCATCACGTCTGGGGCTAGTTGAGCTCATCCTCTGTTCCTCCCCAGTAGCATTTTGACCATCTTCCGACCTGGGGGTCTCATCTTCCGATGGTATACCGACATATCTCTGGTTGTACTGATCCATTGAGTTTTCACAGCAAGAATACTGGGGTGGGTTGCCATTACCTTCCCCAGGGATCGCATTTAGTCTGACCTCTCTGTCATGACCTTCCCGTCTTGGGTGGCCCTTCACGGTTTAGCTCATGGCATCATTGAGGTGCTCAAGCTCCAGCACCATGACAAGGTAACGATCCTTTGCTGAAGGTTATTTGTTATACTGCATCTAATAGCTCATTAGAGGCCACAAGTGAAGAGAAAAGGATTTTTAATTCTACAACTTGCTGCTTTTCCGTGTTTTGCCAACATCTCTGTTTACCCTGTAAAGTTGTCTTTGCTTAGCTAACTGCTTTTTTTTAAATGATCTATGGATTCCTACTGCTTTGAAGCCTGTTAAAATTGTTAATCAGTGAATCATAGCATTGTGAGGTGAAGAAAAGGTCATGTAATCCAGCGTCTAGAAGATATAGATATTTCTGCATTGATCAGTGTATCAAAAGGCAACTAGCAGAGTGTGTCACCAGCATAGTACATTTGTAAATCAAGAGTTCCTTGCAAAGTACATGGTGCTTGTAGGTTGTGAGGCATACAAATGCTCTGTACATAAATATGTGGATCAGGGCAAGGAGTGTCATTAACCAAATTCATTGGGGAAGGGGGAAAGAGATGTATTTCAAATGTAATTTGTTGCTCAGCCAGACTCTTGGTATAAGGGAAAGTGATTCTGAGAAGGGTTATGTATTACCAAAGATCCATACTTCTGTTACGAGTTTCCAGATTTATGATTTAAGACAACAGAAAAGTCAATATCAGTAACTGAAATAAAATACAAACATCATAAATTGGATTTCAGTGAAAAACAACCAGGGTCTGGATCCCATTAAGACAGTGGTGTTAACTTTCATAATGGGACTACATTTATTAGACTTTGAATATCCCCAACCATCAAGGTTTATTGGCAATTTACCATTTTTAAATGGATGCATAGAGAGCCTATGATGCAATCAAGGTTTGGGTCTTCTTAGAATTTCAGTAAATATTTATGAGCCATCTAAAAAAGTTGAAATTTTGGAGAAGTTGGCTATCTTTTTTCTCAATTTGCTTTCCATATTCAGGAATGTTCTGTGTTTCCTATTTTTTGTGGCAACTACGTAACATTTATGTTCAGTATTCTATTAACCAAGCTGAACAGCAAAAGATTGTATTGAAAATGGGGAAATAAGAAGAAAAGTGTGGCATGTTTTTATATTCTTTGTTTTTTTTACTGTAGAATGAAGAAGGTCTTACACAGGAAGGAATTATGGATAACACAGACCCAGCAGAAAATGAGGCCTATGAAATGCCTCCTGAGGTAACTGTTTCTGACATCTTCTCATAGAGTTTTCCAGTAATGGATGCCTGACTGGAAGATGTGGCACTGGCCGTTTCTGTTTGAAATGCCTTGGGAATAAAGCTTTCTGGCACTTACTTAGGAACAAAGCTGATAAGGCCTGAGGCACTGAATTCACCCTCGTGAAATTTTGAATTGAATGTTCAAGAGAAACATCTGCAGAACTCTGAGGAAAGCAAGTAGAGTTTTGATAAAGGCAGTGAAATTTCTAATCTCTAGAAGTTCATAAATTGCCATAATGACAATCACAGGCAAAAATAATCTTGTAATGTATTCTTTGCTGTCAAAAGTTATATTTGCATTAAAATATATGTGGGTGGACAAATAAAAACAAAGGATGAATGGATTTTCTTATTTTCTCCCCACTATTATTCTGAGGTTCCATTATTATCAGAATGAACATTTTAGGAATACAAATGGGCTTTCTGAAAAAAA
This sequence comes from Candoia aspera, assembly GCF_035149785.1. Classification (NCBI taxonomy): domain Eukaryota; kingdom Metazoa; phylum Chordata; class Lepidosauria; order Squamata; family Candoiidae; genus Candoia; species Candoia aspera. The sequence continues at coordinate 63,668,542 of NC_086160.1, forward strand.
AAAAAAAAGTAAGGTAAGCATTTTGTAGACAACTTTACTGCAATCGCTCCAGCAACAACAAAAATCATGCAGGTGTATGAAAATCCTAGCTATGGCAGAGTCTATAGACAAAATGCTTGAGAAGTTGTGGAACTACAATCCTGTCATTTGAGCCATTGGTCATACTGGGTGGGGCTGATGGGAACTGAAATCCAACAATAGTTGGAGAATCACAGGTATCTTGTCCCAGCTTTATGCTATAAAATGCCCATCGAGGACACCACTTTTGATCACATTCTCAAAGAAACACCGCAAACATAATTCCTATAATATTGAATGTAGAAATATATATGCAATCCTACAAACCTAATTATATCACTTCTTAAAAATTGTTTCCAATTATAGATTTCCACAAAACATTTTCCACCTCTTCTTTCTTCCAGTGATATCCTTCAAAGATATCTTGCCTCAAATGTAAATACAAAACGACAGCTTATGAAATTGTGGATGAGAGCATTACAGCATTTTCCAAAGAACTGTCGCCATCAGCAGTGCATATTTACCATGCATAAAGGCATTTACCTTTCCCCTCCTCTGTATAAATTACATCCATGCAGAAGGATAACATTTTTTTTCTCTTCAAGTGGAGGAGGTTGCTGATATGCTGGTTAGTTATTTCCAGTGGGGCTGGGAAGGGTCAGGAATAATCCAGTCTAAGCTCTACTGACAAACTTCTGCCTATCATGAGCAAGGCAGTCTCTGCCAGGTTACCCTTGCAAGCCCACCCAAAATAAAAGACACCAAAAGTACCAGTTCAATTCATAGGAGGCAATGAGCATCAGTGATGAGTGAGACAGCTTGAAAAGGCAATATCCCCTGGGTTTGATCGTATTTAGTACCAAGTAGCAGACAGACAGAATTGCTCCGGCATATTTCAACAGGGCTGTAAACTTTAAACTGTAAACAGGGTTGCATTGCTGTTGCACTGATTTTTCCCAGCCATGCATGGGTGAGAAATCAAATTCAGAATCCATAGAAACATCGACCACTGTGCTAAATCAGACCCAAAACTTCTTTTCTTGGGGAAGTGACTGCTTCCTGAGCTGTAGACAGCCAGAACTGGTAGTCCTCCTTACTTTTATTTATTTATTTAATTTGTACCATGCCCAACCCCCAATGAGTCTGGGTGTTTCACAAGACAATGGGTGAACTATAAAACCATAAAATAATGTGGCAAAAAAGAAGAAGAAGAAGATAACCCAGAAGCAAAGATGGCAAAACTGGGCAGCAACAAAAGTCACACCCATTCCTCAGAAGGGGCTACACCCATCCTTGCCAAAGGCCTGGGTGAATAGCCAGGTCTGAAGCAGTTGGGAGCCACATGGATCTTGGGGGGAACCTCATTCCAGAAAGCAGTCACTTCAACAGAATAGGCTTGCTTCTGGGGTCCCGAGAGATGGTGTTGTTTAATCAAAGGAACCCTGAGCATGCCAGCTTTGTTGGATCAAAGCAGCCAGGCAAATACTAGGGGAGATAGGCAGTCTCTGAAGTAGCCAGGTCCTATGCCATGTAGGGCTTTATAGGTAATGACCAGCACCTTGAATCATACCCAGAAGCAAACTGGCAACCAGTGCAGCTTGCAAAGTAGTGGTATTGCATGGGCGTACTGAGGCATGTCCATCATTGCCCATGCCACTGCATTCTGGAGCAATTGAAGCTTCTGGGTGGTCTTCAAGGGCAGCCCCATATAGAGTGCATTGCAATAGTCAAGAATGGAAGCAACCATTTCCCCATTCATGGAATGGAGCACCAACTACGGGGTGGAGATATCACATTCAGTCCGCTAGGCTGCCTTATCTAATCTACCTTCCTCTTCTAGCCTATCCCAGGGAAATGAGAAAGCCAAAAGGACTTTCAGGGAAAAGAATAAGAACCTATCCCTAGTGTACCGCATTCCTAGTGGAAAACACAACCAACACAGATTTTCTCATTCCAAGTTCATTAGTTTATATATATTAAAAGAAAGGAATCCTGTTTCAGTCTCTCCTAACTGTCCCTTAGATGTGTCCAACTACAGTTCCCATTCTCCACAGCTCACAAGTCTGGAAATCCACCTTGTAGGGAAACTTGACCTATCTCAAACTCACGGGGAATTATGTTTCTTGAATCTACATCAGCCCCTTTTTGCAGACAATAGCTTAAGTATCCAACTGAATCCTGGAACTATCCATCAGGGAAGCCAAGCCAAGGCAAAGCATTGTTTTGTTTTTTGTTTTTACCAGAGACTCCTCTTAGTGGGATAGTTCCAAGTTCTCCTCACTTGCAATTTCTGAAGGCTACAGCAGCCTTTCTCAACCTTTTGACCCTGGAGGAATCCTTGAAATATTTTTCAGGCCTTGGAGAACCCCAGCACATTCAGGCTCAGATATAGACCAGAAGTTACAAAATTATTATATTTGTTTCATGTGTAGGCCTGACTATATGCATTAACGGTGTTCTTAAACTAAAAATGAAGAATGAAACTTACCTCTTTAATGTGATGTTGCCTGAACTTGAAATAATTTTTTAAATAAATTGTGATCTCCCAGGGATCCTGTAGTGACCTCTCGTGGAACCCTAGGATGCCACAGAACCCTGGTTGAGAAACTCTGCTCTACAGAATTCAAGAGATGAAAGGATATCTCAGGATAAAAATTAAACAGAACCTGGACCACCTTTTATCCCACCAGTCTGATACCTAGGGAGAAGAAATCTATGTTTACAGATCTGTTTTTCTTGCAATCCTCCATCTCAACTCTGACCATCTACCATTTAGTGACCATTACTCTTTACTCTGGATTGAGATTTTAATTTCTCCTTCTTTCTTCTGCTCCAACAGGAAGGATACCAGGATTATGAACCAGAAGCTTGAATCTCACCTTTCTTTCTATCTCTTGCTACATGTCAATGAAAACATCTTGTCCTGTACAAGTGCTGAGTTCCAATGTGCCGAGTTGTAAACTACTTTTTATAGTTTTTATAGTGTCTTGAAGTTTTCCATCAGCAATGACTGGAGCATCTATAACTGTGTTCACTTTTTGTTTCTGTGACCAATCTCCTTCTGAAATGGAGCCTGGGTCTAAGCCATTGTTGTTGTTTGGATATTGTGGCTTCAAGTTCTAAACACTTTGAAAACAATTTAAAGAACACCTAAGTGTCTACTCCTTATATAGAAAGCTGTAAATGTTTTGTTGATAGATCGTTAGTAATTGAGTATTGTTTATGGTACGAAAGTTTTTAAAATGTTTTCTATGGTCATTCTTTGCTATCTGAGAATGACATCATTGTGAAAGTTGTTAATATATTTCTATACATATATACATATATATAAAGTAACTGAGCATGAGCTATGCACCTATAAATATTAACTGTGGAATTTTACTGTTTTGTGATAGGTTTTACTAACTTGTATCTATAAATAAAGATGGCCAACTGGAATAAATAAAACACATTGCCTGTTCAGAAAGGAGCTGCTAAGTTGGCTTTGAATAATTAGTACTCCCCATCCCAAAGTGCTGTTCCTAAGGGTGCTTCACACATTAACAGTTGCAAGTACAGGTTGACTGCTGTGAATAGAAACAACAGGGAACTGCAACCAGTGTTGGTTCCTTGGAACTAATCAGGGCACCAGCTTGCCTTGGAAAAGCCAAACTCCAGGAGTCTACCATCAGCCCTCCTTATCTCCACTTCTTTTCCAAACAACATTATGAAGGCTGATCATAGATTACAAAGTCTGATTTCTCCAAACCCAAAGCACATCTTTGGGTTAGGACAATATAGTAAGCCTAAAACCTCAGCTGAAAAGCAGCATGCAACAGCAGGTAAAATGACAATGTGCACTGAATGTTTTAACAGTTTATGTAACCTAAGATAAATGTTGGTAGAGAAGTTTATCAATAATTTTTAATCATGCTAGCCCATGGGGTACTCATAATGATCTTTTAATAACATTAATCTTGTTCAGGTGGAGTATGTGAATGAATATCAGTTGTTTGAGGGCTTCTGTTGGGGAATACTATTGCCTTTACTGCTGTTTATAAGCAGTTTGGAAACGTTTGGCTGATTACAGTAGGAAACATGAATCATGGTATTAATGGACCATCAGACTGATCCACAAGGGTTCTTCTTAAATGTGTGTTTAGTTAGCATGATTTACGCAAGTATGCAGCTAAGCTCGTCATAAAAGTTTCATTGCTGGGAAACATCGTTTTAATATTTTATGAAGCAGAATATGTTCAGCCTCGGCTATATTCTACTTCAATAATACATTTTCAGGACACAAGAGTTTGTAAACTTAGTAACAGCATTCCAAGCATTCCCTTAGGCAAAGCAAATGCAAAAAATAAAATGTATTTTGCCACAGACATGTTGGGAGATCTCATCAATTAATTATTTACTGCACAGTGTTACTAAGTTGTCATTCTATTGCTTTCTTTTTTAGCTGAGTGCCTTTGGAAAATATAAAATCTAAACATTTATCAGTGAGATAAGAGCCGATGTTATTAGTTTGTTACATTAATCTTCCCCTCATCCCCACATGTTTTAGGTGAATGTCAGCCAAACTATTCATGGTTCAAGGGTATTTGCAGCCACGCTATGCATGTAAGTCTAAGGTTCATGGACCTTTTTGAAAACCTGCTTTCACATGGCCAAAAAGTTGGCTGTCTACAGGTTCTTATGTTTGCCATGGTAACCCTCTATGTGAGTGCTTGTGTATCTGTATGTGTGTGATGCAATGCATGAATAATATGCTGCATGTTAATGAAATTCTTCTAGAAAGCCTTCCCAGATAAAAGAAATGTCTCCTTTTGCTTTATTACCTGCATAGCTATGAAGACCAGCTGAATTTGACCCTAGGAAATTAAACCCATACAAAGATCAGATGAACAAGAACCAAATGCTACCCCGCTTGTACACTCTTGCAACATAGACTTTGAGTATCAGGCAATGCTGCCTGCGGAATAATGCATGAGGTTAGCTAGGCGATGAATGAGATGCAGAAATGTTGTTACTTACTCTCTGCTTTTGCTTGCATTTTACCGAGTAGTAATAATGGATCAAGGTTTGCATCCCACCAAGTGGTAATCTGGTTGGCTTCATCACTTTTGGCAGATTATTGCAAATCAGGAATTACCATGGCCAGTAGACCTTGCAATAGGGACAGACAGATTTGGATGACGCTAAAGCCTTTATGTTTCTAACAGCCCAACAGGAACTGTTCCTGATGAATATACTTTCCTCTTCTTGATAAATTTATGGATCTGGACAGTTATTTTAATTTGAAGCCTGGAATTGGCAGCACTTTGGAGGTAATTTAATCCAATCTCTTGATCAAAGGAGGGGAGACAAGGCAGCTTCACACCGCCAGCCTGTACTTAAGTTGGAAAACTATCACCTTCTCTTGTATTATCCTAAACCAACTACAATCTGCTCCCTTACAATTTCTATTTATTGTTTTTAATCCAAAACTCTGGTGCAGTAAAGAACCCACACTGGCTGGGTTTGTTTAATCCTTGTTTACTGCATAAACTGGGTTCACACAATATGTTGTCATATATCATGGTTTCCATAATGCCTAAGCTGATGCATCTTGCTAAAGCAAAACAAGAAACCCCATGATGCATTTGTGTGATGGTGAACCAAGTTAGGAAAACTACATTGACGGCATAGTAGAGATCTCTGCACTGGCTTCCAAATTCAGCTATCAGTGCTGCTGGTAAGTGTTTGAGGGAGAGCAAGTGCAATAGAAAGAGGTCCGTCAGAGAGCATTTGGCCAGAGCAGCACCAAAAGGAAGCTAGTCCTGGAATAACGCCTCTTAGGATGATTTTGTGGTCTCATCTATAGTCTCTATGAAGGCATCCTCTGTTTAAAATCAAAGCACTCAGTCTCTCTTTTTCTCTCTGGCATTCCGGAACTACCTAATTTCTCTGAAGGTGGGTGTTGCCAAATGATGCCAGCCATTTGATCATGAGTTTTAAACTTGGGAAAGACTTTGGAACTCATCTAGCCAATTCTCCCGACCAGAGCCAGAATCATGACGCTTCCCCTTTATCAACAGAGAATCTAACCTCACTGAAGTTTGCTGGCTCACTGTCACACAGCTCTTACCTTTGGGGCATTTCTCCTAAAACCATCACAACCTGAAGCATTTCTTAACCATTATCATGAAACAATAATGCATATATCAGCTGGTTGCATATTTTTTAATGGTGCCAAGTTCCACATAAGGTGCCATATTCTGAAATGCATGATGATCTTCTCAAGGCCATGCCAGATAGATATTTCTAATTTGGAGCTCCTTGGTTATTTTCTTTTTTATTGTGAGTAATTCTACCTTAAGAATAAATGAAGCCCTTTGTGAATGATGTTCTTCCTTTAAAATAACAAAATATTATCCACTTAAAAGTGGATCCAGGCTCTTCAGCCAATCTACCTGGCATTTAAAAATATTCAAGAAGCTCTTCTGATCTAAAAATGCCTGGCAGATGGGAAAACCGTAGGAGGGGGGAACACATGAGAGAGCCAGAAAAGTAGGTCAGATGAAAGTGATAATTTTAAAAGAATTCCAGGGAGTGGAGAGGAAATATTATTAAATTGAAGACAAAAATACAATTGCCCTTTTAGAACCTGAGCACAATGAGGTTAGAAGCTTGAATCTTTGGGCTCATATGACTGTTCATTTTTAAAATAACAGCTGTCCAGATATACCCCGAAAACTAGCACAACAGGTTAGAACAGTGTTTCTCAACCTTAACTTTTAGATGTGTGGACTTCAACTAATCAGCATGGGGAATTCTGGCAGCTGAAGTCCACGCATCTTAAAATTTGCTAAGGTTGAGAAACACTGGGTTAGAATCTCCACCACCATGCCATCTCATTTTTTATCTGGATTGGCTGTTGTTGGGTTGTTTGTTTGTTTTGGTTAAGGAAGACAGATCAAACATGCAAATCACACCTTCTCTGTGGTAGGAAATCTTGATACTCCCATGAAAATGTGTTCTTGCTGTTGCTCCCAAGGTAAGGAATTGGAATGCTGGGTTATGCTTAGCCCCCATGCTTTCTCTTTTTAGAAAAGAAGCCAAGATCTTCCTTTTTAGCCAGGCTTTTGTAGTGTGAATTAGTTAACAACTATTTTAAGTTTTTTATTAGCTTTTGTTCAATTTTGTTTTCTTATTGCTAGCTGGGGGCAATAAACAATAACAAATAAATCTGGGGGAACAAGATTGTTCACAGCAGGTTACTCATTTCTATTTTCTGTAATATGTGTAATACCTGGATCTGTCCCATGTGTTCATTAATAAATAAACCCTATTGTTTATACACATGTGAGCAAAACAGCTGCATGGGTTGCAATTTTGTGCTATCTACTGAACATTCTGAAACAGATTAAAAACACTATAGGAGTCAAATGACAGCCACAGGTTTAAAGGAACCATCATCTCCCTAAACAGCTCTCCAAATTTAATTTTTTTTAAAAATGTGGTTGGAAGTAGGGTAGCTAAAAATGCTGTTAAATAAGTAAATCTCACAAGATTTTAGCATTTTCACATGTGATCTCAAAACCTAGAGCAGTAAAACCTCGTAACATTGAATGCAGTCATGGAAATAGCAGGAAAATAGCAAATTTAGAAATAACTTTTAAAATAGTTGATTACCAGCTGAATATAAGTTAAGGAGACAATAAACAGGACTAATAAAAGAGCCATGTCTTAGAATCATAGAATTGTACAGTTGGAAGGGACCACAACAATCATCCAGTACAACTTTTATCTCTCACTTTTAACTTAGTCCCATAGAAGTAAATTTGGACTAAGTAGAATTATTCCCAAGCAATTGAAGTTAAAAGAACTTTATAGAAAGAATCCAAATACAAAAGGAAAAATTAGAATTTCTGTCTAGCAATTTGATACCAGTGCTTATCAGGTCTTCTAGGTGTACTAGTCTCCTAAAGCTAGGCTGACCATACGTACCATTTTGAACAGGACAGTCCCGTTTTTTTAACATTTCCTGACCGTCCCATTGTTTTAATAGAAATGTCAATTTTGTCCCATTTTTTAAAAAACGGAGCCGTTATTGGGAAAAGCGGGAAAAAATTGAAATTGAAATTGAAAAGGAGGCTGACTTACCCTTTGGCAGTAGTTCTCAATCCAGCGGGAAACCTAGGGCAGGAACCACAGGAAGAGCTGATTGGCGGTGAGCAAGAGGAAGAGTCACTACCGCCAATCAGTGCAGTGGAAGACAGTTGGAAAAGCACGCCCAGCAGAAGAGAAGCCGATTGGCTGTCAGGCCAAAACAGCGGGAAGAAAATAAAATAAAATGGCGTGCCAGAGAGAAACAGGTTGTCGGGGACAACTGTTCACTAGACTCCTCCATTCCTGTCCTCCCGTCCCAGCTCACCGCCACCCTCAGCCCTCCTGCAACCTCTCCACCCAACACCACCCATGCACCAGCCTCTCCAGACCCAATCACTGCCACACCTCCCTCTCCTGCACCTTCCCAGCAAGGACCCTTCCCAACTCTTTAAAACTTTTTTTATCATCTTACTTTTTCATGAATACAGAATATTACATAATATTACATAAGTTTAACCCCGTCCCGTTTTGCCATGCCAATGTCCCGTTTTTGTCTCAAGGAAATACAGTCAGCCTACCTAAAGCAGTATTTCTCAATCTTGGCAGCTTTCAGATGTGTGGATTCCAACTCCCAGAATTCCCCAGACAGCAGTTCAAAAAGCTGGCAGTCCATAGAAGAACAAAGCAACATGTTTCATATGAACAATTATTCAGTTTAAATAAGAGCAGCAACTTCCGTTAGTATAATATAATGAGCAGAATAGAAAAGCAGACCTGAGCAGCTTTTTCCTTTTCTTTCTGAAACATCAATTATGACAACACCTTTAGAGCTACCAGATCTGGGTTGCAACATTCCAGACTACCACTATATTGGAACAAAGAGCTAAATTTTCTTGTCTCTCACTTTTGTCATCTGTTGGTCATCCAAGGTTTTTAGTCCAAATCTGGTAGTCTTATATATCTTGTTTGTAATATTTAGGTATAATGGCTAAAATTCACAGAATCACATGTTTGAAAAACCTCCATGTTTGAAAAATACAGAAAAGGCAGGCTCCCTTTTCCCTAAATAGAACCAAATAGGCCTTCTTTGTGACATAAACTGGGACTTTTTAAAAGTAGAATCTCTTTAATGCCTCTATATTTTCAGCTAGATTTATCTGATAGAAGCCTGCCAAGTTATATTTGGAAACAGGCTGGGAACATTACTGATATTTTGAGTGCAAAGTTTCCTCTGACTTTCCATACAAATCAGGGGGTTTCAAAGCTTGCTGGAAAGTTTTACTTCAATAATGTTTACAACAGCCTTCTCCAATCCTGTGCCCTCCCAATATATTCAAATTAGTTAATAAACATAGCTAGGTTCACATAGCACATTAAACCATGGCTTGCTTAATCATGGCTTAAGCAAGTATTGTGGTGTGTGTGTATCGTGTTGTATATATCGCCATGGGCAGGGTTCACATAACAGGTTAAGACAAAACCAAGGAAACAACACTAATGATGTTTCAACACAGATACTATATAAAGTGGTGGGCTGGCTTACTATTTCTAGTCGAAGTACAATTTGTCCTGTTATCTAAGCAACAACAAACTACGATTCACTATGTTGGTCACAATTGATATCCTCTTCAAAATAAAATGTCAGCCAAAATAAGAGGGAAGGATTTGCTTAGTATCCATATCATAAAACGGGGTTGATGTTGGGTAGGAAAGGAAAACTTCCAAATTTGTTAATTTTTTTCAGACTTCTCCAGTAACATCCCATCACAGCAACATCCCAGCACAGCAACTCTTCAAAACAGTATTTTTAAAGGATGCTCAGTAACTGTGTCATTTAGAAGGAAGACAGTAGCACAATGACAAAGCAAATGTGTTGCTAAGAAGAAATATGCTATGACTATGCATTGAATTTAGGATGTCCTTGCTTGTAGGAAAAAGAACTTCAGAATATCAAATGGGGAAAGTGGTCAAGTGACAGTGCTATATCACTATCCTGCCTCAAAAAGAATGAAGCAGTATCCCGGATTCATTGTTTTCAAACAATAAATATTATACTAGTTGGGCTATCAGATCTGGACTGCAAAAATTCAGACAGCCACCAGATGCCCAGAAGGCAATGCAGAAATGTATCACTTTGCTGTAATTTAGGTGTCATTTGGATTTCTCCAACCCAGATTTAGTAGATTTGCATATGGATTTTTTTTCACAGTGGGCACAGCTCAGAAAAGGTAGAGAGAGCATTTTGTTCCATTTTCTTTGCCCTTGTCTTCGTATGTTTCTTCATAGCTGTCATGTTCACCGTTTCAATGTGCATTGTACATCGTAACGTTTCACATGCCAAGGCTCTGATGCACATTTCTGGTTGGGAGGGAGCTGCTGTGGGACCTTGTACCAAGCTCTCTATCTGTGTTCATTTCAATGGAATGTGTTTGGGTTATCTTCTCTGTTCAAGGTCTTTCCCGCTGATCAGCAGAACTTGTTAGGAGCACCTGGGATTGTGAATTTGAGATGATTGTACGGGGGGGTGGGGGTGGGACTTCATTTGTATTGGGGGGGTTTAGTTTGATTTTGGTGCGCTTTCATCATTCTCAGCTTTCTTTGTACTTGCATACTATTCTTAAATAAACCAGATATTATTAAGCTCCTGCTTGTGAGTCTGAGAGTGTTTTAGAATAGGCAATCATCACATAAAGCTGAGAATCACCAAAGTACACCGTTAGCTCCTACCAAGATCAATTCTTGTGAGGGAAGCAGTTAACGATGGCAGAGTCGAAACTAGCGTCTGGGGAACTTGAGGAGCCAACTAACCCGTTACCCGAGTCAACAATCCAGAGTAGAGAGCTGACCCCCCCCCCCCGAACATTCATATTACCAGAAGGATTTGAGTTCCAGCCCTGAGCTGGAGGGATCTAGCAATGGGGGAAAACCAGAGCAACCGGCACCGAGTGGACCACCCATGGAGTTGATCACCTGGGATACAATGGGAGAGCCCCAGCCAGGGACGTCCCAGGCATCCTGGAAGCACCGGTTCCTGCTGACCCCAGAGGTGGAATCTACCACGGTAGCAACGGAGAGACAGCCTGACATGCGACAGGGGGAGGAATCTCAAACCCCTGAGAGGCTGAGAGTACTGGAGGCAAAAATGGAATCGATGGAGTATCTGTTAAGAAACCTGTCTTTAGCAGTGGGTGGCCAGGAGAGGTACGACAGAAGTCCCAGCTTCACGCAACCATCCCCCATCCTCCCCCCTGAACCGCCGGTGGAGCAGGGCCGGAGACAGCTCTGGGATGGATCTCTGCCCCAAAGACGGACCACTACTGTGACCTGGGGCCCCACCACTCAAGCTGCCGCCAGTTCCGCTTCAGCAGGAGGGACAGTGAAGGACTTTTCTGTCAAATTTGATGGGGATCCCACCAAGCTATCTTTTTTTTCTAAGTAATGCAAAGAGCTACATGAGGCAATTCGGGCCATGCTTCCCTTCTGAAGAGGCTAAGATAACGGCAGTTGCCACTAAGTTAAAAGGCAGAGCAGCGGACTGGTATGTCCAATTAACGGAGGCTGACGCCCCTGAGCTCGAGTCCTTTGAGGACTTTGTGTTCACGTTAAAGCTGCATTTTGAGGATCCTCTGGCCAAGGCAAGAGCTAAGGAGGCGCTAAAGGATCTCACCCAGGGCCACAGGTCGGTAGCCGACTATGCCCTGGAATTTAAAGCTTTGGCAGGCAAGGTCCCTGATTGGTCTCAGTCAACCTTCATAGAAAGGTTTAAAGAAGGGCTCAATCGGGATGTCCTAAAATGGGCGCTATGCAGAGATGACCCAGAGTTGTTGCACCACTGGATCTGTCTGGCCAGGAAGGCTGAGCATGCCCAGCGCACCTACATGCAAACCAGACGGCCCGAGAGACCACCAACCACGATGCGGGGACCCCGAAGCGAGGCAACTGCTGCCCCATCAGGCTACAGAATGTGGGACAAGAAGAGGGATCGGTGCTACACGTGGGGCCAGTGTCTCCGATGTGGAAAGGTAGGGCATCGAGCCACAGACTGCCCAAAAGCCAAGGCTGGAGATCGAGCGACAAAAGTGCAGGCCAAATCACACACAAACACCCCATCGCAACGGATGACAGTGGCCAAGGGGGCTGCTGACGCAGAAGAAGAGATTTACTTCTCAGGAGAGGCTGATGTTGCCTCTAAGGAGCCGGCGGAAAATGCCAGCCACCTGCCCTGAAAAGCGCCTGCGGGCAGGTGGAGGAGGATGGGTGCGAAGATGCTATGGTGAGTGCTGATTGCCCTACTCTAGCAGTGAAAGTGAAGTTGGGCTCCCGCACTAAGACTACGGAAGTCTGGGCTCTAGTTGACTCTGGGTGTTCAAGGTGTCTCATCCACCCTGATCTGGTTGCTGCTTTGGACTTGCCTAGCTTTCCCCTCCAGCAGCCTTTGATCTTCACCCAGTTAGACAGGTCAATGGCGGGTGGGGGTCCGGCAACCCATTTCACTGGAAATGTAGCAATGCAAATGGGCAGCCACAGGGAGACTTTAACATTTATCGTGGCGCCTGTTGGCAATCCCATGGTAATTCTGGGAATTCCCTGGTTGACTTTGTGCAGCCCATATATAAATTGGGAGCACCGGACTGTTACTTTTAAGGATGGGTTTTACCAAGCTCCTACAGCGGAGAGACCTTCATGTGTGGGGGTGGGAAGAGCTACGATCGCTATGCCGCGCCCTAGCTTGCCACACTTAGAAGGCTTGCCCGAGCGATACTGAGACGTTGCAGACGTCTTTGGTGAAGTGGAAGTGGACCAGCTGCCCCCCCCATCGAAAGACTGACTGTGCAATAGAGTTGGTTCCCAATGCTCAATTGCCCAAGCCAAAAATTTATCCAATGACTCAGAAAGAGCTTGAGGCATTGCGGGACTTTATTGACAAAAATCTGTCAAGGGGGTTTATTGAACCTGCAAATTCCCCAGTTGGGGCCCCTGTGCTTTTCCAGGAAAAGAAGGATGGCACGCTTAGACTTTGTATGGACTATCGGGGGTTAAATTCCATCTCGATCTGCAAGAAATATCCTCTGCCTCTAATGAAAGACATGTTAGCCCATTTGTCAAGAGGTAAAATTTTCTCCAAGCTCGACCTTCGTGAAGCCTATTTTCGCATCTGCATACAAGCTGGAGACGAGTGGAAAACTGCTTTTAATTGCCCATTGGGTTCGTTTCAGTACAAAGTCCTCCCTTTTGGGTTAGCAGGGGCACCCGGAGTCTTCATGCAATTGATTAAAGAAGTGTTACATGATCATTTGTTTAAAGGGGTCCTGGTTTATTTAGACGATGTTCTCATTTACACTGAAACCGAGGAGGAACACGAACGCCTCCTCAAACAGGTGTTAAGCAAGCTTAGAGATGCCAAACTCTATGCCAAGCTTTCCAAATGTGAATTTCACAAAACCCGACCTGACTATCTAGGCTATAGTGTATCTGACAAAGGCATTGAGATGGACCCTGAAAAAATTCAGGCAATTTTAAGTTGGGAACGTCCCCGCACCCGGAGACAACTACAAAGTTTCCTAGGGTTCAGTAATTACTATCGGCAGTTTATCCAGGGATTTGCTGAGATTGCTTTGTCCCTTACTGACTTACTACATACCAGGGGTTTGGGAGAAACACACAAGGTGAAAAATCCTGGGGCGGTACTGAATTGGACACCTGAATGCCAGACAGCATTTGAGAGGTTAAAAACCCTCTTCACTGCTGAGCCTATTTTACAGCATTCTGATCCTGAACGTCCCTTTGTGGTCCAAGTTGATGCTTCTGACTTCTCAATTGGGGCTATATTATTACAAAGAGATTCTGAAAATCACCTAAAACCCTGCACTTATCTGTCCAGAAAATTTTCTGAAACTGAACGCCGGTGGCATGTTTGGGAAAAAGAGGCTTTTGCTGTAAAAGCCGCTCTGGAAGCATGGTGTCACCTCCTGGAAGGTGCTAAATGCCCTTTTGAGGTTTGGACTGATCACAGGAATTTGGAAGCCCTCCACACACCCCGGCGTCTCAGTCCTAAACAAATTCACTGGGCTCAATTTTTCAGTCGCTTTAACTTCCAATTAAAATTTATTCCAGGAAAGAAAAACTTTCTGGCCAATGCTTTGTCACGTTTGCCTCAGGACTCTGACCACATGGCAGATATAGTTGGCACTGTTCTCACTGAACCACAACTAGGCTTGGTTGCCGTCACCAGGAGCCAGATGCGTATGCAGGCAACCCCGCCCCCAGCCCCGTCTGGGAAGTGGAAAATGCAAGTTCCTTGTCAGTTACAAAAGGACTTTCTCCAGGTGCTGAAATCTGACACTTGGTTGCTAGCAAATAGAGACAATGTTTCTTTTGAAAATGGTCTGGCATGGGTGGAACACTGCCTTTATGTGCCTGAAACTTTGAGGGCTGATGTTTTGCAGCATTCCCATGATGACAAACTTGCTGGACACTTTGGTTTTGTCAAAACCTTGTATTTGGTTTGTCGTCAATTTTGGTGGCCAACCTTAAGGCGGGACATTAAAGACTATGTTGCCTCCTGTCCTATTTGTGCCATGTCAAAGCAAAAAGGGGGTAAACCACAGGGGCTTCTGCAGCCAGTGGCCAGCCCATCCCGTCCCTGGGAGGAGATTTCTATGGATTTTATCATAGACCTACCACCCAGTCAGAAGAAAACTGTCATTTGGGTTGTAAAAGATTTTTTCTCCAAACAAGCCCATTTCATTCCATGTGCTTCCATCCCGTCAGCCCCACAATTGGCCCGCCTGTTTCTCATCCACATATATCGTCTCCACGGTTGCCCCTCCCATTTGGTAACCAACCATGGAACACAGTTCACTTCCCAGTGCTGGAAATCATTTTTAAAATTGGTAGGCACCAAACAGGCATTGTCCACATCGTCACATCCTGAGACTGACGGATCTACGGAGGTTTTGAACTCTACCCTTGAACAATTCCTTAGAGCATACATAAATTACCATCAGGACAATTGGATTGACTTGTTGCCCTTTGCTGAAGTGGCTTACAACAATGCTTTCCATCAGAGCACTGGACAGACCCCTTTTCATGTGGTTTCTGGGCACGACTTTGTTCCCATCCCTGAGCTACCACACACCCCTCCCCAATCTTGTTCTACCTCTAACTGGGCGGTTCAGCTGGCTGATTCCTGGCCAGTGATTAAGCAGGCTTTGGCTGATGCCCAGGCTGCTTACAAGTTCCAAGCCAATAAACACCATTCTGTGCAGCACGATTTCAAAATTGGGGATCAGGTTTACCTTTCTACCAAATTCATAAAGTCCCCGCAACCCTCGAAAAAACTTGCTCCCAAATTCATTGGTCCTTTCCCTATTGTTGGCATTGTCAATCCAGTTACTGTTAAGTTGGATCTGCCTCACAATTTGAAACGCTTGCACTCTGTTTT
This sequence comes from Candoia aspera, assembly GCF_035149785.1. Classification (NCBI taxonomy): domain Eukaryota; kingdom Metazoa; phylum Chordata; class Lepidosauria; order Squamata; family Candoiidae; genus Candoia; species Candoia aspera. The sequence continues at coordinate 63,684,077 of NC_086160.1, forward strand.
CCATTGCAGCCTGCTCAAGCCTGTCCACCACACTTCCCGCTGGCATCCCCAACCTCCTCCTCCTGCTCCGATCATGATTGACGGGGAACAGCACTTTGAAGTCAAGGAGATCATTGATTCTCGCAAGCTTCAGGGTGCCCTCCAGTACCTGATCCGTTGGAAACACTTTCCTCATCCTGAATGGGTGCCTGCTCGCCACGTTAATGCTCCTGATTTAGTTAACCGTTTCCACTTAGCTTACCCTTTGAAGCCTTCTGCTTAAGATTTTTTTTTCTTTTAGGGGGGCGGTATATCATGTTCACCGTTTCAATGTGCATTGTACATCGTGACGTTTCACATGCCAAGGCACTGACACACGTTTCTGGTTGAGAGGGAGCTGCTGTGGGACCTTGTACCAAGCTCTCTATCTGTGTTCATTTCAATGGAATGTGTTTGGGTTATCTTCTCTGTTCAAGGTCTTTTCCTGCTGATCAGCAGAACTCGTTAGGAGCACCTGGGATTGTGAATTTGAGATGATTGTACGGGGGCAGGGGTGGGACTTCATTTGTATTGGGGGGTTTTAGTTTGATTTTGGCGCGCTTTCATCATTCTCAGCTTTCTTTGTACTTGCATACTATTCTTAAATAAACCAGATATTATTAAGCTCCTGCTTGTGAGTCTGAGAGTGTTTTAGAATAGGCAACCATCACAATAGCTTTGAGGACTCATTCCAGCCTTGGCCACAAAGATGTATTTTTCACTTAACATTTGCAATATCCAGAGGAGATTTACAGGCATAAATACTGTAGGATCCCTAAGCCTCTTACCCTACCTGTTGAACATTGACAATATCTCAAACATCAATGTTTTTTAACTGAGTCAGTTCACATACTCAGGTACTATATAGATATCCACCAAGACACAAGTATATGAGAATTAACCCCAGGGTTCTTCTCCATATTAATGATGGCTCCACCACAAGGAATCATGATGAAATCCATAAATGGATCTTTGGTTTCTTTGCAGGGGAGTCCAAATAGTCAAAATGGTACCTGCATGGGCACAACAAAATATATGACAAGATACTGTTTTTTATTGTTTTTCTGACGTTTATGATCTTGTTTCTATTCTCTGTTAGCCACCCAAAGTCATGTTTGAGATGAACGGCAATACAAATTGAATTATTAATTAATTAATTAATTAAACTCCTTCCCCTTCAATTGCACAGGCATAGCAGCCTATCTGACTTTTTTGACACACACACAAACACAACACACCAGTGTTCCTCTATTTCACTGTGGGACGTTTCTACTGAAAGTTGTAACAGGTCAAAGTCAGGGACAACAGCAGACATTAAGTGACCCTTGCCTGAACAGACAATGAGGCTGGTAGGAAGGGACAGATGAGAAATTTGTTCCATCCAAACTTCTATATTTGTTTATTTATTTGGTTTTCAAATTTCTATTACCTCCCATCTCCCCCAAAAGCGGGATTCTGGGCAGTTTACAATAAAATAAAAAATTAAAAGCATATAAATAACAATATAACAAGCAATAAATAAAGATAAAATAGATATAGAATCCAAGAGGCAAAGATCTTATTCATTGGGGATTGATCTATGGTACTAGCCACCTGAAGAAGAACTGGTGCCCCTCCCAACCCAGGCAAGGTGGCAGAACCAGGTTTTCAAGTTCTTCCGGAAGGCCGGGAGCGAAGAGGCCTGCCTCACCTCTGGGGGCAGAATGTTCCAGAGGGCAGGTGCCACTGCAGAGAAGGCCCACCTCCTTCTCTGACATCTCAGGTCCCATATACACACATGAAAGTTACACATGAACCCTGATTTTTGTGATAATTCACAAGTCCAAAAATTACACTCAAGTATGCAGATAATATATAAAGTATAAGCAAAATGTGTGCACAGCACACCTCATAAAGTCCATATAAAATGCGTAATCTAGGAGAAATACACATGAAAATGCACTTGTAGTGGTTGGGAATGAAGGCAAGAGACAAGCATAACAAAAAGGAACTATCACTATGAGGAGCAGTAGTTACAGTATTATAATTATAGTTATATTGCTGTTCCTTTTATAGCAGCCCAGAAAACAAGAAAATAACCTTAAATAAAACTGTAATAAATAAAAGGAACAATCCAAAAAAATAATAAATACAAAAAATTATATTAAAAAAAATAAATTCAGTATCACAGGTAATGTAGATTTTCGATGTATGCATTATCCTAATACTTAACAATGGCCAACAGTTCATTTCAAACAGCATCTTTCTGCATTAATGTTCATAGTTGAGAAAAGAACTCTAGATTTTTCCATTTTTATTTAGTTAGAAGATGCTACCACTTCATCACACTTAGTCTGGAGTCAGATGGAAAACAGCATCTGCTGAGATGAAAAATAAAACAGACAAGCTGTTTTAGAAGCTAGTTAACAATGCACATTTAATTCTGTGTGGAATACATTAAACGCATGTATGTCGCATCGCTGAATTACAGTTGTCTGCCCCACCAAGTTTCTCTTATGTATAGTTCAGGCATTAAACTGGAAGCACAAAAAAGTCACACCACAATGCCTTAAAATAGAAGTTTTTCCTGTAACGGCTTAAAAAAAAAGAATACGCATGTCAATTTTTCTATGATTAGCAAGCTCTGGAGTCTTACTGTATACCAGTGAGTATGGTATAGGAGGCCATCAATATTACCTCATCACCTGAACCCCAAAATAATTACATAATAAATGCACTCACATATGATGTTAGAAAGGAATTGCAGCTGTCAATAAGCACATCATGTTAATTACAGGCTTAACAGGGACAATGGTGGAATAGCAATTGATCAAAATGCAGCATGACAAACCAATCACAGCTTATTTGTCATGCCAGAAATGAGTTTCCAACTGAAGGAGGGCTCTGAATCACTGGTGGTATATCCTAATAAAGCTCTGATTCTTAAGCAGCAACTGAATACATTTTTATTGATTTCTCTGGTAATGCAGGTAGACAGCATATTCAGGCCTGAGGAGATGGCTTTAGAGGAGTTAAAAAACTGATCTTTTATGAGCAGAGCTTATCAGAATTTGTTTAGAGCAGTGTTTCTCATCCTTAGCACTTTTAAGACGTGTGGACTTCAATTCAAGTTGCTAAGATTGAGAAACATGACTTTAGAGTAGTTGTGGGCGATAGCTAAGGCAGCAACTCAGTCTGGAACCTTGGCCTCATCAGCAGAAGGACAAGGCAGATGACAAACTAGAGGCTATTTCACATTATATACGCTAGTGCGTCAGTATATAATATAGTTAGACTATATTTTAGTCTAACATGTTGCGTGAAGTCAAACCATGTGATTTGTCTATGGTTTATGTCGTATAAAGAAAGAAAATTGGGTTGAGTAAACCATGGTTAAGCTAACTCTGGTTAAGCACGTTCTGTGAACATAGCCAGAGAGTACTCATTGGGGAGCGTGACAAATTGGCCTGACATCTATACCTGAGTTGACATGTGTATAATAGGATGAACAACAGAACTGACAGAGCTCATTATATCATCTCTCTTCTAAGAGGTGACTAGCTAGCCATGTACAGATATTTACTATTGTTCTTTTAAATATTATTTTAAAATAAAGTGCTAATTGCTCTCAAGTAATACTCATAGTTGTCTCAACTCTACTTCTACTAAGTCCATTAAATTCAGGGTTTAAGATTACCTACTGCTTTCTTCCATATACTGAATGTTCAAAGCATCACAGTCATTGAGAGAATTTTGGGAGCTGTAGCCTACATATTGGGAGACCACCAAAGTTAGGAAAACCTACTGAAATGCCAAGTTAGTAGAGGATAGCAAATGTTGATCCAATTTTTAAAGAGAGAGTAAAGAGTATTTTTGACTCTTGTCCACATAAAAACGTGTTAACACTGCAAATGTTTTGTGGCCTACATAAAAAACAGTACCACCAGGGTCCCCTGCATTATCGTGAGTAAAGTTAATTGACATAATTTGATTTCCAGAAGGTATTTAAAAAAAAATCCAAGCAAGGAAGGGGTGGCAAAAAATGAAAATAGTGCCCTAATAATTTCTTGCCAGCAGAAACAAGCTGTAGCCGGTCTGCTCTTTGTAATTACCTGCAGAAAAAAACTGGTTGAGATGTTTTTTGCCAGCACACAAGGAACAAGATATGCTTTCAGTATCTGAACATGTGCAGTGATGTCAACCAGGTAAGCTCCACCCCAGGGTGGAGATATTTAAAGAAGAAGCTTTTGAGGGATGTCCGTGGGGTGGAGCTTGCAAATATTTTGTCTCATTCACTGTAGACATGGAGGCATCGGGGAGGGTTTTTGTTTTGTTTTTTTTAAAAAAGAGTCAAGATGGCTTTTTGCATTCATGTAGAGCATACTAAACCAACAGCAAACCACATTGTCACTTAGCATAATGAATGCATAATATAAATAATTGTTTCCAGCTTTAGTTACTTGGATTGGAGGCCTTACAAAGCCAATGTTTCCAGGATGCACTGATGTTCCAAATGCCAACAATTCAGTTCTTCAGAAGAAACTTACTAAGGAAGAGACCTGATTTTCAAATATAGAATGATGCTTTTAAGTTTAGACTTGGCTAGCAGTGACCAGGGTTCATAGGGCTTAGTGGAGCCTCAGATTTTCTAAAGAATTCTTAGAATGTGGAGTCCTTGGTGCTCTCTGAGCCTTGTTGTTTTCTTGCAGACGTTTCATTGCCAGACTAGGCAACATCTTCAGTGCGGGTACCTGCACTGAAGATGTTGCCTAGTCTGGCAATGAAATATCTGCAAGAAAACAACAAGGCTCAGAGAGCACCAAGGACTCCACAGTTCAACCCTGAGCAACAAATACTCGCTTTGATTGGAACTCTTAGACTTGCAATGATTTACATCTGTGACTGCATTCTAGACTCCAGGCTATAATTTTGCAAGCCAACTCTTCCATTAGGTTCACCTTCTGATACAGACTCTTCTAAGAGAGATGTAGCAGCAAAGATAAATCACCACCTTGCATGCTGTGGCTCCTATACTAGTCATGCACACACATGCAGCATTACAATCATAGTTTCAGTGCTTTGGATGGGAGACCTGGCATCTTACATAGACAGTTGTTCTTTTAGAATGTTGACTGCTGTCTTATTGAATGAATTTACTGATGTTTGATAAAAGGAGGACATAAAGAAAGCCAAATTCTGGCTTTCAGTGTCAACTGTGATTAAATTCACTAATGACAGACCAAATTAATCCAGAAATTAACAAAACAGCATTTGCCTTTCAGCATAGGCATTTGCTCTAGAATTAATCTGAACTAGGAAATGGCCTACCAGTTCATTTTGGTAGACCATTGCCTTGAGGCTTTGTTATAATCAGTTCATTATAGCTTATAGTGCCCAGAAGACTGCTGGCAAATGTTTCAAGTGAAGGTTGCCAACTTTTCAAGGAGTTGGTGTAGCTGTGCTATTGACAGTAGTTTGATACTGTGTTCTGGATACTTAATGAGCAGGAATATGCTTAGACAGTCACCAAAATTGTCATGGGAAGAAAGCTAAGATGTGTAGGGAATTACTCAAAAAGCTGGTCCTGGGCTGTTTCACATATCATGCTAAGCCATAATATGATTTGTTTTTTTCTGGCTTGGCATGATACAGACAGTATTTTTATTAAAGAAGTTCTTCCACAGAGTAAAAACAGTACAGATTTTAAGTTAAAGATAAGAGAAACAGAGAGAAGTAATAGAAAAGTGAAAAAGAAATAAAGAAAAAGAGACAGAAAAGAAGGGAAGAAAAGTAATAATAATAAAAAGTGGCTTCCAATCTTCTTAACAGCAGTAATAAGTGCATTTATATGTTACTCTCTGTCTCTAAGGTTACATCAAAGCTTCCTTCTTTCCATAATCTACCCTTTCTAATCATCAAATCCATAAATTATCAGTTCATTTTTTTTCTTTTTTCAGCAAAAAGTCCATAAGGGGTTTCCAGTCACTAATAAATGTAGTAATTGATCTTTCTCTAAGCAAACAAGTTAATTTGCCATCTATGCTAGTTCTGTCATCTTCACCAACCATTCCTCCATTGCAGGTATTTCAGAATCTTTCTATTTTTGTGCATAATGCCTCGCAGCAGTGATCATATATAAAAATAATCTTCCATGGTTTTTTTCTAGCTGTCTGTCCATTCATCCCAGCTGGGATTTTGGCTTTGGATGGATCTTAGTCTTTAACATTCCTTATATCAGTACATGTATTTGAACACAAAATTTTCTGGCTTTTTTACAAGTCCACCAAAAATGATAAAATGACCCTTCATGTTGTCCAGATTTCCAACATAAATTTGAAGTACCTTTATACATTCTAGATAATTTTTCTGGAATTATATACCAACAGTACATCACTTTGTAAACATTCTATTTTAGGTTATAACAATGTGAATTTCAATCCTTTCAACCACGTATTTTCCCACTGTTCCAACAATAGATTATGTCCAAAATTCTTAGCCCATTTTATCATACACTCTTTCACTTGTTCGTCCTCCATTTCAAATTTCAGCAAGAGTTTATACATTTTGGCAATTACATGGTCATCATTTGTACATAATTCAACTTCAAATTCTGCTTTTGTTGCTCAGTTCCAAATGTCCTGTTACCTACCTTGACTCTTTCTCTTAGCTGTGCATAAGAAAACCACTGAAAACTAAATCCCTCTGCATCCAGTTGCTCTCTTGATTTCATCTTATATTCTCCATGTTCTTGTTCTAACAATTCTCAATAGGTTAACCATTAGGAAATATCTAATCAGGTTTATAAAGGACTGCATCTCCTTGTCTACCTCAGAGAACCCTTCAAATGAAGGAATTGATCAATTTCCCCAAGCTTAATGGTTAAAAAGGGGATTTGCAGCTAAATTAAAGGTTTAAATCAAAGATGGACAATATTTTGCCATTTGTGGGTCACACATTTTCCTTGTATTTCATTTTTCAGCCCCAAGGAACATGGCATGTGATGCTTTGTTACATGGGTGGGTCAGCATTTTGTGGTGGACAATGTTCTTCACATTTTAAGACTTTTCCAAGCTTTAAAATATGAAAAAGGGGGTTATATTTTATTGCAAGTGGTTTGCCATAGTATATTTACACATCTCTTCCCTGATTCCCCCCCCCCCCACACACACACACATTTAGCAGACTTCTAGAGATGAATCATGAGGAGATTGTTTCTCCTGCATGGAAAGCAGAAGGGAGATCATTTCTTTCCCTGAAACATGCAAGGATCAAGTCCTCTTGAGTCATTCACCTAAACACATCACAGCCTGAAAGTGGCTACGGATACAGCTGTCCCCTTGCTTTTTCCAGTTTCCACAGGTTCATCTGGGAGGCCTGAAGAAGTGTTGGGCTTGGGTTTGCTTGAAAAAGATGCAGCTTTTGGTGAGAGCTGAGTGAAACATTCCACAAGCAGCTACACTTACATGCAAGTGAATGTTAGTATAGCTGTCCAGACCTGGCTGAATGTGCAAAACTCAGACAGAATGAGCACACAGACAAGCAGCTGAAGAACCTTTTCTGTATTTAGCATCCAACGACCCCATGACTGCTGCCAAATACTGAGTTCTGTTTACGTTTCTCATGAGTTCCAGATTCAATCAAATTATATAAAAAACTATCAAAATGCCTTTTCCCCAAGGCAATACAAAGCTAGAAAGCATCCAAAGGTTTCTGAATGTAATCTATTGAAACTAACACAATCATAAAAATGAAAAAGAACAGAACAATCTTCTTTTTCTATTCTTTTGTTAGAAAAAAGCTTTCAGTCCCCTGGTAGAAGACTGTTTCAAGGGTTTGCATAACACAGGAGTGCAGGCTTTTTGAGGGTCCCCCAAGCTGTAAAATTTTCCCTACTGCTGAGCTGAAATACTAGTCACCTATTCGCAAGTTGGCAGAAAACTATCAGCATGGAATTTGCTGTCTCTATTGTCAATCCCTATCTTGATTCTATTGCCAGTCCCCTAACTCTTTTGTACACCACCCAGAGTCGCTTGTTTGTGAGATGGGCAGCCATATAATCTTTTTAAATAAATAAAAACTTCCTTCTAGAGTAATGGCCAGCAAAGCTCAACACATTTTCCACTCCTTGAGGCTGTTTTTGGACAATGCTGGAATCAGGGGAAAAACACTACTTAACACCAGTACAACTAAGGACAACTTAATCTGGTCTTACTTGGTCTCACCCCTGGGATGGAGATGAGATGAAGACAATGCCATGGAGACAGTATTAAAAAGAGGTTATTAAAGCATGCTTGTGCCATGATTCAGTGCACATTTAGATGATAATCTATGAGTTTGGGGGACTTGTAAAGGCACAAGGCCGGGCTTGTTCTTTGCTTGTCTGTTCTCACTTTCTGATCCAGGCTAAGGGAGATAAAGATGGGGATGAAAAAGGGGGTTTCAGCTCTTGATCTGCCTATCTGCATAGTCTGTGTGCTGTTCCTTTCTGCTTTCTAGGGAAAACATGAACTATATGGATGTTTGTCTGGATTTCAGGTGAACTGCAACAAAGCTGTAAGTGAGAAGACACACTTCTCAGTGTGTACAGGCAGATCAAATGAGGATCCATAAATTTATGCAACCCTCCATAAATATATTCTCCCAATGTTTTATTTTTGTTTCATTCTATTCTGTTCTATATGTGTCCTCTAATATTAACCAGGCATTAAGAAGATGGGAATTACTCAAAAAGCTGGTCCTGGGCTGTTTCACATATCATGCTAAGCCATAACATGATTTGTTTTTTCAGGCTTGGCATGATGTGTAAACCAAGCTACTATGGTTTATTCAACAAATTATGGTTAAAATATCTTGGCTTAGCAATATGTGGGAATCTGATCACTGAGAGGAGAGCTCAGTTCTCTGAGTTTGAACTAATATTAGGCAGTTTAGCACTTGCAAGAAGTGCTCCATATATTATTAATTCATTTCATTTCATTTGTATGCTGCCCAAACTGTATGGCTTGCAGTGGTTTAGCTTCATAAAAACATAAAAAAGAACATAAATGTAATCCAAAAACAAGAATCAAAATATTATCCATTCCCCTTATGTAGATAGGGATGACATCTGAACAGAGATGAACAATGTTCTGGCAAAAGGAAGCACAATTTGGTGCCTGCAAGATAAATGGAGAAGAGTGTTAGCCCCACCTGTCTTCAGTGATCTCCTGATTAATTCCCAGCAGCATACTGTTATAAGTCAAATAATTTTCCAATGTATTTCAGATCTAGCAGATTCTTTCATACTTCTCATCAGTCAACTAAGTGTTCAGATACACTGGACTCAGGTGTAATATATAAACTTCTGTCCTCTGGAGACATTTGTCTTTTATCTTGAACTTTCAGATTTCTGCTGAATCCTTCCTGAAACATACAGCTCTGACCAAAGAAAACTATAATTTTATTCCTATATTTAATTGGCTTTTCTAACTTATTTTGAATCACAGGCCAGAATTTTCCAGCTTCTGGCTAAAGTCCAATCTGGTAAATTATTTCCCCCTGTAATTATGTATGTGATTGTAATGTGAATGCAAGTTGCAACTGTTGAACTGGTAAGAGTCCATTTATCTCTGGATGGTGCTTTTTTTCTGAAGAAGTGTAACAGAATTCTCAGTATTCTCATCCAAATACAATTCCCAGGATTATTTAGGAATTGCAAGAAAAATTGATATAACCTTGATGCTATCAAGTGGCTCAGGAATTGGACTTTTATCACAGAGGAGGAGCCCAGGGGCACTAAGAATCTCGGAAAACTAGATATCTGACAATCTTGCAAAGCAGAGGTTTTCAAAAATGGAGAGAAGGGAGATTCTAAGAACTATTTTCTCCATCTATAGTATGTTTGTTCATTTATTTATTTATTACATTTGTATAGTACCCATCTCACCTGGTGACTCTGGGTGGTGTACATAATAAAACAGTCCGAATACATAAAAAAACCTTAAATGCAACCAAATGAAGTTAAAAAGGTAAACAAATGGCAAAAAAGCATACAGGTAGTCCTTGACTTATGACCATTAGTTTAGCGACCATCTGAAGTTACAACAGTGCTGAAAAAAGTGACTTACAACCGGTCCTTGCACTTACAACCATCACAGCATCCTTGCAGTCACGTGATCAAAATTCAGGCACTTGGCAACAGGCATGTATTTATGACAGTTGCAGCATCCCAGGGTCACATGATCATCATTTGCAACCTTCCCAACTGGCTTCTGACAAACAAAGTGAATAGGAGAAGCCTGAATCCCTTAACAACTGCAGCAAAAAAGGAAAAATCCAGTGTGACTCACTTAATGACTGCCTCACGCAGCACCAGAGGTTCCAGTCCCAATTGTGGTCATAAGTTGAGGACTGCCTTCTACAAGAAAGTGCATTCCCATTATCTATCATGTAACCCTCTAGCAGGCTCTACTCTATCATTGGATACCCAGGCCAGTTTTAAGGGCCTTCTGGAAGGCCAACAGAGTTGGTGCCAGTCTCATTTTAGGGGGAATGATGTTCCACAGGGCAGGGACCACAGCAGAAAAGGTTTTCCTCCTAGGGCCCGCCCAATGAAATTCCCTAGCCGACAGGACTCACATCATGCCTCTCCTGCCAGACCTGATAGGACAGATAGATGTAACCGGGAAGAAGCACTACCCTGGCCCCATGCCATGTAGGGCTTTAAAGTCATAACCAGCAACTTAAATTGGACCTGGAAGCAAACTGGCACCAATACAGCAGTGTTGTTACCCAGTGTTTTGGATACCAGATACTCATCCCACTAACTTCATCAGCCATTTATGGCCATATATCTCCAAAAATGAGAGGGAAAATAGAAGGGATCAGTGGACAGCAATTGGCATAAAAGTTGCATGCAAATAAATACATTAATTCTATAATTCCCTTTCCACAGGTATACTGAATGGGAGCAGCCTCAATATGGTGTTCAGTGACTGGCTACAGGCACTAGGCTTTCAAATAAGGCCTTCCTTGGATGTTTCTCACAGTGCTAGGGTTGAACTGTGGTCTTCTGCTTGCAAATTTCTGTATTTCCATTACAGAAATATAATAAAGATGAACACAAGTCCCTAATATTTTTATTAGAATTTTTCAATACAATAAAAGTATAAAAAATTAAACAAAGAATGAAAACAAAGAGTATAGAAGATAAGAAAAGAAAGAAAAACGAAGAATTATGACTTCTGCCCTTCTTTCCATATAAGGCTTCCAGTCTTTTGCAAAAGTTTTTTATCATTTTTTCCCTGACCAAACTGGTCAGCTTTGCCATTTCCACAAGCTCCATCAATTTTATAATCCAATCTTCTACTGCGGGTATTTCATTATTGTTCTATCTTTGTGCGTATAATAATCTTGCCGCAGTTACCAGGTACAATCTTAGTTTCCCATATTTCTTTTCTAGTTCAGCGTCCATAAAACCCAATGGAAATAATTCTGGTTTCATCTTAATATTAATCTGCAGTATCTTTTGCATCATTGTACGAATCTGCACACAAAATTTCTTTGCTTTTTCACAAATCCACCATGCATGATAAAAAGTCCCCTCTTCATGAATACAAGTCCCTACGTCATGAGCTAAATATGCAGAGAGAAATCTGCTTATTTCACTTTCTAATTCTCATGTGTCTATTTGCTACATTTCTCCATTTACACATTTGGCCTTCATGCAGATAAGTCCCTAAAATCCCCATACTCCACATTTTGAAGTATGCTGGGGGTGGGGGATGTTCACATGTCCCTAGCATATGACTCAGAGGTAGTTTAATTTTTTGTTCCTGGAAAAACTAGCCAGCAATTTTTGACAATCCTTCCAGTTATGTGCATTTATGCAACCAGGTTTTGAAAGGAAAGGAAACATATCAGCGCGCAACAGATCTTTTATAAGGTCTTTTAGTTTGAGTAAATATAGACAACCTGTGACCCATTGGGTCATCCTCTGACAGAAAGGTAGTGCAGTCTGATGTGACCAGAATGAACATTAAATTTTAGGCTGACCGTATATTTTTTTTACCCCAGTGCTGGATGGCCCCGTGATCATCTAAGAAAAGTTTATATCATAAATAGAAAAATAATTGTAGTGGCAAACGGACTTCAATGATAAGTCAATATTTACTTGTTTATTTATATTTATTTAATTAATTGATTAATTTTTATCCCGCCTTTATTATTTTTATAAATAACTCAAAGCGGTGAACATACCTAATACTCCTTCCTCCTCCTATTTTCCCCACAACAGCAACTTACCTAAACAGATAAACAGAATGACACAGCCAGGCAAAAACACAGTGGAAGCAGGAGCGACACCGCAATGGCCACAACTTTGCAAATAAAACTGGTCTGAACTTTGTGGAAATTTCAATTCCACAGGAGTAATGGGTCCTGGATTTTTTACGCATTCTTTTGTTGTTGTTGTTTATTCGTTTAGTCGCTTCCGACTCTTTGTGACTTCATGGACCAGCCCACGCCAGAGCTCCTGTCGGTCGTCAACACCCCCAGCTCGCCCAGGGACGAGTCCGTCACCTCTAGAATATCATCCATCCAACTTGCCCTTGGTCGGCCCCTCTTCCTTTTGCCCTCCACTCTCCCTAGAATCAGCATCTTCTCCAGGGTGTCCTGTCTTCTCTTTATGTGGCCAAAGTATTTCAGTTTTGCCTTTAATATCCTTCCCTCAAGTTAGCAGTCTGGCTTGATTTCCTGGAGGATGGACTGGTTTGATCTTCTTGCAGTCTAAGGCACTCTCAGAATTTTCCTCCAACACCACAGTTCAAAAGCATCTATCTTCCTTCGCTCAGCCTTCCTTATGGTCCAGCTCTGGCAGCCATATGTTACTACGGGGAACACCATTGCTTTAACTATGCGGACCTTTGTTGTCAGTGTGATGTCTCTGCTCTTAACTATTTTATCAAGATTTGTCACTGCTCTCCTCCCAAGAATTAAACACCTTCTGATTTCCTGGCTGCAGTCAGCATCTGCAGTAATCTTCGCACCTAGAAATACAAAGTCTTTCACTGCTTCTACATTTTCTCCCTCTATTTGCCAGTTATCAATCAAGCTGGTTGCCATCATCTTGGTTTTTTTGAGGTTTAGCTGCAAGCCAGCTTTTGCACTTTCTTCTTTCACCTTCATCATAAGGCTCCTCAGTTCCTCTTCGCTTTCAGCCATCTAAGTGTTATCATCTGCATATCTGAGATTGTTAATGTTTCTTCCAGCGATTTTAACTCCAGCCTTGGATTCCTCAAGCCCAGCAAGTCGCATGATGTGTTCTGCATACAAGTTGAATAGGTAGGGTGAGAGTATACAGCCCTGCCGTACACCTTTCCCAATCTTAAACCAGTCCGTTGTTCTGTGGTCTGTTCTTACTGTTGCTACTTGGTCGTTATACAGATTCTTCAGGAGGCAGACAAGATGACTTGGTATCCCCATACCACTAAGAACTTGCCACAATTTGTTATGGTCCACACAGTCAAAGGCTTTAGAATAGTCAATAAAACAGAAATAGATGTTTTTCTGAAACTCCCTGGCTTTTTCCATTATCCAGCGGATATTGGCAATTTGGTCTCTAGTTCCTCTGCCTTTTCTAAACTCAGCTTGTGCATCTGGCAATTCTCGCTCCATGAACTGCTGAAGTCTACCTTGCAGGATCTTGAGCATTACCTTACTGGCATGTGAAATGAGTGCCACTGTTTGATAGTTTGAACAGTCTTTAGTGTTTCCCTTTTTTGGTATGGGGATATAAGTTGATTTTTTCCAATCTGATGGCCATTCTTGTGTTTTCCAAATTTGCTGGCATATAGCATGCATTACCTTGACAGCATCATCTTGCAAGATTTTGAACAGTTCAGCTGGGATGCCGTCGTCTCCTGCTGCCTTGTTATTAGCAATGCTTCTTAAGGCCCATTCAACCTCACTCTTCAGGATGTCTGGCTCTAGCTCACTGACCACACCGTCAAAGCGATCCCCGATATTGTTATCCTTCCTATACAGGTCTTCTGTATATTCTTGCCACCTTTTCTTGATCTCTTCTTCTTCTGTTAGGTCCTTGCCATCTTTGTTTTTGATCATACCCATTTTTTGCCTGGAATTTACCTCCGATGTTTCTAATTTTCTGGAAGAGGTCTCTTGTCCTTCCTATTCTATTGTCTTCTTCCACTTCCGCGCATTGCTTGTTTAAAAATAATTCCTTATCTCTTCTGGCTAACCTCTGGAATTTTGCATTTAATTGGGCATATCTCCCCCTATCGCTGTTGCCTTTTGCTTTCCTTCTTTCTTGGGCTACTTCTAGTGTCTCAGCAGACAGCCATTTTGCCTTCTTGGTTTTCTCTTTCTTTGGGATGTATTTTGTTGCCGCCTTCTGAACAATGCTGCAAACTTCTGTCCAGAGTTCTTCCGGGACCCTATCTACTAAGTCCAGTCCCTTAAATCGATTCTTCACCTCCACTGCATATTCCTTAGGAATATTAGTGAGCTCATATCTAGCTGATCTGTGGGTCTTCCCTAATCTCTTTGGTCTGATCCTAAATTGTGCAAGAAGAAGTTCATGATCGGAACTACAGTCAGCTCCAGGTCTTGTTTTTACCGACTGTACAGATGTCCGCCACCTTTGGCTGCAAAGGATGTAGTCAATCTGATTTCGGTGTTGTCCATCTGGTGAAGTCCATGTATAAAGCTGTCTCTTAGGTTGTTGGAAGAGAGTGTTTGTTATGCAGAGTGAATTGTCTTGGCAGAATTCTATCAGCCTATGTCCTGCTTCGTTTTGTTCTCCCAGGCCATACTTACCTGTAATTCCAGGTGTCATTTGACTGCCCACCTTAGCATTCCAGTCTCCTGTGATGAAAATAACATCTCTTTTAGGTGTGTTGTCCAGTAGGTGCTGCAGATCCTCATAGAACTGCTCTACTTCAGCTTCTTCAGCATTTGTGGTTGGGGCGTATATTTGGATCACTGTGATGTTAGATGGCTTGCCCTGAATTCGAATTGAGATCAATCTGTCGTTTTTTGGATTGTATCCAAGCACTGCTTTAGCCACTTTACTATTAATTATGAAGGCTACTCCATTTCTTCTGTGGTCCTCTTGTCCACAGTAGTAGATCTGGTGGTCATTTGATGTGAAGTGGCCCATTCCAGTCCATTTCAGTTCACTGACGCCCAAAATGTCTATCTTTAATCTTGACATCTCACCAATAACCACATCCAATTTGCCCTGGCTCATAGATCTTACATTCCAGGTTCCAGTGGTGTGTTGATCCTTAGAACATCGGGTTCGCCGTTCACCACCAGCACTGTCGGCCGCTAGCCGTCCTTTCGGCTTTGAGCTAGCTGCGTCATCACGTCTGGGGCTAGTTGAACTCATCCTCTGTTCCTCCCCAGTAGCATTTTGACCATCTTCCGACCTGGGGGTCTCATCTTCCGATGGTATACCGACATATCTCTGGTTGTACTGATCCATTTAGTTTTCATGGCAAGAATACTGGGGTGGGTTGCCATTACCTTCCCCAGGGATCGCATTTAGTCTGACCTCTCTGTCATGACCTTCCCGTCTTGGGTGGCCCTTCATGGTTTAGCTCATGGCATCACTGAGGTGCTCAAGCTCCAGCACCACAACAAGGTAATGATCCTTTGCTGAAGACGCATTCTTTAAGTTAGCAGATTTTAGATACCTTGATTCAAAATTTTTACAGTGTACTGCACTGTTTGGGCTAACGTGAGGGTACAAATAGGCAAACAGATAAACGCAATGAGCGTTTCAGTGGTGTATAGATTCATGGAAGCCCACTTAAGGGAATTTGAAATATAAACTTTGGATTCACCACTGTAGCTTGATAGAAAATGTCTCCAATGATGTTCCACCTGTCCTCCAAATACATTTTAGTTACATGACCCAATTTATTGCATGTCCAAAAAAGCAGAAGCCAGTCTAATAATAAGGAGCATAGAAAACATGGGTTGATTGGAGAGATTTTGGATTGTAAAAGATGAGTGGACATGGCTTCATTTTTATCTCTCTGCTACAAGCCCTGTCTAATGTTTCAATTACGCTGGCAACATGTTGCCAAGGATAAGACATCACGTCTGCCTATATAGAACAGCCATGAATTTTAATTAAATGCTAGTTGTTTCCCTTTCCATTTTAGGCAAGCTTGCTATTCATTCTCATACCATTTCTTACATTTTATTCCAAGCCTTACTACAAGTAAGTAAGCCTTACTTACTTGGGCAGTGACTTTGGTTCATGTTTTGAGGGTGAAATCAGGCTTAAGAAAATAGAGACATTTTGACACCAGCATTCTTATCTTCCAAACACATCTAATTTTCTCTGGTTTTGTTGCTGGATTAAGTAACTCAAAACAACAACAAAAACAACAACAAAAGCAGTAAGTTTGGGCTGATAGGAGACTGAAATGAGGAAAAGCCAGCATTGCTGGCTACGGAATTCTGGGAGTTGAAGTCCACACAGCTTAAAGTAGCCAAGGTTGAGAAACACTGCTCTAGCTTAATCCCTGCTGCAGTTTTGCAATTGGTTTTTTAAAATACACTTCAATGTATGAAATGTAAAAACCAACATAAAACATCCATGGTATAACTCCTGCATCAAAAAATATTTCCTTGATTGTGTCATCCCATTAAAGTAAAAGCTCTCAGGAAGAGTTTCAACATAACCAACTTTTGGCAGGCAATCAATGTCAAAGCATAGAGGACGGCAGGGGCCCTGATGGAGAAATGCCATTTCCTGGGTTCAGCCACCCTGATTTCAGAGAAGTGAGGGACTACCAGTAATTTCTCCCAGGATAACAGCTAGGCAGGGGGAAAAAGTGCTGGCATTCAGTAAAATTGTGTTGTACAGGGCTTCACAAATATAGCCACTTTCTTGGTTGTAAGAAGAAGAAAAAACTGTTCTCTCTGGAGATGTCAGGCTAAATTTGGCTTTCAGCGTTCTGTCTACAGAAGCTGGTGAGAGAATGTTGCAAATAAACATCCTGTGTTGGCATTGCTTAGTGTTTTATCTTAATAGGCCACCATCTTGCTGAGTTACGTGGCCTTTGGGAAAACAAAAGAAAGGAGTCCAAAACTTAACCTATTCTGTTTAAGCAGCATCCCTAGAGAGGCAGGAAATGGTCTATTGTGAAGACACAATGCAGCAAGCACCAACTCATTGGCTTGGCTGATGCCAGAATAGACTATGCTGGGGGAAAGTAACGCAGGCTGATAGACAGGGCCTTATAATTGCTCTGTCCAATACTTTGCCTAATTTATTTATTTCCTTCCTAAACCTGTGTGTGTGTGTGTGTGTGTGTAAATGTACTCAAGTTTATATGTCATACAGAATGGAGCATATTCTTCCAGTGTATTTAATTAACAGCTATGAGTTTTCTTAAGCCCTGTTCAGCTGAATCTAGGGAAGACTCAGATTGGCAGGAAATGGGAGACACATGTTGGTTCTTCCCTTTGTTGGAAGGGTTCGAGGCAACCCCCCTCCTCTACCAAACCACCATTTTCGAACCATGTCTTCTCCTGATAGATGCTTCCCGCCAAAAACACTTCCCCCAAGAAGATGGAAACTTCAGGACAAAAGACTAAGATTAAAAATGGAAGGGAAACAACTTAAACATAAAGAATAATAGGAGAATGCCAACATGTGCCCATAAAGGAACCTCCTGATAACTTAATCAAATTCCCCCGCAAGCCGATCAGGTCAGGAAACTGAAAGGACAAAGGTGGAGAGGTAAAACATTAGCATGAGTAAAGGGAAAAGGGCTTCCCCTCAGAATAACAATAATCTAAACCCAATGGGCAAAACCAGAGAGCTTAATTGACTAAAGGACAAGAAATTGCAGAACAATAGGGGGTGCAATTATAGGAATGCCTCTGATCTTTAGTCAATTACACTCTCTCAGAATTCTTAGAGAGCGCCCCCTTTCCAGGAAACCAACTAAGAGTGATCCGGCTAAGACAAAACATGGTCTTTTGCGCGCTTTTCACTAACAATAAGACCTGCGTCCCTATATAAAGGGCTGGTGGGGAAAATACAGGGTGGCCACCTCCAACCAGCAGATTTTGTACATACTCTTAGAAAATAAAATCACCTCTGTTCAAGCAGCTGCCTGAGTATCTTCATTCCTGGCTCGGAACGGACCCTGGTAAGACTTCCTTCCAAGACCTTTCTCTCTTTTCCTGCCATTGATTCAGCTGAAGGCTGAAGAAGAGCATAATTATACTTGCTTAAATGGAAGTACAGTTCTCCACATGACTTGGGGCTCTGTTTGTTATGGAACTGGATATAGCAGACCGGAGACTTTGTCTTCAAATTCTCCTTTGGACTCCTAGTAGAACACTTAGAGGTTGGGGAGAGTAAGGGCATGGTTGCACGTGTAGCCCTTTTCACAGCCTAGCTGGAAGCCCTCCATGTTTGTTGGAAGATTTCCAACTAGGTAACAGAGCTAATATGTTACTTCAGTAAATTACTTTACCTAGATTTTTCTCCCTCACAGTAATTACAGTTTTTGGCACAGTAATTGAGCACTTTTCAGTCAGTCTAGTTTGCACAATTATAACCAAGTGCAGAACCAGCCCCTTGGCCATACCCCAGCAACATGCCTTCTGCAGCTTCCTCCCTGCTATCCACATGATGGAGAAGCTTCTCTGAAGGGAGAGTACTGTACCTGATGGTACAAGTTTCCAAAATACAGAAGGAGCTTTCATGTAGATAAGTGTCCTCTTTATTGAGTGAAATTTGTGTGATCTATATCCCCAGTGAGTTGGCTTTCATTAACAGCATGGCTAAAAAGAAGAAGAAAGAGCTCATTTACACAACTAATGTTATCTAAAGGAACATCTATTCCTATGGCAATTTGTCCATTTGCTTCAGGGATATGGCAGATGTCAACAAGCGCTTCTCCCAAAGAAACTTTGTAGGATAAGCTGTTCTAGGGTGCTGGAGATATCACACTCTGCCCCCGGGTCCCATATCCTTCTCCTCACATGGGATGGGGATCCAAGATGTACACACAGGACAGGCAGATTCTAGCTGGACAAGATGGTCCTGAAGGTACACAGGAATCAAGCCATATAGGACTTTATAGATCAAAATCACCATCATGAATTTAACCTCTTTATTTATTCATAACCAATGCATGGACCATAATACCAGCATTACACTACTAAAACACTGCATCTCTGCCAGCAGCTTAGCTGCTGCATTTTCAACCAATTGCAACTTCCAAGTTATCTTCAAAGAGAGCCCCATGCAGAGTTTATGGCATTAACCTAATCACATGGTTATAAGGGGATACATCACTGTCATAAGGGCTTCTTTGAACAGAAAGGTTCACAACTGGCACATCAGCCAAAGCTAAGCAAAGGCTCACTTGCTGTTCAAGCAGGATCTGTGAGTCCAGGAGAACCCACAAATCAAGGATCAGTCTCTTTAAGGAGAGTGTGACCTCATGCAGAGCTAACCTCAGAACCTGAAGTATAAATCTGAATTATGAGTTAGTGTTTGAAATGGATGTATACAAAGTAAGCCCCTGGGTACACTGATTAACTGATTTGAATTTGTTAGCCACCCAACTCCAGTGGACTCTATAGGTATAAATTATAAAGTTATAGAAGACCCTTGACAAATGGGTTGACTTGGCATCAACTTTGGTATTTTCAGCACCATATAAAGACTTTTTCATCTGCTTAAATCTTTAATCTGGGGCTATGTCTGGATCCAAGCCAATTTTTGCAGGGTTTTATTGTTCCCCATGCTTTCATGCCCTTTGAAGTTGCACATTCATTCATTCATTCATTTAATCTATTTGGAAGCTGCTTCATTCACTGTGGCAACTCAAGGTGCCACACAACCACTAATAAATGCATTAACAGAGAAAGAAAGAGAGAAGGAGGAAAAATCAGTAATAACAATATCAACTTTAAATGCTCAGATCAGGGAAACTACAGTACAGCCACCATGACAAACATCAATCAGTCTCAAAAACAGGGTCAAAAATCACCCCTTGCCAGGCCCTGCTGAAAGAACTTTGACTTCAGAGCTTTCCTAGTCCCAATAGAAGAGAAGAATGAGTTTCCTCATCAGGAACAAGGCCATGTGGATTTTAAGTGGAGTGCTCTGGCACAGCACTCCCCTTAAAACGACTTGACTTAAACAACTCAATGGCAACTAACAACAACAAGCTGTTCAGGGGGAACCACAACATTTGCCCCTCCACAAGACACTCCTTGATTCATTAAAAATGTGGAAGAAACCCTAAAATTGGATTGTCTGTTTTTCCCCAAAGAAAGAAATATCTCAAAGTCACCATAATCCGTAAAACATAGAAAACCCCAGCCATGGGATGACATGGTTTTGACCACTTTGCATCAATCGCTCTGCCTTCTCTCACACATGGACCTACACACGGACACACACACAGTTTTAAAATCCATCAAATACGGCCTACTTTTGACCTAAAAGTCTATATGTTGAAAACAGTCAGGAATTGTAAATAAAACAGCAAGCTGGGTCACTCATTCTGCACAGTGATTCCCTGTTGCTATGTTATCATCATTAGATCATTTACTACTGGTAATTTAAAGTCTCATGCTATTTTTTTCTGTATTCTTTTTACAAATGCTGAATTGCAATAATTGAGCAATCATGACTACAGAAAGAATGAGAAAGCTTGAATAGAATGGAATAAAACTACACATTGTTCTATAAATAAAAATTACCCTTGGAGGACACCTAGTGGTGAAAACATACAATTACTAAGACTTATATTTTTCTTCAACTCAAACAAACAGAATGATAGCTGTTATACAACTGAATACAGAACAGAATTACCAAATTCAATACAGGCCCTTTTAAAATTGTTGACATTTTTGTCAACAAAACCAGGCCTCTTTTCACATCATGGTTTCATCAGGACCATTTTAAAAAGTGTTATTTGAGGGGTACAATACCTGAAGCCAAATTGTTTTGGAATGTGAAGTAGAAAATCTTAAAAGTACATCTTCTCTTTCCTGATGGTAGAATATAAAAATATCAATTTGCTTTTCTTCCTTGACACTTAAAATCCACTGCCTCGGATAGTCAGCTCACGACTGAAACTAGTTTAGACCAACATCACATGTGGAGAATTGGATATGAGCATAAATCTTTACAGGCTGAGACGGAAGAAATGCAAAATTTGTTGGTATTTCCTATTCCTCCATGTATCCATTTTATCCCATATATGGTGATAAGGGGCGAGGATGGACATGGTTGGAACCCAGGCTGAGAAATTCAATTGGGCAAATCATTTAGCCAGTAAAATGAGATTTATCTTGTAGAGACATTGTATGAAAAAGCACGACTTTATGTAATGCCAAAAAAATTGGGATACAACTCAACAGCTCTGGGCATTAGATGGGAAGGGGGCTTAAAGATAAATGGGAGCCTTAATCCCATAACTAAAGCCTCATCCTCTTTTACATATATTGTAAAAAGAGAGAGGGCTTTGATCACACAGTTACAGCCACAATCTTGACTTCTTTTAATCCCTTCCCACCATCACCACCCATTGATATCCCTGCACAGAGTTATAACTTTTAATAAATATGAGGAGAACATTTATTAAATAAGATGTCATCATTTTAACTATACTCAAATCAAGTCAAATCCAGGGTTTCTTTTTTTTTTCCCCTGACCCCACTTCCTTTTTGGGTGCAATCTCTAGCTTGCCACTCGAAAAGCTAGTGAAGCCTCCAACTCTAAAAAGTTGTACATTCTTTTTATGAAGTCATCTATAAGGAGTCTCTGATGTAGTGAGGGCTATTGCAGTTTAACCTATCAACATTGTCTAGCATTGCATGGAACAGCTTCCCCCCAACATGCAAGGAGCTCAACTCCCTTGACCTCCTCCCCAGGTGCTGGGCAGGGATGTCTGCTAAGCCCAATATAGGTTTAGTTGCAATAACAGTGTGTTATGATGCCTTGGCTGATATATTACGTTTATGTTTTATAGGGAGTTTTAATGTCTTTTTGTGGTTTGTTGTGGGCTGCCCAGAGTTACATATTTAAAGATGGGTGGCCATATAAATTTTCTAAATTAAAAAAACAGGAAGGAAGGAAGGAAGGAAGGAAGGAAGGAAGGAAGGAAGGAAGGAAGGAAGGAAGGAAGGAAGGAAGGAAGGAAGGAAATCTGCAAATCTGCAAATCTGCAAATCTGCAAATCTGCAAATCTGCAAATCTGCAAATCTGCAAATGGTAGCTTAAAAATGATAAACCATATTATTTGAAGGAAGAGTGAATAGGTCAGGAGGAAGGGAAAAACCTGATGGAATTGATCCTCAGAAAGAGAGAAGTGAGAATGTCAAAGAATAAGAGATAATGTATGAAGCTATACATGGATATGGTGGAAGCAGAGATGATTGGCAAGGATAGAAAGATATGGAGAAGTTAAATGAAAGGTGGTAGGAGAAACTAATTGTAGCTGTATATCTTTTTTTCTTATCTCACATCTTTAAGTTATTTGGTTTACTGCTTCTCACTCTTTTTTATGCTTTGTGTAACATTACTTACCCCAAAGGGGAATAGTGTCACAGACATGGAAGTACTTAGAATCTTCCTGATCTTTTTCCTAGATCCACTGGCTTCATGTAGCCTGCTAATTACAAGGTTATAGGCTAGTATGTTAAAGACCTTTTTCTCCAAGAAACAAAATATAGCACAAATAATTCTCCCTGATTACTCTATTCTATGGCAAAAGAGTGAAGAGAAGCAGAAACTTGTCTAAGATTGTCTAGTGAGTGTGGATTTGAGCCTGATTCTCTCTGGCATAAAGATGGCCAGCAAATGACAGTACCTAGCTGATCTTGAAAAATGTTAGGCAGAGTAACATGTGGAAATTTTAACTTTTCTTTCATCTTTTCAGTACAGTAATCTTAGCGCTATGCAGGTCTAGCATTTTACTATGGTGCATTATATCTGTATTTCCTACATTTTTATTCCACTCTTTTTCAATAAGTTCAGTGTCATGGATGATTCTCTCCCCCTATCTCCATATCATTCTCATAATGTCATCCGGAAGCTTCAGCTGGTCCAGAACGCAGCCATGTGGACAATCTTGGGCATTCCTAGATTTGCACACATAACACCTTTGTTACGTGAGCTGCACTGGGTTCCAGTTTGCTCCCAGGTCCAATTCAAGGTGTTGGCTATCACCTTTAAAGCCCTACATGGCATGGAACCAGGATATCTGAGGGACCGTCTCATCCTTATTACATCGACCCGCCCCACCCAGTCATGCAGGGAGGGCATGTTACGGACCCCATCTATAAAAGGATTTTATCTAACGGGGTCTTG
The DNA here is from genome assembly GCF_035149785.1 of Candoia aspera. Lineage (NCBI taxonomy): Eukaryota > Metazoa > Chordata > Lepidosauria > Squamata > Candoiidae > Candoia > Candoia aspera. Next base: position 63,707,436 of record NC_086160.1, read on the forward strand.
GAAGTGTGCCTTCTCTGCTGTAGCTCCTGCCCTTTGGAACATCCTCCCCCCACAGGTGAGACAGGCCCCCTCACTCCTGGACTTCCAAAAAAGATTAAAGACCTGGTTTTGTCAGCAGGCTTGGAATGGGAGGGGGAATAGTTATACCTGGGGATGGCTAGTGCCCTAAGTGATTTTGAGGGGCCTATTACACTCATGGACTGATTAAAATCTTTTATATTTTTATTTTATTGTATTGCCGTATTGGAATGGTTTTAAATCTTATTGTAAACCGCCCAGAGTCCCCCATGTGGCAGAGATGGGCGGTGAATAAATTTATAAATAAATAAATAATACCCTGTGAAGTAGGTCAGGCTGAGAGATCATGATTAGCCCTATTTCACTAAGTGAGCATCATGCTTCATTTCTGTTCCAGTCCTGCTGCTGATTATTTCATATACCAGCTTTCCCTAAACTACTCTCTTTCCTATGTATTGGGCTGGAAGATCTGGGAATTATAGTCCCAGAACATCTGCAAATGCCAAGTTGGTGAAAGACATTCTCTTTGCAGCTAAAAAGGAGTCTAAAATTCAAATCTACAGTCTGCAATAGCTAATTAGACAGAATCCCTAAGAGTGTGATAAATCTGAGATACAACCTATAGTTCTAATTATTTAGGGCAGTATCTCTCTTTTCCTTTATATAAAAAAGTACAAAATGTTGAAAAGTTCACCTATTAGAGAAGCAATGGGTGTATTTTTTTTTAATAATTGGCTATCTACTTTGCAGTTTCTTACGTTAAACAAATGAACTGTAGAATGTATACTTTGGTTTACAGGTTAGGAACTGGTTCAAGCCATATACATTCTGAACATTATCAGTTTTGGGCTCCATACTAAAAGCCTGAAATCTGTAAATCTAGAGAAATCAATGGGGCAGCCTAGAACAGTGGAAATAATCTTTTCCAGACTGAGGACCATACTGGGCCGTTCAGTGTGGACAGGAGCATAACCCAAAATGTAGTGGGCTTCATCATCACCAAAACTAAGGAAGATTCTTTTCCATTCCCTAATCCCTCCCAAACAATCTGAAGTGGGTCTACCAATCATTATCACTTAGGTCAGCCTTAGGATACTGAAAACACAATGAGCTCATCTGTTTTCTCCAGAAAGCTGACCAATAAGAATTGCAAAAATTATCATGCAGTCAGTGCCCCACCCAAACCACTGCTGTCATGCATCACAAATAAAAATTCCCTTTGCTCCTCTCTACAAAAAAGGAAAATGTAATAAATTGTTAGTGCCCCACTCCACATTTTCCAGGTATGTTGTGTGCAACAACAAAAAAGACAGACTGTGTAATAGGATGAAGCTATTGTACCTGGCTACCAAGCCAAACTACCAAGCATTAAACATTCCATGTTTAATTACTGTTCATTGATTCTGTGAGCAGAACTTTTTTCCCAAGGCCTCGGACCATATTGAAGGCTGCAGTAGCCTCTGAGATGGGAGAAAGTGGACCATATGTTCTAAACCAAATGTTTATTTTTTAGGCTGCAGAAACTGAAATTTGTAATGGTACTTTGACATCATCCCATGTCCATTTCCACTCCACTGGAATAAATCAAAGTCCCCTCAGTCCTCCACTACACAGAGTCACAACATAGAAAGAAAATGAATAAACAGCTCACAGAACCTGGTGTTCTACACACAAGCTCCTCCCCTGCAGGGGCAGTGGTGTCCAAAGGCTGGGTGTCAAAATGACAGGTATAACCATGTGATTGAGCCCTGCTGTCTTTTCCTTGCATCACAGTTCAAGACGGTAGCTGCAACCATGTTATCAAAGCCCCACGCACTTTTACACGCATCACAATGGTTGTAGCTGCCATCTTGACTCTTTGAGTCCCCCTGAGGACAGTCCTGAAAGGGGAGGGAAACAGAATGTTCTCAATTTCATGCCCCCATTCCACTTAAAGGACCTGCTAGGGCAGCTGGAACTGAGAAGATAGGAAGAGGTGTGAGGCAAGAATTAGAGTGGGGAACCAGACCACCTGCAAACTCTGCAGAGCTTCACCATGGCAGAAAAAATTACGTGGCAATTTTGTAGCTGGAAATAACTTAGCCAAACCACCAAAAATTGGATATTATGGGATCACAAAACTCCAGAACTGCTTTTTACTGGTACAGCATCCTTGTCAAAAAAAAGCATTAAATATGATTTCACTTCATTACAAAGACCCTTATTTAAATCATTCTTCACACCTACATTTTATTTATATATTTGAATTATTTGTTGTAGGGAGAACTTAATAATTTCTACCTCCTGTTACTTTAAAAATATGAGGCTTTTGTGAGGCTTCACTAGGCCACCCATAGCTACAAAATCCCACGTTGTACAACCTGGAACACCAACTCAATTGCTACTGTGACTCTAATCATCGATGTGAAAACTAATTCCTTGCCCATAATTTTTGCTTACCAACACTGAAAACAGTTGCATGCATGCTTAGAGCTAATTATGCAAATGTCCCCTTTAGAAAACAGCTCAGGAGAGGAAATACATTGCTCATGGTAGCAGAAGCCAACTGTTTTTAATGGAAAGGATCCCTATCAAGCCTTGATATTGAGGCCCTGAACTCTTTTAATGCCTGGCAAATTACAGTATAATTTCAAGTAGTGTAAATCATGTAGTTTTAGAATTGCCATTATCTCAGACGCCAGGGGAAATATTCTCCACAATGAATTGTGGGTGTTTTGTTCTTCAGCAAGGCATATATTTATTATGTGATGGGCATAGAAAGTCTCAATTGAACTGCCTAATAAATAGAGTATTAGTGCTGAGCAGAGCACAGTGATTTATTATATGGTTAGTCCTCATGATAATAAAGATGCAGTAATAATTCAGAAGCAAGCAACTTCATGGGGAAGGGTGTTTCCTATCCTACTGTTGGTCTAGGCTGGCCTCAGCCTCTGTGCTTGTTACAGTGGAAAATAGCTCCTTTTCATTCTTATAATCAATGCAGAAGGGGGAGGACATGGTTTCATTGGAGCAAGACCAAGGTGCCATTCATTTCCATGGGACCTGTCTGATGCCTGTTGATTAAAATAAATCTGTAAAGAAAAATGGCTTTCAAAATATATACTGTATATTCATTGCAGCTCCAAAAGCGGGTGTGTATGTTTCAAATGGATTACCCTCAGGATAATACTGAGCCAAACAATGACCTGTTTCAAACACATTCAGCATATGGTATAAATCATACATTATACTTCAGCACGATGTGTGAACCCAGACAACTAGTTTATTCAATACACCATCATTAAAGAACAGTGGTTTAGCACAACATGTGAACTAGGTCTACATGTGGAATTTAATCCTTGTTGTAGTCCTGAGGGACATCCCTCCTGATGCCAACAGGGAATCTCATTTATTTAAATAGACTTCAGCAATGGGATTTCCTAGTGGGAAATGTACATGTTAATTATGATCATCAGGTAAATGATGTTTTGTTTACTTTGCCTCTAAGCACTTCTGTTCCAGTACAATGAGGCTTAAGAACAGACCATAAGAAGTTTTAATTATAAGCCTTTGATTTAACAGAGGCTACATTTGGCTAATTTGGCTACATTTGGCTGAAGACAGATTAGTAGATATTTTCAGAATATTGAACAGCTATAGAAATATGCATCAAGCAGGGTTAACAGGTTCTGGCCTGAAAACAAAGATCCTAGCACCTATAATGATTAGATCAGGATTTTGGGGACACATTTGGATTTAGCAAGCATTTTTGTATATATTTTCACAAGCTAGTTATTGCTGGAGATGTTTACTCCAGGTTGAATCTGCCCATGCTACCCATTGAAGTCAAGAAGACAGGCTACATATGCCCACTTGCCATGAGGCTACAGCGTAAGAACTAGGTAACTTGCCTTTTCTGTAGCCACCCCAACCTCATGGAATGGTTTGCCCTCTGAGGTATGGGTGGCCCTTGTCTTACCCACATACTGGAGAAAAGTGAAAGCCATCTTATTTTCCCAGGATTCCACATGAGAATGCACATGTTCTATTTACTTGCTGACTACACTGTTAGGTGCAATGCACATAAGAAACAGGCAGAGCTTCAATCACACCATCAGAACTGCCATCTTGATTTTTTTGACCACGCCTTGAAGACACCACTGATACTATTAATCTTTCATTGTTGGTTGTGCAGTTTTATGCTGTTTATTTTCTTTCAGTCGGAGACCAACATAAAACTAATACCATAACAGTTACTCTAAAATAGAAGTAAAAATAAAAAAATCATATGGATAGAATAAAATAAGGTAAAAATAAAATTATTAATGTAAAATTACAAAGTGCAAGGATTAAAACCCAGGAGAGACCTATAAAATTGCAATCAGTTTTACAATCTGATTGTAAAACAGTATCTGAATGCTGTAGATAACTAAAATAGGTAACTATAAAAGGACATAAGAAGTACTAGGATTTGTAAAACACTATGAGAATGTAAAGCAGTGCTAATTTATACTGAGTCTAATATTTGCTGAAGTCCTACTAGGGTTTGTTGGCATTATGACAGTTATGATCCAACCAACTACAACAAAGAAATAGCAAAATGAAACATAGAATGGTATGTGTATATTTAAAAAGGAAAAGAACAAAAAGCGGGGAGGGGGAGGAAAAAAAAAAAAAGGAGGGAAAGCTTATAGAATATATGGAATTACAGGAACCTAGATAAGGCTCAGAATCACTTCACTGGAGGAGTTGTTTACATTTGATCGTAGCTCTGACACAGAACCGGGCTACATTGTCTGAAATCCCTTCCTCCTGGTCATCTAGTAAAAGACTAGGGTAATCAGCCTCTGACCTGCCCAGGTATTGTATTATTCATGGGGAAATATACATATTTAGTAGGTTGCTACAAAAAAAGGCAGTGCAGCAACACATGACCCACCATTTCAATTTCCCTCTCCCCACAAGGTCCTACGAATAGGGTAGCCTACACATTTTGATAAACACAAATGGGCTACCATGTTTACCATGGTCAGTCACAAACACTTCATAGTGGGGCACGTAGATATGTAACCATGGGATGTGGCGGGTTGGCCCTCATTGGCTCTCTAAACCCTCACCCACAGCCCTACTGTATTCTATGAGATCTCCTACAAAGAACTGCCTTGGTAATGCTGTCAACAGCCATTTTTCCCCAGAGAAATTCCTCTCTGTCCTGGCGTAGCTGGGAGAAGGCAAGTGGTAATCTTACCCCCTTCCATCAATAGGTTGGAATGATGTTCCCATTATGAGTGTCATCAAATCCTGAAGATTTCAAATCTTTATTATAAACCACCAAATTAAAAAAGGAAGTGTAAAAGGCACAAAAGGGAAAGAAGAAATGAACAATGATTTTTGGAGATGTTGATTTCACCCACCATTCCTTCAGCCGGGACCACGCACACATGCACACAAAACAAAGTTCACAGCTCACATCATAGTCTGTAAAATAAAATAAAATTTGAATTAGTGTCTAGCTTTCATTAGTCCCTCGCCAGCTGCATAATTCCCCAGTCTCAAACCCTGATTTCCAATGGATTGGGGCTTTGTTATTCCTGCTCCTCCCATGAAAGGGAGGAGCAAAACAGATCTGCCTTCCTCCTCTTTTTTAAAAGCACACACGAGAGCTATATTTTTGAAGGCTTCAGATGTCCATCTCCCTCAACTGAGTGACAAATCAGGTTTCTGGATCTCTTTCAGACTCTGAACCTCTTCTCCCCATTGTAATACTTGGCTGTAGCCACCCATCATTTTATTCACTAAGAATGACCCTGTGCCTCCCCCATGTATTGTTGCAAATGCAGGTTATGCTTGAAGTTGATGCTTTGCTCTTCATAATACCAGCTTCCTATTCTTTTTAAAATAAAGAAATCTTTGAAAAATAAAATTAGGTAGGGCAACGAGGTTTGCAGACATCAAACATGTCAGGTTGCATATTGTGTTCTTTCCCTCACTTCCCAACATCATGTTGAGAAGTCAGTAGGTAAATGCACCCCTTTCACTATGCCACCATGTGGTTAGCTTCTTTCTGGCTTTGCATGTGGTGTGATTCAAGCCACTGCAGTTTGCAAGCCAAGATTTATGGCTTTGGTTAAGCAAATCCAGCCAATTAGCCTTTATTCAATAAACTACTGTTAAGCACTTCAGCAAAGGATCGTTACCTTGTCGCGGTGCTGGAGCTTGAGCACCTCAATGATGCCATGAGCTAAACCGTGAAGGGCCACCCAAGACGGGAAGGTCATGACAGAGAGGTCAGACTAAATGCGATCCCTGGGGAAGGTAATGGCAACCCACCCCAGTATTCTTGCCGTGAAAACTAAATGGATCAGTACAACCAGAGATATGTCGGTATACCATCGGAAGGTGAGACCCCCAGGTCGGAAGATGGTCAAAAGAGGTGACGGACTTGTCCTTGGGGGAGCTGGGGGTGTTGACGACCGACAGGAAGCTCTGGCGTGGGCTGGTCCATGAAGTCACGAAGAGTCGGAAGCGACTAAACGAATAAACAACAAACTGTTAAGCAAACCATGATTTAGTATAATGTGTGAACCCAACCCTGCCAATCTACAGGGCTACTAAGATTCTGTTGGCATTAAAAACTTGGCCAATTAAGATTCAGGCTTCAAGGATGTTCAAACAGTATCAGCCTCCAGGAGCATTTGAAGAGCTGGTTCTCCCCCAGGCACTGGGCCAGGATCATACGTGCACCCCTTTTAATGTGTAGCAGTTGTCTCCAGTGCAGCGTTTTACTATTTTCTGTGATATTTTTATGTTTGTAACCCTCTGTTACCTACCCAGAGTTGCATGGTGAGCAGGCACCCATATAAATCAAACTAAGAAATAAATAAAACAAATGAAGATTTAAGCAGCGAACTCCAACTGGAAGTCCCTTTCAGATTATGCTGATTTTCCTAAGGCTTCCAGACTCTGCAGGATCTAGTTTCAAAACATAAGAAAGAAAAATATTTAGAAAGGAAAAGGGCAGATAAACCACAAGAATATCAAACCTCTTTTGTACCATTCCTGACTCTAACTTACTGCTCTATCTCAGTAGCATGTTGCTTGCTCATTTAAGGCCACAGTATAAAAAAAGACAAAATACAGTTTTCCTAAAAATGCCCCATATACAACTTTCCTATAAAATTCTCTCCTCCCTATTTATTTTCCACAGATTTCAGAAATATTTTGTTGCTGTTGTTCTAAGTTAGCACGTTTTCACTCCTTATGCCCCATCTGCCCAGACAACTATGCTTCACCTATTTTTTCCTGTCAGTAGATTGTTTTATGTCCTTAGGAATGCAGATTGATTTTTAAAGAAGGGGGATCATTAAAGAGCTGAGTTTGTTATTGTTGAACAAAGGTATCATTTGGTTAAATGATGAGCTTCAGCCACCCTGTGTGGTTTTTGTGTGGCAGAATATTCTGGAAAGAACGATAGCTGAACTCTTCAAAGTGTAGATTATAATTAAAATGGGAGCCACTGTGAGAGCTTAAAAAAAAGTCACTGCAAGCCTCAGTAACTGGATAGATAGAATTCAAATTGGAAAGTATGGAAGTTAGTATAAAGAAATATTTTGATTATACATATTTATTCCATGATGGTTGCCGAGACAGAGAAAAGCTTTCCAATATTGATTTCCACACATGAAAGACAGAAAATTTAAAGTACAACTGAGAATGATAGATGACACTGAAGAAGTCTTCTACCCACGTTCAGAGGCTTGATTCTTCATAAAGGCCTCTATATTTCATCTTTTTCTAATTGCTTCTTCTGCACAGAAGAGATTTCAGAAGTCTCAAAGCATTAATTGGGTTGAGGTAACTGGTCAAATTCTCCTATTAAAGGGCTGTATCTGTACGTGGTGTCTCCCATGGGTAACTGAGCCATGATCTATTAAACCCAGTTTTCTGGATCTGCACAACACACTGAAGCATTCACTAAGCATAAAAGCAAGATTCACACAACACATTAGGCTAAAATGTGGTTGGCTAGTTTAGAGTTCAGAGTCTCTTCTGAACACGCCCAATCTTTTGTAAGACAGGACTTGTTGATAAACCTTGGGTGCAAGTCCCAGTTTCAAGATAACTGAAAAGGTGAACATTTGGAGTGTGGATTACTATAAGTCATAAAAATTGAAAGACTGGTTTAATAGGACAGTGTGTGGATAAGATGACAGCACGGTCTCATTCACCAAGCCTTTTCATTTAGCGTCTCTGATGACAAACTAAATGATCCCATTCCCTTTACAGAGGCATTTTCCATTTTTGATAAGCAGTCTTATTTGCCAGGGGTAGGGAAGGCTGCAGTGCTACAATCTAGTTGTTCCAGTGAGCATTTTTTTTAAGCAGAGACAGTTTAAGAAAAGTGGTAGCCTCCATAGAAAATATCAAAGGACATACTACCTGCTGTATGCAAGATCACTACCTCACCACCACCATTCTACTGAGCTTTTTAAACCAAGTGATGAGGATGGGCAGGGCAGGGCAGGGCAGGGCAGGGCACTGTCTGGATGCTCTTTTGTATTCTCTATTGGCCAGATGGAGATAGTGCTGGTAGGCTCATAAGGACTACAGTGCATTGCGAGAAAACCAGTGAAGAGGACACTATGGACAGTGTGTTTCCAAGATAGTGGGGGTGGAATCGCAGCCTTGTGGAAGTGTCCAGAGTCTAACACTCTGTTTACTATGCCATAGTCATACATGCAATGGGACTTTGTAAGAACAAAATGTAGTATTTAATTCTATCCACTATGGAAAATCCTACTAGGAGTTTTCCCTTGCACACATTCTGGGATGGAGAAAAGGAGAGAAACAACTCTCCCATGTAACAGGAAATAGCAAGAAGTATGAGAACTTAATATGGTCCGTGTGCACAAAAGTCCAAATCATGTGATTGTTTATTTTGTTAATGGGGAAGATTCATCTGAATTCTATTCAGAGGACCTTCAGCCCATTAAATCTATGAACTGGATCATGGAATACATGAGCATCTTCTTTCTCTCCAATGGAAAAAAGGTAAGCTAAGACTGTTTTGACAGACTGACTTAATTTTTGCCAGGAATCAAAAGTAGAGAACATGCTCTTCCTACCAATGAACCTGGACACAATGATACATTTCTCTATTTTACACAATAGCAACAAACCGTACATCAATGTCAACAGCTTCCAGTTCTGTTTTCCAGCAAGGATTGGCAGCTCAGTGAGCTGATGATTCAGTCAGGGTCAGATTACAGGAAATTACAGCCAAGCTACTTTGACCCCTTTCTCCCATGCTTGATCTTCTCACCATTCTTGAAAGATAAGGGACCCAGCCAAAGCAAGGCTAGGAAGACTGAACTAAAAGCATTGTTGGTGGTAATAATAATTTAGAAAGCAAGTTAAGATGACAAATGTTTTCCTCCTTCTATCACATCAAAAATTCAGTGGCAATTTTTGGAGGGACTTTGAGATAAAGGTTTTTAGAGAAACACTGGTGTTTGGGCAATTCCTCAAGAGTGCAGAATCTAGTACAGGACATAAAATTTAGTTCCTTCTAGCTTTTATGCCTATGAGTTTAATTACATATGATGGAAACTGCAGAAGCTGAGGTCAATCAACTGCAGCCAGGTGTAAAATCATGGCTTAGATAGGTGTATAAATGAGTTTAGGCTGTTTAAGACAAACAATATCTCTTTAAGGGCCATGTCCCCACTTGTATCTAACCATGGCAGAAACTTCCTTGCAATGTCTTTTTTCTACCATGTCCCCATGATATTGATCTAGGCCCCACCTTCTGGCTGACTGACAAGCTGTCCCTAGCTATCCTGGTGTTAAAGTAATCTTCTCCCCATTTTTGTATAGAACAACCTTGAGGTGAAAATAAAAACAGGATAGGGATTGGCAGTGGGAACAACAAATTAGATGCTGGTACAGTTTCCTAATGACTTGAGTATGGGTGTAGAGCCATTCAACTCAGTAGTGAGGATGGGGCCTAAGACTTTTTGTGAATATATTGCCACATAACTGAATTCTGTCTAGGACTGTCTGCATGGCCTGGTTGGTTCATGTTCATAAAAATCATCAGCTTTAAAGTATCTGAATACTTTCATGCAAAAACCCACCCCTGGTTCCCACCTGCACCCCCGCTTTTTTAATGATAAGGGTAGCTATTACACAACTGAGAGCCATAAATCTTTGAATATCCAATATTCAGCATTTGATATAAAGACGTCTCTCTCTTAACCCTAGTTAAGATAGCATCAGAAAGTGCCATCTACTCTATTGGAAGGCCATTTTTGGACAATTTGATTGCTTGGGTGACATATCTTTTCTGAGTTCATCTCAGTAGTCTCAGTTTTAAAGAACCTATGCAAGGAGAACTAAAAAAAAGCAGGCATTTTTATGGGGATCATCTACAGATGTTCTATAATAGAAGTCATTATTTGTATGAATCAAAGATCCTGGGACCAAAGTACCTAAATATTGCCTTTTAGGATCTGTGAATCAGGCAAAATCCAGTCTAGCTGGCTGATTCAATTCAAATGGATGTGCTACAGTTCAGGCTTTCAGTTCAGATAATCAATCTGATTCAGTTCAGACTTCCTAGTCATTTTGGTAAAAGATGTTTCTGGACATGCATAGGAACCAATAGAATCTCATTTAATTCTAACTTTGAATCAGCGGGTTGATTTGACTTGGAAATTTGATCTAATTGCCTTCAGATTAAATCTCTGAATCAAATATTCTTATACCTCTATTCTTTACTCCCATGTGAATCTGCATATAAAATTAAGTTGGTGTGCTTTTTTGAATGTCCCCATCAGCAAACCAGTATCCATACAAACCAGGCCCTTTGGATGGCCATGCCCATTTTATAGAATGAAACACGTCAGGTTCATGTACTGTAGCTCTGGACTGAAGTTTACAGTATACATTTTGTATTTTTATGTTGTTTTAAATGAAGACTATTTTAAAACTTGATGTTATTGTTTTGTATATTTCAACCACTTGAACTAGCTTTTTTTTTAGTAAAGCTGCAGGATAATTTATTTTCAATTATGTGTTGGAGAAAACTTCCATATTAAATTTTCACTTAGTGAACAAGATAGATCCCTGGATTAAAAACTTTTCAAAATATCCCTTAACTATTTAGCTTAAATAGGTGTTAAAAAGTAATGCAGATATGAACCTATATTTACACCTATGATTTATACATGAGGCAAAATACATTTTGTAGTTCACCATTGCAATTTTCCCTTTCCTTCCTTGAATGGAAAACAAACGGAAATTGGATTGTTCTCTCAGAAGAAGTCCGTGTTTGTTTTGTTTTCTGGTTATTGCTATGGACACCTTTAGGATACTTACTATTCATGAAAGACATCTGTCCTTTGCTGTATACAAAATGGAATGCTTCTTTAAAGGTAATGTTTCCCTTAACTTGACTCCTGGACTGATCAATGTAACTTTCTTGGCAACAAGATAGAAGTGGTTTTCCATGGCCTTCCTCTGGGTTATTCTTTTGGCTTCCCAACCTACAGTCCTGGGATTTTCTGGTGGTTTCCCATCCAAGTTCTGTCCAGGTAGGATCCTCCTTAGCTTTTTTTTCAAGGTCAACTACTATTGGTGCTGCCACTTGTTGTGATAGGATGCTTCTTTAGGGGTCCTTAAGCTTTATGTTAAACTCTTTAACAGATTCATCCTGTAGCCTCACTAATGAAACTACAGCTACATACGGAGGTCCATTTGAAATTTTTCAAAGCTTGTTTTTTCTGCCTTGCGGGAAACTCCATAACAGAGATGTTGTTAACAAGCTAACCACTTTAACCTAATGTGGTATATGAATCCAGCTTGTGTGATCAGTGTATGGTTCAGCACATTATGTGAACTCAGAAATCTGAATTGGTTCAGTTAATCATGGGAAAGCATGTCATGTGAACACTGTCAATGACAAATTCAGGTAACTCAAATGTGAAAGTGTAAATATAACTTCAACTACTTCTTTCAAGAGTTTCTAGATGAGGTCCTTAGGTATAATTCCAAGGGGTAATAGGCAATCATCCCAAATTTAGCCCACTGTCACAGATTTAAGTGCCAGTATAAGAAAGCATGGATGAAATTCTTATATCCCTAATAATCATGGATGTCCTCTTCCAGCCTTATTTTTCTGGAGTAACTTGGTCCATTTCCTGATGGGTAACAAATAAGGCCTCTGAATGACAGACTAGGTTTCCAGAAATTGCTGAACCATAATGTGATTTGTTTAGCTTTACCTTCACTCAAACACCATAGTTTGTGAAGATTGATTTATGGCTTCATGAGTTGTGCAAATTCAGCCAATTTTGGTTTATTCACTAAATCATGATAAAGTAAATCACAGCTTAATGACAAAAGAAGAAAATCATTAGAGACATAGGACATAATCATGCTGACAGTATTTTATTATGTGATTTATGATTAAATTTAAATTGTCATTTAATTTTGGTCTGATCCCACCCATGTTTTGTCCTGTCCCCTCCTAGTTTGGTCTTTAAACTGTGGTGTATAACTTCCCATGCCAACCAAACCAAATTGTAGATTATTCACAAACCATGGATAACCATGTCTTACTATAATGTGTGAATCAGATGAGGACACTCATTTCTCACCAAGCAGGTTTCTGAACATATTGATCTGTTTGGATCAATTCAATTCATCAGAGCTAACATGGGATGGATTTCTACATTTTAATAATAACCACTGTTTCAAATGCCCTTACTCTGTCAGTCCCCTGTCTGTGTTGTCAAATAGATACAAAATGACATAACAGACATATTTGGAGTTCAGCACACTTAGATTGCTCTTACAGCCTATACAGTATCCTAAACTGACCCTCTGTTATAATTATGTTCCTAAGTTAAATAATATATCTTGCTTTCTCAGTCACGGTGGCCCATTAGCAATAATTATTTAAGAGCAACAGAATTAGTTACCTTTTTTTTCCTTTGCATTCACAAGACTATTTCTCATGCAGATGACAGTCATAACTGGAAATGGAATATCTCTTTTGACCAGCGGAGCTGAACAACTATAATTAAATTGCAAGGACCTCCTGCCAGAATGCCGTGGAATTTATTTCGTACCCTCAAGGTCATTCTAATGAAATTCATTGGCCTTCCCAGATTAGGTGGCTGGTAGCACTGTTACTGTGGCCAAACACCCATTCATCTATTCCCTTATTCCATCCTCCCCTCATTTTATCTCAGAAATGGGCACCTTTTAACCCTCATTCTCTGCAAGTCAATTGTGAGCACCCCAAATCCAGGAGTTTCCAGTAGGCTAGCTCACTTGGTCAGAGCATATTGTTAATAACACCAAAGCTGTGGATTTCAGACTCACACTGACCATATGGATTTTCCCCTTTTTTATATGAAGAGTTTAAGGCATGCAGCCTTTTTTCTGTCAAGACTGAATTCTCTAAGATGAATTTTGTTCCAAGCCACATGATCACAATACCCTTTCTGTAATTTCCTCTATTTTCATTCTCCCATACAGTGTGTAGCAGCAAAAAGCTAAATAACTCTTGCCAGAGGTATGAACTGATCTCTTGCACAGAGATATTGAAATTAATCAGAAGATTGCATGAAATTAGACCTAGCATGATAATTTGCCCACCCTGGTTTAGACAAGCTTACTTTATAGCAAAGTCAGCTGCGAGTCAAGCTCAGCTTTGATGACTTTTCGCAACACTATGAAGTGGTCTGCCATTAGCCTGCTCCAGGAATGTATATTATTCACCTGTTGTTTTGTTGTTTATTCGTTTAGTCGCTTCCGACTCTTCGTGACTTCATGGACCAGCCCACGCCAGAGCTTCCTGTCGGTCGTCAACACCCCCAGCTCCCTCAGGGACGATTCCGTCACCTCTAGAATATCATCCATCCACCTTGCCCTTGGTCGGCCCCTCTTCCTTTTGCCTTCCACTCTCCCTAGCATCAGCATCTTCTCCAGGGTGTCCTGTCTTCTCATTATGTGGCCAAAGTATTTCAGTTTGCCCTTTAATATCATTCCCTCAAGCGAGCAGTCTGGCTTTATTTCCTGGAGGATGGACTGGTTTGATCTTCTTGCAGTCCAAGGCACTCTCAGAATTTTCCTCCAACACCACAGTTAAAAGCATCGATCTTCCTTCGCTCAGTCTTCCTTATGGTCCAGCTCTCGCAGCCATATGTTACTACGGGGAACACCATTGCTTTAACTATGCGGACCTTTGTTGTCGGTGTGATGTCTCTGCTCTTAACTATTTTATCGAGATTTGTCATTGCTCTTCTTCCAAGGATTAAGCGTCTTCTGATATCCTGACTGCAGTCAGCATCTGCAGTAATCTTCGCACCTAGGAATACAAAGTCTTTCACTGCTTCTACATTTTCTCCCTCTATTTGCCAGTTATCAATCAAGCTGGTTGCCATAATCTTGGTTTTTTTGAGGTTTAGCTGCAAACCAGCTTTTGCACTTTCTTCTTTCACCTTCATCATAAGGCTCCTCAGTTCCTCTTCGCTTTCAGCCATCAAAGTGGTATCATCTGCATATCTGAGATTGTTAATGTTTCTTCCAGAGATTTTAACTCCAGCCTTGGATTCCTCAAGGCCAGCAAGTCACATGATGTGTTCTGCGTACAGGTTGAATAGGTAGGGTGAGAGGATACAGCCCTGCCGTACTCCTTTCCCAATCTTAAACCAGTCTGTTGTTCCGTGGTCTGTTCTTACTGTTGCTACTTGGTCGTTATACAGATTCTTCAGGAGGCATACAAGATGACTTGGTATCCCCATACCACTAAGAACTTGCCACAATTTGTTATGGTCCACACAGTCAAAGGCTTTAGAATAGTCAATAAAACAGAAATAGATGTTTTTCTGAAACTCCCTGGCTTTTTCCATTATCCAGCGGATATTGGCAATTTGGTCTCTAGTTCCTCTGCCTTTTCTAAACCCAGCTTGTACATCTGGCAATTCTCGCTCCATGAACTGCTGAAGTCTACCTTGCAGGATCTTGAGCATTACCTTACTGGCATGTGAAATGAGTGCCACTGTTCGATAGTTTGAACATTCTTTAGTGTTTCCCTTTTTTGGTATGGGGATATAAGTTGATTTTTTCCAGTCTGATGGCCATTCTTGTGTTTTCCAAATTTGCTGGCATATAGCATGCATTACCTTGACAGCATCATCTTGCAAGATTTTGAACAGTTCAGCTGGGATGCCGTCGTCTCCTGTTGCCTTGTTATTAGCAATGCTTCTTAAGGCCCATTCAACCTCACTCTTCAGGATGTCTGGCTCTAGCTCACTGACCACACCGTCAAAGCTATCCCCGATATTGTTATCCTTCCTATACAGGTCTTCTGTATATTCTTGCCACCTTTTCTTGATCTCTTCTTCTTCGGTTAGGTCCTTGCCATCTTTGTTTTTGATCATACCCATTTTTTGCCTGGAATTTACCTCCGATGTTTCTAATTTTCTGGAAGAGGTCTCTTGTCCTTCCTATTCTATTATCTTCTTCCACTTCCATGCACTGCTTGTTTAAAAATAATTCCTTATCTCTTCTGGCTAACCTCTGGAATTTTGCATTTAATTGGGCATATCTCCCCCTATCGCTGTTGCCTTTTGCTTTCCTTCTTTCTTGGGCTACTTCTAGTGTCTCAGCAGACAGCCATTTTGCCTTCTTGGTTTTCTCTTTCTTTGGGATGTATTTTGTTGCTGCCTCCTGAACAATGGTGCCAACTTCTGTCCAGAGTTCTTCTGGGACCCTATCTACTAAGTCCAGTCCCTTAAATCTATTCTTCACCTCCACTGCATATTCCTTAGGAATATTAGTGAGCTCATATCTAGCTGATCTGTGGGTCTTCCCTAATCTCTTTAGTCTGATCCTAAATTGTGCAAGAAGAAGTTCGTGATCTGAACTACAGTCAGCTCCAGGCCTTGTTTTTACCGACTGTACAGATGTCTGCCACCTTTGGCTGCAAAGGATGTAATCAATCTGATTTCGGTGTTGTCCATCTGGTGAAGTCCATGTATAAAGCCGTCTCTTAGGTTGTTGGAAGAGAGTGTTTGTTATGCAGAGTGAATTGTCTTGGCAAAATTCTATCAGCCTATGTCCTGCTTCATTTTGTTCTCCCAGGCCATACTTACCTGTAATTCGAGGTGTCATTTGACTGCCCACCTTAGCATTCCAGTCTCCTGTGATGAAAATAACATCTCTTTTAGGCGTGTTGTCCAGTAGGTGCTGCAGATCCTCATAGAACTGCTCTACTTCAGCTTCTTCAGCATTTGTGGTTGGGGCGTATATTTGGATCACTGTGATGTTAGATGGCTTGCCCTGAATTCGAATTGAGATCATTCTGTCATTTTTTGGGTTGTATCCAAGCACTGCTTTGGCCACTTTACTATTAATTATGAAGGCTACTCCATTTCTTCTGTGGTCCTCTTGTCCGCAGTAGTAGATCTGGTGGTCATTTGATGTGAAGTGGCCCATTCCAGTCCATTTCAGTTCACTGACGCCCAGAATGTCTATCTTTAATCTTGACATCTCACCAATAACCACATCCAATTTGCCCTGGCTCATAGATCTTACATTCCAGGTTCCAATGGTGTGTTGATCCTTAGAACATCGGATTCGCCATTCACCACCAGCACCATCGGCCGCTAGCTGTCCTTTCGGCTTTGAGCTAGCTGCGTCATCACGTCTGGGGCTAGTTGAGCTCATCCTCTGTTCCTCCCCAGTAGCATTTTGACCATCTTCTGACCTGGGGGTCTCACCTTCCAATGGTATACCGACATATCTCTGGTTGTACTGATCCATTTAGTTTTCACGGCAAGAATACTGGGGTGGGTTGCCATTATTATTCACCTAATATAGCTAAATCTAATATATCTCACTGAATATGCATAAGTGTCTTGTACCAGAGCAAAATGTATACCAGAAGGTCTCAAACTTTTGAGTCAGTGTTCATGTGTGAACTGGTAGAATCATATTATGGCCATGCTCCCAAAATAGCTGCCTTGATTGGTCCCAAAATAAAATATAGTACTCATTTTTCTGAAGGCAATCACTCTTCATTAACAACTCCAACATTTATCTGCTCAGCTTTCTTCTATCTGTTTTCTGGGCACATTTCTAAACAGAGAATCCAGCTTCAGCCCCCTCTTTATTATTTCCTGAGAAAGCATCCTAACATATGTGCAAGCTATATCTTGGGGATCCTTTAATTGGATTTCTGCACTGAAAAGTCAGTTGGAGTCAATGGCTCAAATTACACCTTACCCTCTCAAGGCTCTATTATTCTAAGCTTCAGAAGTATTTTTGGAAATAACTATTATGTCCGCATCTGGCATTTTGCTTTGGTCATTTTTATAAATCAAAGTTCTCCTTAAAAATTAAAGTTTGGTGTGTACTAAGGGAGCACACTGGCACCTGCAAATTTCAAATTGGGTGCCCATAATGAATATCTTTCAAAATGGCTGCCATGTAAGACTATTCTGTGAAGGAGATATGAGGGCCCCTTCCTATGATTGAGTTATAGTGCTACAGCTGCTTGTTCTTGAGCCAGCAGAAAACAACAACAGCATGAATTTTGCAGTTCCCCAACCCTATTTTGCCTCTCTTCCCAGTCACCTACCTGTGCTATAGCAATCTCTTTTACAGCTGATGAAAATGAATTAGCGAGGCCATACAAACTGTGTCCCAAACAACTCTTAGCTACAGTATTTAGCAAAGTATTCACGATATGTCTTAGGCCCTTTCCCTACTGCTAAAGATGTTCTCTACCCATCATCGAGGGAGTGAAAAACCAGCAACATGAAATTTGCTGTTCCCATTGCCAGTTCTACCCTGCCTCAGTCATTTCAGTCCACCAACTGCCTCCAAGGTGCCAAAGCCTAATGATTAGAAACACCTTGAAGCATCTTTTGGACAGTGTTGAAATAAGAGGGGAAAGACTACACTAAAGATGATGGCATCCTATCTCACTCATAAGCTGGGAATGAGATGAAGGCAATGTTACATGGACATGGCAGAAAGCAAGTGTTCTTAGTGAATTATTATGCCATGGTTAGGTGAAAGCATGGAAAGGCTTTGAGAAGAGAAAGGCATTCTGCTTTATTTGTAATCAGTCAGCCATTAAACCTTTGCCATTACTGAATTATACAGATATCAGGATCTTTGGAAATGTCACTGCTGGGTTGGCAACCCCATGCTCACGTTGATCTCAGTCCTTTTCACACAGCCTCCATTAGGCTGTCTTCTTCCCACAATGCTTTTTCAATCAGTTTGAGAGGCCTTCTCCTAGCTGACTTAGTGATGCCCTCAGAGCAAGTTACAAACAAGAAAAGCAAAAACCAAATCAAAAGGAGTAATACAACTGATACCAATATTTAAGAGGCAGCAATGAAACCAGTAAAAGCAATCCATTAAAAATTAAAAAGGCTTGAAAAGATGTCTAAATATAGACAGGGAAGAAGTCAGGTAATTTCCCAAGAGAAAGCAGTCCAGAGATGGAGGGTGATTAGAAAAACAGCTCTTTCCCTGGCAGTCATCTATGGCATTGCTGTGAGTGACAGCACCTGAAGAACTGCCTCAAGCAGAAACATATGAGCAAAGATTTCCCGTCTGTCTCTTTAAAAAGCTACCTCTCTTCCTACGTGTATTCCATTCTTCCTCCTATCCTCCTGCTGTTGTCCTGTTCTCATCCTAATCATTTGTGAAGCACCCTATTAAGCTCTACATCTGAGCCAGAGATTTTGCATTTCTCAGAAATGGTTGCCAAGGCAATTGGAAAAACTCCTCTCCCGCCAACCATCTGATCCTCTAAAAACAATGTGCTGAGTATGAGAGAAAACTAGGCTGAGCTGGAAATAGGGCCGAAACGTTTTGCCTTGATTTGGATTCCCTCTCAAGTAAATCAGACCTTCTAGATTTCAACTCTTGCAGCTGATTTTTGCCATGAGATTGTTTTATGGCCCTATTCTTGATGCCCATTTCTTCATTCTCAGTGCCGTTCTTGGCCTCATTTCCACAGAGCCTAATTGGCTGTGGTTTTGTGATGATGATGTCTCAGGACTCTTGCTGATATAATAATATCATGGTGACAGTCAGGCCAAATGAGGCCAAAGACAATGATGGTAAATATGAAGAAAACCCATACCAAGCAGCAGGAAGTAGGGAAACAAAAGAACACCAGCTGCTGTTGAAACACAAATTATTAATGGAAGTATATCTTCTGTTTAAAAAGAAACAAAATTTATTCCGTTTCATCAAGCACAGTAAAGAAAGGTGAGTACTGAATGCATTTGGTATGCCTATAGTTTAATAATTGCAAATAACAAATCAGTAGAGAGTTTGAGGGGTATTTTATATTATTATTATTATTATCATCATCATCATCATCACCTGCTTTAAGGACATCTAGATGCCTTCTGAGAGATTTACTAGGAACCCTATTTATATTTTCTAGACGCACATAATAACGGAAATCAGGGAAGATATAAATATATTACATAAACAAACATTTTTTAAAATATTTGTTTATGGGATATCTACCTTCCCCCGTGAAATCACTTCAAAATGGCTTACAAAATAAGTCCAATAGTAACATTAGATCTTAACATGCATTGCGGCATATGCCAAAAATATTTGGAAGTTGGTGAAACCTGTTCAGAAGGGCATATTTAGTGAAATTTACCCTTAATAATAACCCTAAGGTCTGTGAAAATCCTTACAATGAGATGCTTCAGAGCACACAAAAGTAGATTCAAATTACCTATTTTCAAATTCTTAATTTTTTTTTCCTCATACAGTTATTTCAGAACCTACTCTTGTCTGTCTTCTCATCCATGTGCATGCACAGCTACTTTGCTTTAAAAAAAGCAACAAAGTTGCTCATTAATTATAGCCTACAGACCTTTATTCATCAAATATTGCCGCCTTAAAAGGATATGATGTGAATCTACATCAAGAGAAGACGTACTGTTTAATTCTGCCTGTCAAACCAGGAAATACCTCACCTGTAATTCACTTATCAGTCACATGAAGTTTGGCTATTGTTTAGTGAGATTTCATTTCCTCTGTGAAATGACTGACCACATAAAAAATGGTGAAGCACTATGAAATCTTAATTGGAGAGGTTTTTCTATGGGGAGACTTCTGATTATGGGTCCAAAGGAGACACCAATTGAGAAGTTAGTCAAGAATCATAATTTTTGTTAATCGCTTAAAGAAGATTAGAATGTCAATAAGAAACCACTGATTTTACTTCTATACAGTCAGGTCTAGCGCTAATATTAACTAAACCGTATATTGACACTATCCACAAAAAGCCCCTCTCTATTTTCCTCCATAATTCAACACTAGTACAATCCATAAAATTTTGAATGGTTATCAGTGTTCTGCTGTTTCACTACCATTCACTATCCTGCCTTCCTGTCTATTCACATGACTCTAAACAAACTTAAAATTTCAGTTGTTAGCTGAGATCTCTCAATCTCATGCAAACTGTCTGGCACAGTTCAACGAACATGTACGTTTTCATCTCAGTTTATCATTTAAGCCAAGCTCACTCCTGAGTCTTGAAGATGTTTATGATACAACAACTACCTTCTATATGAAAAAGTGTGTAGACTACTGAATTAAAATGTAGGCAAACTGCCGAAATTCAGAGAAGCAGGCATAAAGCATGAAGCCTAACTAGTGCTGGAAAATGCCCCCCAATACAATGATGATGATGATGAAGAAGATAATGATGATGATGCTATCCATTCAATCATGTCCAATTCTTGGTGATTCTATGGACCTGCTCTCCCCACATTTTCTGATCTTGTATGGCTTCTTTTCTTCAGCAAAGGATCGTTACCTTGTCGTAGCTTGAGCACCTCAGTGATGCCATGAGCTAAACCGTGAAGGGCCACCCAAGACGAGAAGGTCATGACAGAGAGGTCAGACTAAATGCAATCCCTGGGGAAGGTAATGGCAACCCACCCCAGTATTCTTGCCATGAAAACTAAATGGATCAGTACAACCAGAGATATGTCGGTATACCATCGGAAGATGAGACCCCAGGTCGGAAGATGGTCAAAATGCTACTGGGGAGGAACAGAGGATGAGTTCAACTAGCCCCAGACATGATGACGCAGCTAGCTCAAAGCCGAAAGGACGGCTACCGGCCGACGGTGCTGGTGGTGAACGGCGAATCCGATGCTCTAAGGATCAACACACCATTGGAACCTGGAATGTAAGATCTATGAGCCAGGGCAAATTGGATGTGGTTATTGGTGAGATGTCAAGATTAAAGATAGACATTTTGGGCGTCAGTGAACTGAAATGGACTGGAATGGGCCACTTCACATCAGATGACCACCAGATCTACTACTGTGGACAAGAGGACCACAGAAGGAATGGAGTAGCCTTCATAATTAATAGTAAAGTGGTGAAAGCAGTGCTTGGATACAATCCAAAAAACGATAGAATGATCTCAATTCGAATTCAGGGCAAGCCATCTAACATCACAGTGATCCAAATATACACCCCAACCACAGATGCTGAAGAAGCTGAAGTACAGCAGTTCTGTGAGGATCTGCAGCACCTACTGGACAACACGCCTAAAAGAGATGTTATTTTCATCACAGGAGACTGGAATGATAAGGTGGGCAGTCAAATGACACCTGGAATTACAGGTAAGCATGGCCTGGGAGAACAAAACGAAGCAGGACATAGGCTGATAAAATTTTGCCAAGACAACTCACTCTGCATAACAAACACTCTCTTCCAACAACCTAAGAGACAGCTTTATACGTGGACTTCACCGGATGGACAACACCGAAATCAGATTGACTACATCCTTTGCAGCCAAAGGTGGCAGATATCTATACAGTCGGTAAAAACAAGACCTGGAGCTGACTGTAGTTCAGATCACGAACTTCTTCTTGCACAATTTAGGATCAGACCAAAGAGATTAGGGAAGACCCACAGATCAGCTAGATATGAGCTCACTAATATTCCTAAGGAATATGCAGTGGAGGTGAAGAATCGGTTTAAGGGACTGGACTAAGTAGATAGGGTCCCGGAAGAACTCTGGACAGAAGTTTGCAACATTGTCCAGGAGGCGGCAACAAAATACATCCCAAAGAAAGAGAAAACCAAGAAGGCAAAATGGCTGTCTGCTGAGACACTAGAAGTAGCCCAAGAAAGAAGGAAAGCAAAAGGCAACAGCGATAGGGGGAGATATGCCCAATTAAATGCAAAATTCCAGAGGTTAGCCAGAAGAGATAAGGAATTATTTTTAAACAAGCAATGCACAGAAGTGGAAGAAGACAATAGAATAGGAAGGACAAGAGACCTCTTCCAGAAAATTAGAAACATCGGAGGTAAATTCCAGGCAAAAAATGGGTATGATCAAAAACAAAGATGGCAAGGACCTAACAGAAGAAGAAGAGATCAAGAAAAGGTGGCAAGAATATACAGAAGACCTGTATAGGAAGGATAACAATATCGGGGATCGCTTTGACGGTGTGGTTAGTGAGCTAGAGCCAGACATCCTGAAGAGTGAGGTTGAATGGGCCTTAAGAAGCATTGCTAATAACAAGGCAGCAGGAGACGACGGCATCCCAGCTGAACTGTTCAAAATCTTGCAAGATGATGCTGTCAAGGTAATGCATGCTATAGGCCAGCAAATTTGGAAAACACAAGAATGGCCATCAGACTGGAAAAAATCAACTTATATCCCCATACCAAAAAAGGGAAACACTAAAGAATGTTCAAACTATCGAACAGTGGCACTCATTTCACATGCCAGTAAGGTAATGCTCAAGATTCTGCAAGGTAGACTTCAGCAATTCATGGAGCGAGAATTGCCAGATGCACAAGCTGGGTTTAGAAAAGGCAGAGGAACTCGGGACCAAATTGCCAATATCCGCTGGATAATGGAAAAAGCCAGGGAGTTTCAGAAAAACATCTATTTCTGTTTTATTGACTATTCTAAAGCCTTTGACTGTGTGGACCATAATAAATTGTGGCAAGTTCTTAGTGGTAGGGGGATACCAAGTCATCTTGTATGCCTCCTGAAGAATCTGTATAATGACCAAGTAGCAACAGTAAGAACAGACCACGGAACAACAGACTGGTTTAAGATTGGGAAAGGAGTACGGCAGGGCTGTATACTCTCACCCTACCTATTCAACTTGTATGCAGAACACATCATGCGACATGCTGGGCTTGAGGAATCCAAGGCTGGAGTTAAAATCGCTGGAAGAAACATTAACAATCTCAGATATGCAGATGATACCACTTTGATGGCTGAAAGCGAAGAGGAACTGAGGAGCCTTATGCTGAAGGTGAAAGAAGAAAGTGCAAAAGCTGGCTTGCAGCTAAACCTCAAAAAAACCAAGATGATGGCAACCAGCTTGATTGATAACTGGCAAATAGAGGGAGAAAATGTAGAAGCAGTGAAAGACTTTGTATTTCTTGGTGCGAAGATTACTGCAGATGCTGACTGCAGCCAGGAAATCAGAAGGTGTTTAATTCTTGGGAGGAGAGCAGTGACAAATCTCGATAAAATAGTTAAGAGCAGAGACATCACACTGACAACAAAGGTCCGCATAGTTAAAGCAATGGTGTTCCCCGTAGTAACATATGGCTGCGAGAGCTGGACCATAAGGAAGGCTGAGAGAAGGAAGATCGATGCTTTGGAA
This sequence comes from Candoia aspera, assembly GCF_035149785.1. NCBI lineage: Eukaryota > Metazoa > Chordata > Lepidosauria > Squamata > Candoiidae > Candoia > Candoia aspera. Next base: position 63,731,147 of record NC_086160.1, read on the forward strand.
CTGTGGTGTTGGAGGAAAATTCTGAGAGTGCCTTGGACTGCAAGAAGATCAAACCAGTCCATCCTCCAGGAAATAAAGCCAGACTGCTCATTTGAGGGAATGATATTAAAGGCAAAACTGAAATACTTTGGCCACATAATGAGAAGACAGGACAGCCTGGAGAAGATGCTGATGCTAGGGAGAGTGGAAGGCAAAAGGAAGAGGGGCCGACCAAGGGCAAGGTGGATGGATGATATTCTAGAGGTGACGGACCCATCCCTGGGGGAGCTGGGGGTGTTGACGACCGACAGGAGCTCTGGCATGGGCTGGTCCATGAAGTCACAAAGAGTCGGAAGCGACTAAACGAATAAACAACAAACATGGCTTCTTTTAGTTATTTTATGCTCTGGCTGGTGTCAACTTTGATGGTGTCTAGCCACCATGGTTTTTGGTGGCCTCATTTCCTTTTACCAATACAATTCTGTGTATAAGTTGAATGTAAGAACTCTAGTTCAGTGGCAGGGCAAATACTGGTTGCAAAACAGTTCAGTTTCTGTCTTGGTCATCTCCAATTCTGAGGTGCAGATTTAGAGTCCCCAGTATGACACTGTTGATCATGAAGGTGCCCATGGTCACCTACTGTGGTGCCAGCCTGATTATTTCACCACTTGACTTCAGTTTAATAGTGATTATTTTAATTTTAAAAAGAGGAAGTGGCATGCTACAAACGAAAGTATCAATTTCTACTACAGTCTTTAATTACAAGAATGCCTGTGAGCCCGAAAGCATTCTTGGAAAGTAATCCTGGTGGGTGGCTAGTGTCTGGTGCTTTGTTTAGAGTTCAGAAAAAGGGAAAGATAAACTATACTTACATAAAACAGGCACTCAGTATCTTATCCAACTGGAGAGCATTTGAATCGTTATTACCTGGCATTTGGACAGAGATCCCTATTACCACATTGACATTCCCCTGTTGTTTCTGGGGCCTCCTCCATTTTGTGCCTTATTTCAGTTGGGAGAATTAGAGCAGGAATTCTGGGTCAAAGTTGCCATGATAGGGCTTTGCAGAAATTGCAGTGGGTTGAGCCAAATGATCTGGTTCAGCTCAGTTTTACCTCTTCTTGGGGACTGCAGACTCTAGCTAAAAGGTTGAAGAAGGCTGCTTTCACAAGCCCCTAGCCCAGTGTTTCCTAGGGCTGAGAGAGAGTGACTGGTCCAAGGTCACCCAGCTGGCTTTGTGCCCAAGGCAGGACTAGAACTCACAGTCCTCCAGTTTCTAGCCCAGTGCCTTAACCACTACACCAGACTGGGTCTCATAGTGGGACTCTAACCAACCCTAATACAGATACTAGCGCCAAGTACCATAAACAATGGCATTTATTGGGGCAATATACTGTCGCCCTTCACAGCAAAGGAAAGACAATACCCTCATTTCTGTTACCTGTCTCCTGTATTTCCAGGGATCATCAGGTGGTTCTACTTTGCCTGCTCCTTCTATGTCTTTCCTCATGCTTAGGCCATGTACAAGCCATACCATACATGGCAACCCTCCACACATGGCTAATATAAAATAATAACCTCCGGGTTTCTTTCTGTGCCCTGCAAATTTCCTCCACCTTGCCTTTTCTTTCTGGTGACTAATCTATCATGCTTCTGGACTCTGCACATTCACTTCCTTGCAGAGCCCAAAATCACATCCCTTCCATTTCTAAGACCACCTCTGCCTGTACTGGTTCTATGCACTGGGTACCAAATGGGACTCCTGTCCTGATATTAATAGATAGAAATTACAGCTATTATTCATGGGAATTAAAAATTAACATTTTCATTCAATCTAAAGCTAAACCAGCTTGAAAGAAATAAAGAAGACATAACGCTAATAAGCTTACTGCAAAGCTTTTACATAGCAAGAAACTATAACTGGCAGTACAAGCTTGGACATTCCACGCAAGAGATTAATTGAATATATTTCAGGAAGTGCAGGAAGAAGAAACAAGATTTAAGAACTGGCCAGGGCAGCCACAAAATCAGATCAGAATACATATACTTCCACATAGCTAGGCATTTCAATTAATCTGTGATCAGCATTATCTCTGCTTCCTTCTTCCTCCCTAATTCCTTTTTTTCCATCTCATGGCCTTTTGAATTCCTAGAAGATGACAGCCAGGAAGATAATGAACTCCAGCTAAAGCCAGAAAACGGAGTGACAACAGGTGAAAAAGGAGCCACCTTTTGAAAGAGAGGAGCTTCTGAGGGGTTCTCAGCAGGAGAGAACCTGCCCAACTTTGTCTGGGCTCAGATCCAGTTTGTACTTTGATAGAAGATCAGGGTATAGCCTGGAAAGGAGTGGGAGGCCATTTCTATATTGTTCCCAAGAAAGCCATATGGATATGTCGATTAAATCACCAGGTATAAGGGCTGAGAATGGTGAGGCAGGAATCAGCAGTCATTCTGCCAAGAAATCATCATCATCATCATCTGATGACATTAATGTTCCTCCTCCTCTTCCTTCTCCTCCTCCTCCTCTCCCTCTCCCTCTTTTTCCTCCTCCTCCTCTCCCTCCTCCTCCTGAATAGGAAATCTACCAAGAGACAAAGCTGCATCATGCAGCAATAATTTTAAGGGCTACTTACCTTGGTCAGTCTTCATGCTGGTCAAAGATAATTGATGCTTTTTAAAAAAATTCTTAAATACAGCTCGCCAGAAAATTGTCAATCTATCTTCCCATAAGAGGAAGGTGTCAACTTTTCCTGCCACTGCAATTTCTATCAATTTATTTCATTAAGGTATTCACTAGCATGGCTATCACAGAGAAAAGAGTCCTGCATAACAAGAAATAGTATGACCCCATACAGCTCTTGATTGCTCCCCACAAATGAACCAAAATGTAAATATTTTCCTCCCTCAAAACAGAAATGAAGTAAAATTTTGACCTTTGAAAAAAATCCAACATATTCCAAGGGAAGGTCTTCTCTGCTATATGAATGATGATGTGGGACCATTAGCAATTTATTAACACTATATTGTACTAAACAAGGGGATTAGCCTCATGCTTGGAATGTTCATTATCCTTCTCTAACAATCCTGCAGTGCAAGACTGATCATTTTGGCTTGTTCAGGAGTATGTATGAGAGAGAAGTTAGCTGGGAGCCAGTGGTTCTCAGGCCAGAGTTAGCCATTATAAAAACACTCAACACCTCTCAGATTCAAGGCCAGCAAGCCCTGTGCAAGAAGTCATGGGGAGGGTAGGAAAAAAAAACTTGGGGTTTCAACCATTGGGGTATAAAAGGCACTTTCCTCCTCACATAGGCAGTGAGCAATTAACTGCTTTATTTGGCTTCATTTTTGTTTGGAATAAATATTCTTAGCTAACTAGACTCACACTTTCTGCTTGCCCCATTGCCAGCACAGGCCACCCACCATTTTTGAGCGCAGGAATGAATTATCTCAACCTCCATCTGCTCCCAGCCTACTGCAAATGCATCCCTACCCATGTTTGGAAGCTGCAAATGTACTGTTTTCTACCCTGAATAGTTTTAAGCCTTTCTAATGGGTTAGACTGCTGTCTTTCATTCCAGTCTAGTGACATCTCTATCTCCAAATGGCCACAGTACCTAGCACACACACCCATTCCAGCAGCTGATTGTTGCCCTGCAGAACCATTTCCTGCTAGGCTGCTATGTTCTCAGCTGATCAGCAGCTTTCCATTTTTTTGTTGTTTTTGTTTCTTCTTCTTCCCATTGATTCAGTGATGTTCTATAATGGCCATGGAATCCAGTAAAGTTGTCTGGCCACCACATTTTCCACATTTCCCCTTCTGACAGCACACCTCAGTTCCACCCTTATAGTGTTGCTTCAGCAGAAAATTGACCACACCAAATGCTAATCCAAGTACTACTAGTTTAAGCCATAAAGTCAGATATGATAGAGCATGCCATTGAGCAGTGTTTCTCAACCTTAGCCATTTTAGGAAGTGTGGACTTCAACTCCCAGAATACTCTAGCCAGCAATGCTGGCTGGGATATTCTGGAAGTTCACATCTTAAAATGGCTAAGGCTGAGAAACACTGCCATACAGGAACTATAATCCACTGGGAGCACTCAGATCATCTGTCTGGAATGGCACAACAGGCATCTGGGCCTCTCACCTCACTCTCTAAATGCCTACATGAGACAGCTAGGTGCTGTCAGTCTCTGAGCTTCTCCTCAAAGCAGCTTGCTTGTTCTCATTCACACTCTCATCTAGTGCAACTCATTGAGGCACAGACAGCTTTCACTGCCTCTTACTTCTAAACACCACAGGGATCTGTGGCTTGGAGGTCTGGCAATGGCCTTACTCCAGATTGAGCACTAACACAGCCGTGATGGCAAAGCACTGCAATCCAGACTGAAATTTTATAAATTGGCTTCAGAAACAGCTGGAAAGGGCATTTGCAAAACGAATTATAATAATAATTATTATTGCTATTAAAATCTATATGCCGCCTGACTCTTAGCAATTTGGCTGGTTTCCAAATTATTTAAGGTTATTTAAAGTGAGAAGAATCAATAAGAAGGGTGAAGCTGGCAGGATGACAAACCAAATGGAAATGAAAGAAAACAATCTGGGTTAAAAAGGAAACTTCTGTCATCCTCACCAAAGGCCTGGGTGAAGAGCCAGGTGTTCAAGACCCTTTGAAACACCAGCAGGGTGGGGACCATCCAGATCTCGGGAGGGGGGGCCCTCTTTCCAGGGGGCAGGTGCTGCGACAGAGAAGGCACACTTCCAGGGACCGGTAGAAGGCATTGCTTAACTGAAGGAACCATGAGCACATCACCCCTGCCAGATCAAATCAGCTAGGCAGATGCTTTGGGAGACAGGCAGTCCCTCAAGTATCCAGGCCCTATGCCTGCCCCTAATTCTGCCAGGTCCTAGCCTAGGAAATGAGCTAGTGTGATACAGTTAACACCCTATACATTGAAGAGACCTGGGTTGAAATCTGTGCCCATACATGAAGTTCATTTTCGCTGCTTATAGCCTTCACAAAGTTGTTGCAGCTCCTTTATAATTGCCCCTTCTGGAGAAAAACAGAATATAAATATACAGAACACTACAATATAGTTTCTAGGAAGAAGGGTTTTTTTCAAAACCATCATATATTTTATAGACAATAACACAAAAAAAGGTTATTTCTGTGATGGATGCGTAATATCCTTCAGAAGCTGCCTAAAACTATTTTTTTAAAATGGTAATAGGAATGTTATATAACCAGCAGGGCCAGCCTTAACTATGTTTTCTGCTGTTTTGCACATGAAATCTCAACTAAGCTGTATGGCTGTCTTACAAAACAAGCCACATCACGTCTTTAATTATATAGTGTCACCTACAGTACAGACAGAAAAGTACTACAAATAAAGCTGATTTTTTTTCTTTTTCTTTGCTGCTTTCATATACTGTATATGGTGTAATCCTGCCTCTGCAGGTATCGTATTTAACTGAATTTGACATATAACAATTCCAGATTTTTTTTTCTTTTTTGTACTCCCAATCTAAACATTTATACAAATATTGCCTTGTCATATTTATGTTGCCTCATGGATGGATGGCATAAGATCATATTTTCAAACAGCGTGCTGCTTGGCATCATTGCTTATCTTCATTGCCACAGGCAAAGTTTTATGGAAGTTATAAATCTTAGAGATAATTCATATGTGCAGCAGAGAAATGGAAGAGTTCTCACTCAGTTGACTTGACTGTGTTGCTGTCACAGCAGAAAAAATTATCTAGGTTGCCCCCCTCCCTTGTGACATTCAAAAACTTCTGTTCTTTCTTACTGTATCTGTCAGAAGAAGTACTGAAATCAGTCTAAGAGGAAATATCTAAGGAAGGGAACCTTATATGTAGCTAATGTCATAATTTATCATTACCTCTAGATCAGGAAATAACAAAAGCTTGTATCTTCAGTTGACCCTTCCTACATGTAAGGTGGGGATTTCTACCAAAGAATGCATCTCAAGACATTTTGCTTTCTGAAAGTAGGGAAGAACACATACCTTTTTCATGTCTAAATCAAGGGCTCATGTCTAAATCAAAGGGTTTTTTTTAATTCTGAGTTGGAAAACCCCACAACCACTTCCACTTCCTCTCTCTGCCATTAAAAATTCAAGAAGGATATATTAAATAGTCAACTATTTGCTTCTTTTTGTGGTTTTTTGACTAAGTTGTCTGAAACAGTCGCCTCTCTCTGCTTAAGGCTGACAAATCACAAACTACATCAGAGGTGCAAGCAAACTAAGAGATGAAGAGAGAACTTTAAATGAACTGCTTGTTGGAGGGTAGGCAGGTAAGAGCTTTATTGGTTGAAAACACTGTCAGGATAAATTATTTTCTAGCAATGAATCCCCCTCCCTCCCAGCCTGGTCATAATCGCTGTTTGTGGCTACATGGTTTGTCACTCATTTTCTTCATCTTTGGAATGACTTCACAGATCTATCCTTAATTACCAGAAGCTCTGCCTCTGAGAGGATTTATGGTTTATCAAGGACGGTCATTGTTTTTCCTAACTGATCTCGGGAATGTGAGTTGATGTTCCAGTGTGTAGGCCAGGAGTGCAGAACATTTTCCATGCCAAAGGCTGAACTCCAAAGGTTTGGCAAGACCAAGACAAAATATGGATGGACTTATGGACCTATTCCTCTTCCCTGAAAACCCTGTCCTCCTTGTTCTTCCAAAAGATGGAGTAATGGAGTAAGATAGTTTGTAGTGTATGATGGCAGAAGAGGACAAGGGTAATCTTCCACTTCAGAGATTTTCCCAACTCAATAATCTTCTGGAGGAGGAAGTGGGGGACTGAAGACAGCTCCACAAAAAGTGCAGCTGATGACCAGGGTGAAGAGCCAGCAAGTAGATTGGCTCTTTGAAACCTCTCTGGACAAGGAGAGGACTTGAGATTGCCCACAAATGCTCAGACAGCTGCCCCAGGTGAGGAAACCACAAGACAGCAGTCTCTGGTGGGTTTAGAGCTCTGGGAGATGAGGGAATAGCCATCTTGCTCAAACTGTAGTCAGCACCTTTGAAAGGACACTAAGGTCGCATACTTCCTTTTCTAATCACTTTCAGAAATGGCTTGTTAACTGCTTTTCAGCTATTAGAAACCTTTGGATTGACAAGTTTGACAGCACTGGGTGAATTTCCCTTCAATCCTTAGTTTTAACTACAAGTATAAGACTTAAACAAATTTTCTTTGGAATAAACAGCAAAAGGGTGATTAAAACTTTGATTTTAGAAAGTAACAAATGGACTAAGGGTCCAGATAAATTTGAAATAAGAGTTTGGAATTATAAAGCATCCTTCCCATAGGAAAATGCTTCTGTTTTGGTTTTAAAAAAATAACAAGATTTTAAAAATTGGACACTAGAGGGAACTAAAGATTGCAGTTAAAGGAGTAGTACAGATAAACTTGACTTACAATTACAGAATAGAGCAAAATATTCTAATATTAGACATACTGCAGGGTATTTTTGAAAAATGGAATCAGAAGTTAATAGTAATAGTGTCAAATAGAGAAATCTGCCTCTATGAAGAGAACATGTCTAAAAGATGTTATGGAAGAGGAACAAGTTTTACCTGACAAGATTGTGACTGAGTTGAAAGTGGATTTACAAATGACAGGCTACAAGAATGACATGGAAAAAGATGTTACATTGGACATACAAAATAAACCTGTTGATGTCTTAATAATTAAAAGGGATATACAAACAATAAACCAAGAGAGGGACCTGGATAATTTTCCTATATTAGATTTACAAAAGAGTCTTGTTAAAGCTTTGAAGAATTTTGTGAGAAGGGGCAAAGAAAAAATGAAAAGAAATCAAGTTCTAGGACATTATTTGAATGGACTAAAGATTAAGATTGTTAGAAGAGAAGGAATATATAAAGTTGGTTTATTTGATCAAGGTTAACATAGATATGTTGTTATTTCTGGTAACTCTTAATGGACTTTTGCTGACACCAGGACTGAAAAGATGCTTTATGGATTTGTTTATAGATAAGAGATGGGACATGGGATGAAAAGATCATTGGTTGTAGATTAAGAGGAGGTGAAAAGTTACTAAAATTGTTTATACTTCTTGTAATGAAGGTTGGAAGTCATTTCTTTATATATTTCTTTTCTTTTTCTTTATTCCTATTTTTTCTTTCTTTTCCATTTCTCTTTCTCTTTTCCTTTTTTTCTTTTCTGCAGCTTCTACTCTTTCTATTCTTCTTTCTTTTAGCTTGCATTAGTTCTTACTATTGTAATTATAATCTTTAATAAAATTACAGTACTATTAAAAATATGGATGAAGAACATAATGTGATTGTAATTAAATTATATTAATTAAAATAGTGAATATGTTTATTTTCCTCCCATCATATTACAATTTGCTGATAATGTGTATGGGACTCTGAGGTCCACTAAAGACGGGGAAACAGGGTTGAATGTGATTCTGGATCCTCAACCTATATACCTTTTCGGTAAGTGGAATCCTGCTTTCAGCTAGCAATGAAATCCTTGGAACTGTGTCATTTGCCTTTGGATGAGAATTAGGTTTTTAGTTCCTCCAGAAATAGATCAAAATTCATTTCTCAAGCAATTCCCTGACAGAACAGCATACATTTATCTTTTATCTTAGAATATCTTAACTGTAAAGGCAAACCACAGCTAGTATGCCAAACTGCTCTTAAGTGCTCCTAAATAGCTGGGACACCAACAACCTTCCAGCATTTCTATGAAAACTGAAATTTTGCTTACCCATTCTAGGAAATCAAATTCGTAAGTGCCCATTTCTCAAAAGAGCTCATTTCCCAACAAAGTGCTAAAATAAATGGTACATTTTGCAGGGTACCATTTTGAAAATTGCCCCAATTTCTGTTGCTGGGCATGGAACCATTTAGAACAATTGGCTCCACGCTTGCTTGCACAAGACCTTTCCACGTGCACACAAGCACATGTACAAGAGAAGATGATGGGAGGTAGGAAGTAAAACCATCTTTCTGCTGCTTGCCAAGTATGGACAAAACTACCAATCACTGAAAAGAGAACCAGAGCCAAACAAGTGTATTTAATGTTGGCCTTGCTGATGCTAAAAGCAGAGAATCAAAGGATCAGTTTGGAAATACAGTTAATGTATACATAACTCACCAATATTCTAAAGACAAATGACAGGAACTGGGTATGAAATCACCCAGTTTTCTGGCCTTGTATTAGACAACCATGAAACTAGCCAAAGCTGAGTAGCATCAGCAATGCCTGCCCAACATATTTGAGAAACTGAGCTGGAATATCCAAATGATCTTCTGATACAAGATGAATATCAACTGAGAAAAGAAAGGCAATATTCAATCTAGTATGGACATCGATTTCCCTGCCCCTGACTTTAAAAAGTCATGGTAGGCAAGGGAGGAAAGAAAAGTATTGAACTGCAGTAATTGACAGGTTTGCCCTCAAATCAGAATGATTTAGGCCACCACTGGTCACATCAGTCTTAGTGTCCTGGAAAGTGGAGAGCAAATCATTAATTTAATCCTTCGCTTCTTCAGCTGATTTGCCTAGCAAGATATTTATTTAATATATTAATCACTTGTCCTTTCTTCTGTTTAGTAATTCTGCCCTCTTTTTCAGCATATTTCTCTGGGGTTTTTTTAAACCCAAACCCTATATTTCAAGTAAATATAATGGGAAACATCTATACTTTAATTCTGGAGAGCAGAGGGAGGCTTACCTATCTACAAAATGGCTGCCCTGATCAGTGTGGCCAATCAGAAAACATCATTTTACCAGAAGACAAATCCTCTAACGTCCATCCATGATGCTCTCTAATCACACCTACTCACCATTGTCGTTTTTGGAACAGGTGAGCACACTTTCAAACACAGTATTGGACTGAAGTTACCCAGATGTATTTTTGAAAACAAAGATGGTGCATGCTTGCTTGCTTGCTTGATTTGTTTATTTGCTTTACAAACATCTCATTTATTTTTTTATGTAAAATAGTATTTTTAAAAGAGTTGAGTGAGGGAAACTGTTTCTAAGGAAGTTGTCTATAGATACTTTAGTACCCACAGTTATTGTAGAGAGTAAGAAGATGACCTTAATGGAGAGAAGGAAGATCCAAGGCAATGAGCAAATAAACATTGCATAAGCCCAGATGAGGGAGGAGGTGTCCAAAACCATCTCAGACAGACACCCCCTGAATTCCCATGAAGATAAAAGAGAGAAGAGGAGAAGCAGATCAGACTTACAAGATTCTTTTAATAAAAGTAGTGTTAGGCCTATGTGGCGTCTGTTCCTTAATCTGCTCTACCCTGTAGGGCTGACAGATATTGCATACAACTGATCTAGACCAATTTTTAAAATGAACCTAAAAAGGGAGAACAAAGATTCTTAAGTTACTCAGCAACAACTGAGATCATTTCTTAAGAAAACAATGAGGCATTTAGTTCCCTGGTTACATGCAGCTCTGCTGAGTTAAGATGACTTGTATTTTAAAGAAAATTATAACAACTACTATTCCTAAAATTGCATCTAAAAAAATCAACATATGCAAATATTGGGTAAATTGGTCTCTTTAGTTCTTTCTTTAATTATATATTCCCTCTTTTTTTCCCCTTTTTTTGCACAGGTAGCTTTATGTTGAAAATGTTTCCTGATGTTGTTCCCAACAAAAAAGATTTATCAACCTGTTTCTGACTTGACTTGAAAGCAAAAGGTATTGGGGAGTGGAAACTACATTACATAAAAGTGTTATATCTCTCTTTGTCACTACTACTTGCTTAACCTAAAGCCTGGAAGGAACATGAGCTGTAAAGAAAACCTGTGAAAGGATGTAATCTACTGGGTTTCTGAAGCCAGTAGAGGAATGAAAAGCAGGGAAATGTGGTCTTTGCAAAGGATATTACTTGAGAGGAAAAAGCTTCGTCATAGAGAGCTTTCTTCTTAACAGAGCTTTGAAAGATTATTGAGAAGTAACGTACAAGTAATTTGCTACATTCTGTGAAAGACAAAGCAATAGTAACAGAAGAGCAGAGTGACTCGACAGATACAATCAGCATATGTGATTTTTGGCAGAAAATGTGGCCCCAACTCTTTTCTTGTGGTTTCCAAGTTTTCTTGTAAGAAGTTATGAAGTCGAGGGATGACTAAATGAGTCGGAAAATGAGTAATTCCTTGCAGCATTTTGCTATTTGCATGTTTTGTTTTGACAATGAGCATTGCATTCTGCACTTCTCTTTCATAGCTGGTTCTGCAAAGCTGGTTCTGAAAGAAGGGCTGAGGAGAAACCACATGGAAACGGATTTCTTGAAAGTATTCATTCCCTGCCCAAACAGCAAAACGGTCTCAGATCTGCTTTGTCATGTGGTTGAAGAATCAAGATCAGTCCTTTTTCCCAACCAACATTTACTGCAAATCTTTCAGATTCTCAGCTAACAGGACAGCATTAGCTGTATGCAAAAGTACACACATTTTCAAATATACATTCTCAAGTCCCTGACCAACATACTTCTACCATCACAACTAACTCTTATTATGTATTTTTCCATGAATACATTTTTAAAAACCAAAGAGAAAACACACATTTTGTCTTACTCCCTGTTTAGTGTTGAAACTTCCATTTAGCATTCTGTTTATTCATGTGCATGATTTGCATTCAGCAATCAGCCTTCATATCTGAGCAAAATATTTCATATTAAAGCCTGTTCACTTTACTATATGCTTTTTCTAGTCCACACAGTAAACTTTCTTTCATTCATTCATATATTTCTCAATGATCCTGCTGCAGAGCAAAAATCTGGTCCAGACACATTCCCACTTGGCAAAAAGCTTTATTCATTGCTACTTTTGTATCCTTTCAAGCAAAACTATTTCTCAAGAGCACAACAATCCCTCTGTAATTTTTGCATTCACACTTGTATAAGGGAACAATAACAACAGTCTTCCGACTGTGAGGCACAGTCCTCACACAGACGTTAAACAAATCACACAGTATCACTTTATAAGCAAACTACAACTTTATATTCCCCAGTTCCACCATCAACACCTGCACCTTGCCATTTTTTAAACATTCTCATAGGATTTATGATTTCCTTTTCATTATTTCTTTTTTTTTCTGGACACCAACATTTATAGCATTAATTTCAGTTACACTCTTTCAATGTTCATTATCATTTTGATACAAGTCTCTTAACTACTCTTTCTAGTATTCTCTTTCAATTCAAATCATTTCACCCTTTTAATTTCAGGCAGCTGGAGGCTCCTTTTTAGCTCTTTCACTCACTTCCAAAACAATTTATTTCCATCAAAATTGCTCTGCATTTTCTGTGCCTCTTTTTATCTTGTTCCATGGTCTCTTTGACTACATTCTTTACAACCATCTTTTTCTCTATACATGCATCATACAATGTATTTCATCCTTATTTTGCAGCAATTGTTATCTTACATGCATTTTTTTCTAATTCACAGCCTCATTATTTCACCAAGCCTTCTTTTTTTCATGCTCCTCACTAATGTAACTTCACAAGCTTCTGGAACACTTTGTAAGATATTTCTTTTCATTCAGCTTCAAGCAGCTTCCACATCCTCTTTCCTTCCATCCACTTTCCATTCATTCAATTGGGTGATTAATCTATATTCTAATATATTTTATACAGAACTCATATTTCTCTTTCTGCTGTTCATAGAATCATAGAATCATAGGATTGAAAGGGACCTTGGAGGTCTTCTAGTCCAACCCAGTGCAAGAATCCTCAGACCATTCTGGACAAATAGCTGTCCGGTCTTTCTTGAAAACCTCCAGTAATGGAGCACCCACAACTTCAGGAGGGAGGCTGTTCCATTGCTCAATAGCTGTTGTTCTTCTTGCACTCTCATTTCGTTCTCTCCTTTCCTAACTTTCCATCTTTTCCAAAGATCTACCCCTGCCATTACCAATAATTGTCTGCCCCAAATTCAGAGCCTCTGATTAATCCTTACAATATTTTATCATAATCTATTGGCCGGGATTAAATGTAATTCAAAAGCAGGTAATCTGTCACTCAGTAAGGAATAACTCTGTGGGAGGGCCAGCCTGGGCTGGCATGATTATCATAACAGCCACATGTTCACCATACCAGCCCAGTCTGGCTCTCCCACAGACATCCATGGGAAACCTACAGAGAATAGTAGTAACCTCCCCCCCCAAAAAAAAACCAACCCAGAAGAACTTCTATATCGCTGCCAGAAAATCTACATGGACATCAAGGAGACTGGTTTTTTTTTTACTGATCAGATATAATACCAAGGAGCAATTAGATAGCTATGGAGCCTTTAAAAAGAAGGGGATATGAGGATATTGGAAGGTGGGCTCAGGTAAGGTCCTTATTTTTTTTTTATTTAACTATTTAATTATTTATCTTTAAATTTGTATGCCACCCAACTCCCAACAACTTGGGGGGGGGGGTGCTCACAAGTAAAAATGCTAAAACAAGGATACAATCAGAAACAAAAATAAGGAATAAAGCAAGATGACAAAAACTGGATTAGAATGGGGGGAAAAATCCAAGGGGGCTTCACTCACCCTTGCTAAAGGCCTGGGAAAAGATCCACATCTTCAATCCCTTCAAAACACCTTAAACGTTACTTTGGGGAAGCAGTAGAACTTTTCTTCTAGAAGGGGGGGAAAAACAAGTACCAAAATAAGCAAAGATTGTACTTAGGGGCCTAGGAATGCTCAACCAAAATCTATGGAACTTTTGGAAGAAGAAATATAGAACAAATGCTTCAAAGGGCTGAAGAGTCCATTCCTCACCAAGAGAACGTGTGATATTTCAAACATTATGTGACCTTTTTGTCCTAGACTTCATATCTTTATGTTTGGTCTTGACTGACAACAAAATAGGGGTCATGTTTTCAAAACGCCACTAAGTGGCACTGCACCACAGCGTTGTCCCAACTGTGAATGCAGAAATAATTCTTCAGAGTTTAGTCTCCATTAATGATTAGAGAATGAAGAGAGGGAGTGCATTGGTGATCAGCTATGATCTGGCTGGACCATTCCCAGGATCTTCACTAAGCCCCAAAGGTTCTTATTCATTCTTGATTAATGCCCCCAAACTTTGGCTAAGTAGCAATAATGTGCTTAAAACAGAAATAGAAAAGATAATCCATTTTCTTACATGTGGCTGGCTCCAACCTCTTCTTGCTAATTTCACCTTCTAGGTTCCTTCTCTTTCAAACTCTATTCTTTCTTGCCAAAGTCAACCTTTTCAGACTGGTAGCCACCTTTGCAATTTTGAGAGCATGTTGTTATGGGTGTTCTCACAAAATGGCTGCCACAGAGGACATGGCAAGTTAAAAAAAGCCAATTGCTGGATAAGGACACTTCTGAATAAAAGAGTGGATTAGAGTCCATTGTCATTTTTTGTTTTAAGAATGTGTGAGGAACACTCTGGGGAATAACGGTTATTCATGAGGCTGGTGCTTTGCTTGGCAATGAGGTACCTTCTAATTTAATTGTGTTTTAAATTAAAATAATTATTGAAAAAATGGAATCACTCAGCACGACATCCAAGGAGTGAATGAAGTCAGAAATGCCACACTGGGGCTCCAGACCATGTTCATCAGATGAATACTCCAGGAATGGTAGTATAGATGCCAATATTCCTTATATAAATCAATGGTGCAACCACATCTGGAATATTGTGTGCAGTTCTGGTTGACACACCTCAGAAAGGATATACTGGAGTTAGAGTGAAGCCATTAGTGGACAGCTAGGGCCACTGAATGGAGCAGAGCTTAACAAAGCAGAGAAGCTGCGCACAGAAAAAGAATATTATCGTAAATAGCTTTAATGAGCATGTCAGAAAAATACAGGTTATTGATCTTACACACTTAGCCCTCCCAAGCATAAAGAATCACAAGCTTAGACAAAGTAGCTTTAAAAGTAACAAGAGTCTTACTGATTTTATTCTTGGTTCAGTAACTTCCATCTTCAGTGGAAAAATGAAGATTCTTTGTTTCTTCTGTTCCCTAAACTTAATGAACTCTCAGCCCTCATAGCTGCTAAGAGCTGCATGGAGAAAATGGGAAAAATCCTTCTTCAAGGCCCAAGCATGTGGAGAGGGAGAGAGAGCAGCATGCATGCTGCCTCCTCAGTCAGTGGAAGAAGGAGGAAGAGAGACAAAGGAATGTGGGAGTGGCAACAAACAGCTTCCTCACACATAGAGAATTGCATCATGGGATCAACTCATCTATATGCTAATGAGGCTGATTTGCTGAGATCTCCAACATAGAGAAGGTTCAGAGGAGGACAACTAAGGTGATCAAGTGCCTGGAGCGGCTTCCCTATGACGAAAGGTTGCAACTTTTGGGACTTTTTAGTCTAAAAGAGGAAAATGCGAAGGGATATGACTAAGGTATACAAAATTATGCATGGTGGATGAGGATACTAGAACCAGAGGTCACCCAACGACATTGAATCCTGGAAGACTCGGGACAGACAAAAGGTTATAATTTTTCTAACACGTTGTATAATTCACATTGTGAATTGGAATTCACTACCACCAGATGTGTTACTGGCTACCAGCCTGGCTGGCTCCCAAAAAGGGTTGTACCAATTCATGGAAGTCTTGGGGATCGATGACTATTGGCCTTGATGGCAGTGGGACTGCCTCTGAAGGCCATCCACTAGGATACTAGTGGGCTTCCTTGTGCAGTTGGTTGGCCCCTCTGAGAATAGACTGCTGGACTAGATGAGCCAGGGGTGTGATCCAACAGGGCACTGCTTATGTTCTTATGCGGTTAAGCTGTTGGATTGGGAGGTGGGAGACCCATATTCAAGTTCACTCTCAGACATCCAAATGTTGCATAACTTCAGGCCAATACAAAATATGAAGTTTCCCTTCTCATCACTAAAGATCTTACATTATTTAATATCAGCCTTCTCCAATTTTGTCCTCTCCTGATGTCATGAGTAAGGATGGCGAGCAGGGGGCTCCCATCCAGACTGTCAAGCGCATGCGTAGCACTGAGGAATTGTTCAGCCATTCAAAGAGACACAGATCGGGACCGCCTTAACCCTTGGGGGTTATTTGTCTGGGTTTTCCCACGCTTCTTCAGTTTGTTAGGATTCCTGTTAAGTACTAGCAATAAATATTAGAGACCAGTTCATTGTCTCAGTGTGTTTCCTGGTTGTTAGGACACCTGATACCAAAACCTCAACTATCCCCAGTCAGAACTGGAGTTATAGAGCACACTCTGGATTTACTGGATGAGCAACGTTGATATGAAGCTTTGCAAATTAGTGGAAGGGGTTTAGGGTTCATGTTGTTGTTGTTGTTTAATCCTGAATACATATTGGTGTATCATGTCAAAATATTTCACTTTTGTTATGGACTTCCCTAAGCTTCAGGTAACAGGAGTAGAAATAAAACCAGAAGGAGCAGTTACCCCAAAATATAGTGTTTGATTGTGTGCATGCAAGAAAGATAGAAAGAAGCAGGTATTGTACTAATGGACTGAATAAGCTCCTATTGGCTGTGTTCACCTAAATGCTAAGCCAGAAACCATGGTTTCCAAAATAGAATGACTGGTTTCACACAGTTGATGTGAAAGCCCAATACAATAATGTATTTACGGTCACATTTATCTTAATGTTTGGGAACTTTCCAGTCAGAGAGTCAATTTAGTAATCATTTTGAAAGTAGGTTTATATATGTTTAAAACTGAAGCTAGTTTTTACTACAAATCTATTTCCCCATGTGGTGCATAGATTGGTTTTAACTTTTCTGTTTTGGATAGAAGACTCTTTAAAGTCAAATTGGCCTTAATAAATCATCTGATGATTATCACTACCCTCTTTATTTAAACTTTTCAAATCACACTTTGCCATGCAGTATTCAAAAACACTTCCCTATGCAGTTTCAGACTTTTGCAAGCCAATCAACGCTTTGTCAGCCTCTTTGCAAATTAATTGGTATTTTACATCTGTCACCTGCTTTGCCAAATTACTTTGCACTGAAGATAAATAAACTACTGCACAAAGAATATGATTACTTGTTGCTATTCTTCCACACTGCTTGATCTGCTCCTACTTACAGTCTAAAATCAAGCTGTTTACTTAGATCTCAACACAAACACTAACATTTTATCAGGTTCATTATCTGCGGCCCATAAATTCACCTTGAAATTTCCTCAAGAATTCCAGCAGTGTCCACAACTTTGGAAAGTGCGACTTTCCAGCCATATTGTTTGAGGAAGATAGCACATAACACTATTGTTTAAAATATGAACAAAAACAATTATGAGTGAACATGAATTTGACTGTATGGTTAATGGTTAATCATTTCCTTCTCCAACTCAGTATCACCCATCTGTAAAAAGATACTAAACAGATGCTACTGTAACTTCTGTATAGCATTTTTGCAGTCTGGTGCCAAAATCCCAATCTGAAATTGATTGTTTGTTTATTTATTTATTTATATTGATTTTTACGGCTGCCCATCTCACAAATAAAATTCTGGGTGGCTAACGAGGGTCAGAAAATACAATATATTAAAAATAATACTTTATAATTCAAATTTGTGAACTTGTAGACATAGGATGCAACTGCTAACTGCAACTGTCTCCACAACTTCAATGGCTCTTTTTCATCAATGTCTATCTAACTGGTGGCCCTAGAGCATTGGCAAAAGAGAGAAAGAGAGAGAGAGAGAGAGAGATCACTTTCTCTGTCAACTAAGAACAAACTCTATGTGCATTAACAAGTAGTCCTCATTTAGTGACCAAAATTGGGACCAACAACTCAGTTGATAAGCAAAGTAGTCGCTAAGTGAAATCCATGACTGTGCTTATGATCTTACTTCAGCTTTCCTTTGCTTTACAGACCTGTGAAGGTCATAAATGTGGGTATTGGTTGCAAAGTTACATTTTCATCATTGCCGTAACTGTGAATGGTCATTGTACAAGGCAGTTGCTAAATGAGGACTGCTTGTATTGAATTATATGCTTCTGTAAATTAAAGCAATTTCTGCTATAGGAAGTAGCTTCTCCTGATGCAATGGGAAAGGCACTGTTACAAACTGAGAAGGGAGATAGGGCCCCAGTAAAAGATAACCACAATAGATGGCCATCAGTTTGGCTGGACTTCCTGATATCCCCTAGTTCATCAAGCAGGGACATTCTTAGCCCTCTCTGTTAAGCCAAGGAAAGAAACCCCTCTAGACTGTGAAGCACTGAATGGCTGACAAATATGAAGCATATGGTATGTGCCCTAAATGGCGAGTGTGCTCTCTCCTGTGAGCTTAACAAAGAGGAAAGAGTGTAGAATGTGTTGTGCTGCACAGGAGGATTCCCACCAAATTTGAGAGATTCCAAGATGTGGAGTCCTTGGTGCTCTCTGAGCCCTGCTGTTTCTTGCAGACGTTTCATTTCAGTTTATATACTGACACGATGAGAACTCCTTAATCTCACAACACATGGACAGACTCAACCATAGTTTCAACTGGGAAACTGTGAGCATCCTAAACCAAGCCAAATCCAAAAACGCCAGAGAATCCCTGGAAGCCTGGCACTCAGACCAAGCAGCCATCAACAGACACATAGAGGTAAACAACATTTACATACCATTCAAAAGAGACAATAGAAAAGCCAAAAGACCAGAACACCTCCTCGCCAGCAATCAACACCCAGATATGCAAAAATCAACACTAGGATTAACACCAGATGAACCATCAAACAGCACAATACACCCTAATCAAGGAACTATTCTCAGGCAATCAAGCAAGCAGCAACAACAGCCCAATCGAAGAACTCCCAAGGAGAGAACAACACCCCTCCCAACACAAGCAGGGCAAGCCACAGTATATAAACTGAGAGCAAGGCCCACTCCCTCTTTGCACTGAAGATGTTGCCTAGGCTGGCAATGAAACGTCTGCAAGAAAACAACAAGGCTCAGAGAGCACCAAGGACTCCACAGTTCAACCCTGAGCTACCAATATTCGCTTTGATTAGATTCCAAGATTACAGTAACATTTAAGTAAGAAGCAAAGAAGTTAAGTTTTACTGATGATATCTTACCCATCAATCTGCTCAGGCCCTGGCACGTGCAGTGGAACTCTTAGGTGGGTTCCAATGTCCTATATGTTTGAATAGGATTATATAGATTGATCATATTATGTGTGTGTGACCCCAAACTATGCTTCCTGCTTATCATCACTATTTACAGGTCATGATTACCCATTGAACACATGCAGTTGTCGGGATGGCCACTTTCCACTCAGGTTGGAGATGTTAATAGTTGACTCCCAATCACTCCACAATCAGCTATTTTCATGTCCCAAGGATTGGACTTAGACTGAATTTTAGGTGAACTTTTAATCCTGAACCAAGAGTATTAGCTGATTTTTGTTCAACACTATCACAGTTCTCTCACACCACACCTTTCTACCAAGGACTTCAGCCTTCATCTTGGTACTAGAAAAATAGAAAGGAAAGCTTTGCATTTTCTTGCTAAAAGCCTAGAAATACAAAACTTAACAAACCTTGTTTTCGTCCAGAAACATAAAGACTAGATTTGCAATTTTACAAGTGGAGATTTTCATGAAAAATTCTCATATTAAAGCAATGAAGCCACATCTCTACATGTAAAAACAAAGACCACTATCACAGACACACAGAGAACTCCAAATAAAATCAATACAGTCACCCTAACTATACAAGCTTTTTATTATTTCCTTGAATAAGCTGTTAGGTTTCAGCTCATTTTCAGAATGTATTACTGGAGATAATATGGTATATGCACTTGGAGAGAGATTGTCTGGGCCTATTGTTTGCATGATATTAGACATGTTCTCCCTTTCTATTTCTTTTTCTTCTGGGCACTAATCTATTTTAGGGAAAGTGGAGGTTAAATGAAATCCAGCTTATTTAGGAAGCCTAATGCTGGTCAGTAACAATAATAAAGTTAACTATTTAGGAAAGAGAGCCAGTTTGGTGTAGTGGTTAAGGCATCAGGCTAGAAACTTGAGAGACCATGAGTTCTAGTCCTGCCTTAGGCACAAAGCCAGCTGGGTGACCTTGGGCCAGTCATTCTCTCTCAGCCCTAGGAAGGGGGCAATGGCAAACCACTTCTGAAAAACCTTGCCAAGAAAACGGCAGGGACTTGCCCAGGCAGTCTCTGAGAATTGGACATGATTGAACATATTAAAAAAACTATTTAAGAAGACTGATTATTGCTTTGTTAATCAAAGAAAGTGCTCTATCTCTGATGTCCTGGATTTTGACAGCCAATCAGAAATTACATAGTGGCTAAGCCCACCTTTATAACAACCACAGGTGAAATGATAAAGAAGCAGTCTAATTTACTCTATTGTGCCACTATAGGAAGAGGCTTTTTTAGGAAACAAAAGATGAATTCCATATATTCAGACAATTTACCATTTGCTCCCTTCTATCATGTCAAAAACTAGGGGGTTGTCATAAGCATGAGCTTTACTTGTCACATTGCTCTCCAGTTTTATAAGTCATGCTCAAATGAATCTTTTCCTGTTCACACACTGGCAGCTGGTACATTCAATCAATATCTGGGGCAGCCTGAAACTGACCATCATCTGAGATGGGAGCAACTTCTAACACCTTTTCTTCCTATACCGTTACTGATGCTAGACTCCCACGTAGCATGCCTTGCTCTGAAGGAGTCTTGAGAACAAGATACTGTGGGTGATCCTGCCCATGTTATCAAGATATCCATACTGTTTCATTCTGAGGTCACAAGGCATTAGGATTTAGTGCATGATCCAGACAGTTGCACTAGCAGCAAGAAAGAGAGCAGTCCAGCTCTCTGAGTCACAAGTGGCATCAGTCTCACTTTAAGCAGTCCTCAGAAGGAGTCAAAGGTTTAATGTGGCCCTCCAGCATGATTGGCTACTCTACTGTGTAATTCTAAGAGCTCTTTGAGCAAGGCTCTGGAGTGACCAGAAACCTCAAGCTACTGACCAGAAGGATGGCAGATGGGTACTTGGTTTCACTATGACACTGTTCTTGGTCCATCGTCTGAAGCAGCTGCTTCATCCTGCTTCATAGCAGTTAAGCTCAGAGGCATAGAAAATTGCATGCATTTAGCAGCTCCACTGAAAAGTGATCTTGATGAGCACAACGGATGTAGGGCCACTCCACACGATTACTGTACTGAGCTGCATGGCTAGCAGGGGTGAAAACTAATGTAGGGATTGTAGACAGCCACAGCTCTGGACATGTTTCCATCCCCTCTTCTGTGTGTGAAAAGTATTCCTAGGAACCCGTCTATTAACCCATGTCACATCCTGGAATTTGAATTCTATGTTCACAACTTCCTTGAGGTAATGAAAAACCAAAGATGTATGATTTCTGAAATGGTTTAACTGAATAGTGGGAGGCTTTTCTTGCCTGTCCATCCTCTTTATCCATTTACCTCTTAAAATCTTGTTCATATTTTGTTGGTACCAACATTTTGCTCTGGGAGGGGAGGAGGAGGAAGCGGACAGTAAAAATTCCAGACTAGATATCAGGAATAGTGCATAGTGTTCTGGGATTTCCCATTCCTCTTCATCATCATTCTTGTCTTGGTTTTTCCCTTACGAAATGGGGAAATGAAATTAAAAACTCAACACAGAAGGTAAATAGAGCATTTCACTAACATTTCGTTTACCAGCACTCTGTGTTTATTTTACTGATATAAACCTTTCCAGACACTGGCAGCTCCTTTCTTGATAAACAAATATTATCTTTAAATAGAAGATCTACATCATTGCAGACGTAATACTGTGAAATGAAAGAACTTCCTAATCACCATAAACAACAGGCAATGGTTTATCAGCATGTATCTGTCAATTATGCTGCATGCTTTTAACTGATTGAGTAGAAGTGTTTTGACCTGAAATTGCCTGTAATAGCCTAAGTTCCAGCGGCAGACAAAGTCTACCTTAAAGATTTTTATAATTTTTACTATATTTTGCAGATACAGTGCAGATTCCCAGATTAGCAAGG
This sequence comes from Candoia aspera, assembly GCF_035149785.1. Lineage (NCBI taxonomy): Eukaryota > Metazoa > Chordata > Lepidosauria > Squamata > Candoiidae > Candoia > Candoia aspera. The sequence goes on from NC_086160.1 coordinate 63,753,141, forward strand.
GTGGCCCACCTTTCAGCACCTGGTAATGGCAATGAGGCTCTGATTAGTTAGTTAGATGGACAGCTGCCTTCTAGGTATGACTTGGAGATGAACTTCAAGGTGATGCCTTGTTAGGTGCTTTAAAGAGTCACTAACAGTTGCTATGATTATACTCTCACACATCCTTCAAAGCACTTTTTCCAAAATTATTTCCAAACTGCTGCTCAGCCCTAGAATATGGTTACATGCAGCTAGGATTAGGATAATTTTAACTTCCAATGGTCAGAAACAGGTTGTATTTTAATAAATCATATTCTAAACAAACAAACAAACAGTGTAGGGGAAAAAGCTCATGCCTCTTTTAAACAAGATAGAAAGCAAACGGAAGAACCATGATTAGCCCCATCACCTGGTTTCTGACAGAGACTCACACAATTCAGGTCACATTTTTGGGAAGTTCCACTTCAGCTACTGGATGTGAAACTCCATCTACCTTTTCCCTTCCAGAGTTAGATGGTGAAACTGAGGGAAGAAATGCCCTGACAGCATTATTTCTATGCAAATTACCAGCAAGACAATCAGCCTGGCCTTGTCTCATACCTGGATTAGCTTATAGTAATTTAGTTCATGCTTCCACTGAATTGTTGCCATTTAAGGCCACCTACTTATGCCTCTGCTGATGAATGTCTCCTGCCCTCCCCCCTCCCCTCAATTCCAGAGACCTCCTGTTTTTCCAGAAACTTCAGGCCACTCAGTGGGTCCTTAAGGATCAACTAGATTGCATTAAGGCTATCTATAAGTGCTGCACTGAGGATCACCATCATCAAGGCCCTCCATCATGTTAGAGATCACAACTGGCTTTCTACCAAGTGTCTTCTGCCCACACAATGGTTTCAGATGTCAGATCCAAATTCAGTGGCCTGTTCCTGGTACAGAGAGTAAGATGACCTTGACAGATGTGCAGCTTCCATTGCCTAGGCAAAAGGGGCTAAAGTGTTTTTTAAGTCCACAACATCCAGATAACATTCGTAAGCAGCTCAGATTTCACTGAACTATAAGAAGAAGGAGACCTGCGGAGTTGCAAGGTTCTGTTATTATAGATGATAAAAGTGGGGTCTTTCTGCAGCTTCTAGTCAAGAAGAGGCAGGAATGGGGAGTGTAGAAATGGAGGGGCTTCCTAACAATGAAGGAATGGATATGGAAGGAGGGCCTAACCCCTTTCAGCTGCTTCAAACCAGAAGGAGCAAGGGTATCCAGCACTTCCAGTCAAACAGGGAAGGTAAAGGGAAAATGGAGAAAGGTGGTATAAGGGTTGAAGTGGACAAGGGGAAGAACAGTGGTTTCCAGGCCAGAGGCAGCCATTTATGTAAATATAAAACAACCACTCTTCTTCAGAGCCACCAATCACATGCCAGGTATTCCTTAATTTGGAAGGGTGAATGGAAAACACCTCAAGTTTAAACTCCCAAGAGTATCAAAATGCTTTACACCTTTGAACGAGCAATGGGCAATCAACTGTTGTGTATAGCTTCATTTTCTCTGTAATGAAGATTCTAATCTAGTCAAGCCACACCATCCAAGTCGAACTGGGGAGTCAACCTAAGTTGTAAAATGTCAAGAGGTCTTCCATTTATTGCCAGGCCCACTTTGGGAAGCTTGGCAGAAATTTATGTTTGATAGTTCTTGGTTTCTGCTTAATTTTACTTGTTATGTGTTTCTTCTTTTAATTCTGTCAATGGAAGTGTGCAACAGGATGTGAGCGTTTTAATCTAATCTTTGAAATGAAAACTGGGGTAATTTATGATGCTATCGTTTAGATATTAACTATTATAGGAGATGCAAAATCAATCTCAAAGGGAGGAAACATGGTTACACTATTCCCGTTTGTTCCCTTTTCTCACCAAACCTTTGCCCCTTCTAACCTCAAGGGAGGTGTGAGCAGCATGAGCTGCTCACTTGGGGAATATTCTAGTGCACTTTTTCTGCATCTTGGTGCTTTTCAGATGCACTGAAATGACAGTTCCTAGAATCTCTACCTAAGTAACTTCCTTAAGTTATAAGTATGTTTCCAAAGGAGTTTGGTCTAAAACTGTACTCTGTTTTTCATTACTATATTACTGTTCAAATTGAAGGACATAAAGAAGATGAAAAAGACATCAAATTGCATAAAATGTGCACATGCTATTTTTATAATGGATGGATATAGATTTAGAAATCAGGCTTCTGATTTAAATAGAAATAAAATACTTCTAACTGTATTGGGGAAGTTTGAGACCTTTTCAGTTTGCTCGCTAAGTGCTGCTAAACTATGTTATACAGCATCCAGATCTAATCTCTCACTGTACTTGGATTGGACAGGATTTCAAATGGGAAACACAGTTAATGAGACATTGCACTAAGCCATTATTACTGAATAAGCTACTGAGTTAAAATGAAGATAGCTGAGTTCACACATCATACTACAACAAAACCAAATATATACTATATTCACAGATTGTGTTATGTGAATGTGACTTGTTAATATCTGAACTGGTGTGCTATGTAAAGACAATCATTACAAATAGCAAAACATAGTTTATGGTTTAGCCTGTTGTGTAAGTTCAGCCACTTACAATTTGTTCAATAAACCACACCTAATCAAACCAAATGGATAATTAAACGAATCAACCCAGAGTTCTCATTTGAGGCACAAATGACGGAACTCAAATTATCATTCTTCAGATACATTATGTGAAGACCTAACTCTCTGGAGAAGTCTGTAAGGCTGGCAAAAGTAGGAAGAAAGGGAAGAAGAGGACAATCAGCAGCAAGGTGGAGGGACTCAGTTACAGCAGCAATGGGTACCCCATTGGAAGACCTAAAAGACCAGGCTGGGGACAGATCCTCCTGGAGAAAATCTATCTATGCAGTCACTAAGAGTCAACATTGAGTTGATGACAAACAATCACTCAATCAAACCATGGCATAACATGATGTTATGAGTCACATACTGTATGTGAGATGGGTGGTTATATAAATTTAATAAAGAATAAAGAATAATAATAATAATAATAATCTGAAAACCAGGTCACTATAGTTTAGTAAAGGATATGAAGCAAGTAGTTCAAACAGATCCAACAACTTAGGAGAGGCTTTATACATGGACTTCACCAGATGGACAACACCGAAATCAGATTGACTACATCCTTTGCAGCCAAAGGTGGCAGACATCTATACAGTCGGTAAAAACAAGACCTGGAGCTGACTGTAGTTCAGATCACGAACTTCTTATTGCACAATTTAGGATCAGACCAAAGAGATTAGGGAAGACCCACAGATCAGCTAGATATGAGCTCACTAATATTCCTAAGGAATATGCAGTGGAGGTGAAGAATCGATTTAAAGGACTGGACTTAGTAGATAGGGTCCCGGAAGAACTATGGACAGAAGTTCACAACATTGTTCAGGAGGCAGCAACAAAATACATCCCAAAAAAAGAGAAAACCAAGAAGGAAAAGTGGCTGTCTGCTGAGACACTAGAAGTAGCCCAAGAAAGAAGGAAAGCAAAAGGCAACAGCGATAGGGGGAGATATGCCCAATTAAATGCAAAATTCCAGAGGTTAGCCAGAAGAGATAAGGAATTATTTTTAAACAAGCAGTGCATGGAAGTGGAAGAAGACAATAGAATAGGAAGGACAAGAGACCTCTTCCAGAAAATTAGAAACATCGGAGGTAAATTCCAGGCAAAAAATGGGTATGATCAAAAACAAAGATGGCAAGGACCTAACAGAAGAAGAAGAGATCAAGAAAAGGTGGCAAGAATATACAGAAGACCTGTATAGGAAGGATAACAATATCGGGGATAGCTTTGACGGTGTGGTCAGTGAGCTAGAGCCAGACATCCTGAAGAGTGAGGTTGAATGGGCCTTAAGAAGCATTGCTAATAACAAGGCAGCAGGAGACGACGGCAACCCAGCTGAACTGTTCAAAATCTTGCAAGATGATGCTGTCAAGGTAATGCATGCTATATGCCAGCAAATTTGGAAAACACAAGAATGGCCATCAGACTGGAAAAAATCAACTTGTATCCCCATACCAAAAAAGGGAAACACTAAAGAATGTTCAAACCATCGAACAGTGGCACTCATTTCACATGCCAGTAAGGTAATGCTCAAGATCCTGCAAGGTAGACTTCAGCAGTTCATGGAGTGAGAATTGCCAGATGCACAAGCTGGGTTTAGAAAAGGCAGAGGAACTCGGGACCAAATTGCCAATATCTGCTGGATAATGGAAAAAGCCAGGGAGTTTCAGAAAAACATCTATTTCTGTTTTATTGACTATTCTAAAGCCTTTGACTGTGTGGACCATAACAAATTGTGGCAAGTTCTTAGTGGTATGGGGATACCAAGTCATCTTGTCTGCCTCCTGAAGAATCTGTATAACAACCAAGTAGCAACAGTAAGAACAGACCATGGAACAACGGACTGGTTTAAGATTGGGAAAGGAGTACGGCAGGGCTGTATACTCTCACCCTACCTATTCAACTTGTACGCAGAACACATCATGCGACATGCTGGGCTTGAGGAATCCAAGGCTGGAGTTAAAATCGCTGGAAGAAACATTAACAATCTCAGATATTGTAATGATTGCCTATTCTAATGGACTCAGTCTCACAAGCAAGGGCTTAAGAATAACTGATTTATTGAAAGAATAGTATGCAAATACAAAGAAAGCTGAGAATGAGCAAAAGCGCGCCAAATACAAACTAAAAACCCTCGCTTCAAATCCAGTCCCGCCCTCGCTCCCTCTTAGCAACCGCCCCCTCCCCAGGTGTTAGCAACCGTTACCCACATCGGCCTGGGAAAGTAACTTTGGACAGAGGCAATAACCCAAACATACATTCCACAGTGCAGTAAACAGATTACAGTCTGGCATGGCTGGAAATTTCCCTCCAGCAAACCCGGGTCAGGAAAATGACATGCGCAACGTTACGATGTATTCAGAACATTGAAACGGTAAACATGACAGATATGCAGATGATACCACTCTGATGGCTGAAAGCGAAGAGGAACTGAGGAGCCTTATGATGAAGGTGAAAGAAGAAAGTGCAAAAGCTGGCTTGCAGCTAAGCCTCAAAAGAACCAAGATGATGGCAACCAGCTTGATTGATAACTGGCAAATAGAGGGAGAAAATGTAGAAGCAGTGAAAGACTTTGTATTTCTAGGTGCGAAGATTACTGCAGATGCTGACTGCAGTCAGGAAATCAGAAGACGCTTAATCCTTGGGAGAAGAGCAATGACCAATCTCAATAAAATAGTTAAGAGCAGAGACATCACACTGACAATAAAGGTCCGCACAGTTAAAGCAATGGTGTTCCCCGTAGTAACATATGGCTGCGAGAGCTGGACCATAAGGAAGGCTGAGAGAAGGAAGATAGATGCTTTTGAACTGTGGTGTTGGAGGAAAATTCTGAGAGTGCCTTGGACTGCAAGAAGATCAAACCAGTCCATCCTCCAGGAAATCAAGCCAGACTGCTCACTTGAGGGAATGATATTAAAGGCCAAACTGAAATACTCTGGCCACATAATGAGAAGACAGGACACCCTGGAGAAGATGCTGATGCTAGGGAGAGTGGAGGGCAAAAGGAAGAGGGGCCGACCATGGGCAAGATGGATGGATGATATTCTAGAGGTGACGGACTCATCCCTGGGGGAGCTGGGGATGTTGACGACCGACAGGAAGCTCTGGCGTGGGCTGGTCCATGAAGTCATGAAGAGTCAGAAGTGACTGAACGAATAAACAACAACAACAAGTTCAAACAGAGGGCTGCTCTCTCTAAAATAAGACATATGGTTACCCAACTTTCGGGCTATTCACAATTCATATTTAGAATAATTACAGTGATAGAAGTGCAGGACAAAATGAACCAAAAATACAACCAGCATTTTAAAACTGTACTATGAAGGTATACCCAAAATATTGGGCTAATAGTGATCTAGTGTTGTATGCTAAATTATGTTTATCTCTCGCCACTCTAAACAACAACAATATAGTTCAAGGCTAAGACCAATAAAGAAACGGACCAAAACAACTGCTTTCGTTTGTAGATCTAATCTCAAAGATTCTCAGAATCTGTAAAATCTGAAAGTTATTGCATGACTAAAATAGACTAAAATAAACTAAAATTTTTGTCTCAGTTATTTTAAAAACTGCCTTTTTCTTTCAAGAAGGTGGGATGGATGTGGAGATGGAGAGTAGCCCAAGATCAGCCAGTGTTTCATAGTCAAGGAGCCCAACCTTACACTACCTATTATTAGCTCTATATTCAGTCTTTTTATAGACTAGACTTTTTAATCTATTTATCCCTATTAGCACCTTACCACAAAATCTGGTTGCCAGATTGCAACCTAGTTATTTACTCAGCATCCTTTAAGCCTCCTTTAAGTCTAACACAAGACCTTTGAATAGGTCTTACGGATCCTAGAGGCACTTGCTTTTGACCTTCACTTCCTCTTGACAGGAGTTTTCCATGATCTTGAGGCATGAAACCTAGGAAACTGGTAGTATAATCCCAGTGATGCCTTTCACTGTCAAAACAAAAGCAAAACAAGCCCTCAGATACATAGTCATTCAGATATGCAAGGAAGCCCACTTACAGTATTTTGCTGCTCTCCTGACCTTCTAAACCATAGACCTTGGCTGTCAAAACAGGTGCACTGGGGTCAAGTTGCATTAATCAGTAATAATCAGAAATGAAGTTGCTCTTAGATCCATCAAAAAATTCATTTGTTTGTCTGATTCTTTTGTCTTTGAGGTTGCCTATTTATTTTTTCCTGTATTGTTGGTTTGAGGTGCTACAGACAATTTTGTTTTTTGAAGTTCAAGTCTGCTTCCCCATAACTGCTCACTAGAAGTTCCATTTTTGAGCTAAGAATATGGTGCACCTTACATCTGGCACTGATGTGCATGTACATGGATACTAAAACAACAGCTCTTCCTACTCCTACATCATCATCATCATCATCTTTTTATAACAAGAAATACATATTTCTTGTGCAGTTCACAAGACAAAATACTATGCTCTGGTCAGAACAGACAAGCTATTTCACAAACTATTTTAGATTTCTGATAGATTATTTTAGGACAATGATATCATTCTATTTTAATATTGCAAAATTGAACTTTTGGACAGGCAAGGACTTAGTGAATCTAACAATGTTTCTAATTAGTGCCTAATATAATCCTGTCAAACTTGCCAAGTACTTTTGTTTTGTCCAGGAGATTGGCTGACTACTTTTAAAAGTTGTGTTCTGAATCAGCAGGAAAAAGCTAAAAGGAGAAATGTAACTGTGAAGAATAAGAAGGATTGTAAGAGACAAAGCAACCAGTAAAAATTCTGTAGAAATCTTATGTGACATTGGATGTCTACGTAGATGAGAGGTGGGCAGAACTTAGGGCTACATCTGGCCTCTTAAGTCTTTTTCTCTTGAAACCTACTATATGTTGGAAGTTTTTGAAATCCAGCATGCCTCATTAACATGTAAATTAAGTTGCCCCACAATGCAACTCTGAGGAAGCTGTTTGTTGCCACTCCCACTTCCTCTTTCTCTCCTTTCCCCCTTCTCCACCCAGGGAGAGGCAGCATGGATGCTGCTCTCTTCATCAGGGCCATGTGCTTGGGCCTTGATGAGGGATTCTGCCCCTTTCTTTCACACACCTCTTGGCAGCTGTAGGGCTGAGAGTTTAGGGCAAACTATGTAATTAGAAAGGAAAGAAGAACAAAGGAACTTCATCTTTTCCACCAAGATGGATGTTACAGAACAACAAAGAATAAAGTCAGTAAGCTTCTTTTTACTTCTTAACCTAATGTGTCTAAGTGTGTGATTCTGTATGCTTAGGAGGGCTGAATGTGTAAGATCAATAACCTGTGTTTCTCTGGCATGCTCATGGAAGCTATCTAATATAATTTTCTTTTTCTGTGCCAGCTTCTAAGCTGTGTTATAAGCTCTGCTCCATTTCAGTGGTTCTAGCAGGCTGCTGAATTGGCTTCACTTTAAATAGGATTGCTGAAAATAGACAGCAGAGTTTCCTAATATTTTAAGGTGGAAGCAGATGCTGTAACCATAGGACTTTTAAAAATCAAATTTGGTATCCAGTTCAGAGTTCTCAGGTGCCATACCTTCTCCAGAACTTTTGACCACTCTTCTGAAGGCCATCAGGGAGAAAACTATGTGAATTTCCTTGGGGTAAGATGTTCTGTAGAACACAACTAATACTGAGGCCTTGTTCTCCTTCCCTGAAACTTAGCATCCCTAGCTGGACCCATGCACTGGATGGGTTAGCTATACTCAAAGTAGGGAGCTGCAGGGACCTTAGTGCCAAGCTACATAGAGTTTATAGGTAGTTACCAGCATTACAAATTGTATTCAGAAGCCAACTAGCAACCAATGCAGCACATTTAGCATTGGTTTTACATTAGCCTGGCAGCTGTCCTCTGCTAGGAGTTGGGCTACTGTATTACGTATCAACTGTAGCTTCTGAGTGGTCTCCAAAGGCAGTCTTATGTACAGCATATTGCAATAATCCATCCTAGAGAGGACAAGGGCATGGATGACCCTTCCCAGGACATCCTATTTCAGATAGGGTGTTAACTGACACATTTTGTGAGTTGCCAATGCCAATGCTTGTCAAAGGCCTCCATAATCACAGCCTCGTCCTGCCTTTTTAGTCACAGCTGCACTAGAATGGCCACCAAGTCTTGCTCCTCCCAAAATAATAGCTGTGGAGCCAACTAAGGCCCACCTGTTGATTCCTGGACAATTTTACTTAGACTCAATTTCAGCTTGTTCCTTCCCATCCCATAATGGTAGGGCTAACCTCACTTTTCTTAGTCTAGTACTCCGGTGCTAAATTTATTAATCCTGCCTAGCCCTCTCTCTTAATGTTTTGCCAGAAACTAGACACTCTGGCTGCGGTTACAGGCAAACAGTTTATATTTTTTAATAAACTGAAAAATCCGCAGAAGCTGTATCAAGAGCATCTCCCAGAGATCACTCCAGTTGCTTCAAAAGGCTTCTTGCTTTATTCTACTCAATTTGTATGCAGTGTGCTACACACATTCACACTGTTAAAAGTGTGACCTACACAATAAAGTGTGAGTGCACAACCAATCAACACGATACTCAGGGAGAAAGGCAGCCAATCAGAAGCCCATGCTGGTGTTTCTAAAATAAGCCACAAGACAGGAGCACAGAACAGACGTGGGAGCTGAGGTTCATAAATTAAATTTCCCTGCAGTGATGGAGCCATGATGCAATTGAAGAGGCAAACAGCATTCCCTGATGAATCCATTCACGTTTTCAGCTTTACATTGCAACTTCTCACAGCACAGACTTCTCCTAAAGCAGATGTTCCAGCAAGCAGGGTCTGTGAAGAGAATATAGCAGATGGATTATTAACCCTCAGCTCTCCAGGGCAGCTTATGGATCTTACTTTAATAGTCAGTGTAACCCTAGACATATTTAGGGAACATTCCTGATCCTGTGGCTAGATTCCTCTTAGATATTATCCAGGACTGGGCAATCCTGAGTAGCTGTAGTCCTCACTTGTTCACTCTTTGTGGAAAAGTCCAGACCACAACAGGAAAATCAGTAGGGCTGTAAAATATATGATTTTCACTTTATACTACTTGGGAGAAGTTGTTTTTTAACTCTATAAGCCTACTTTGAAACAAAGAAATGCCATTATGTTGAGCTCAACTTGATACATTGGCAGATCCATGTTGTTTTCTTGATAATAAGGCAAGAAAGGATATGCCACTGTCATCTTGATTTTTTTTTTAATGTCCCAGTTAAGTCTACAGGCTTGGAATTCACTAGCAGTCTCACATCAAATTTAATCACTTTTCCTTTTCCTTGTTTAATTTGTTATTGTTTATTAGCGGCTTTTTTGTGTTTTGCATGTTTTACTATTTCTGTGTATTTTTTAAACAGAGTTGTTATAAACTAAAATTTTAAAAATAAAAAATAAAAGATCCAATGCTGCTTAGTTTCTGAGTTCTGATGAGCTCAGCCAGCTATTGCCACCAACTTAAGGCCTATGCTAATTTCTTCTCTGTCTCCTACCTCGAAACAACAGGAAATTTAAATTCAGCGGTACATTCAGAGGGAATTATAGAAGTTGAGAACTACACACAGCCGTAATATCACAGATTTCAGAATGAACAGACAGAATAGACTTTTGACTGGAGATTGGAAAATTCTTATTCTGGAATGCTCCCTAAATGAATAAAACATCTGTCAAGTGAAAATTGTTACAACAGGAAAAGGTAGCAATGGGTATCCAGCACTGGAACATCTTGTTGAAAACATTCTGGAAGAAGGCAGTGGCAAATTACTTCCATTTGGTTGTCAAGGAAACCAAATGGATGTGTCCACATACTACTTACCAGAAGTCAAGCTCATCTTGAAGGAGAAGTCTTCTATGCTCACTGTGGCATAGTGCTTTGATTCAGGTTCAGCCTGATGAAGCTTACTGTGTAACCTTGGGTCAAATATACTTGCACAACCCAACCTTGATTTTTTTTTTTAATGTCCCAGTTAAGTCTACAGGCTTGGAATTCACGAGCAGTCGCACATCAAATTTAACCACTTTTCCTTTTCCTTGTTTAATTTGTTACTGTTTATTAGCTGCTTTTACAGGATTGTCATGTAACTAAGATGGGTGCAGGGTACTCCCATACTGTACATGCGAATATGAGAAAGAATGAATGTGATAAAAAAAAAGTTTTAAAAGACAGTTAAACCCTTTTCTACTTACAAAGAGATAGTCTGAAGTTTTTTGGTGGTTGAGAGTAGTTAAATGCTCTATCTCCTTTTTTTTTTTTTAACAGTATAATTACCTCCACATTCTACCATTTCATTCCTGGCACGTCTAGAACTAAAATGTTTTCGGACCAAGCTTTTAATCAGGCAGTGTCGAAGAGAAGGGGCAGCCCAGGCAACACCATATTCTATTTGTAAACCTCCCCACTTTCCAAACAACGTTTCAATTTTCTTTTCCTAGTTAATCTGTTAAGAAAACTATTTCTATGTAAGGCGCTAGCTTCTTATTTGTATTTACAGTACATGGAAATTCGTTCTTCAGAGATTTACTCCTGAGTGAATGTGTTTGGTCTTGGAATTTAAATCTCTTCTATTCTTCATCATCAGTTGGGAGAATGTTTTGTTTCTGTTTCTTTAATGTAAGGAGGAAATTTTCCCTCCTCCCAAACATTCAGAGAAGGGCAACTGGATTTGTAACAGTATTTATTTGTCTGCCAACACTACACTTAGAGATAGCTAGCTAGAGAGATTGATTTCAGGCTAATTAATAATTAACCCTATTAACTAATAACATTCTCCAACACTGGGAGTTAATGAGAATTCCTAATGGAGACATGTGGTTCCCAACCTTATGAAGTTAGATAACACTGGAAATGAGCTGTGAAATGTAATGAAATCAGAACCTGATAGAATGAGTAATGTATAGAGAGCCTCATAAAAATGTTTATTTTCTTTATTGTTTCCATTAAATTAAGAGGTCATACAGCAGTTCCCCATCCTCTGCCAGATGTACTTGCCATACTTGTTCCTTTTTGGGGGGGCAGGGGGGGAGCTAGTTAGTGTTCTGTTAAGATAAGAAAAATGTGTATGCATACAATTAAATACAACCAGAGGACTTATTAATTAGAAACGATTACATGAGATCCAAAATGTACCAGTCATCATTATATAAGTTTTTACTGTAAGCTGCCTAGAGTCACTTTACTATGAGATGGGCAGGTATATAAATGTGATTAGTAAATAAATAAAATGTGCAGCTGAGTAGCTGAAGTAAGAAACTGGCCAAATACATCTATCGGCAGAATCTGAATTTTCTCATTACAAAAATAAATGAATCCTCAGTATAGGTTGCCCAGATGCTATGTAGCTTTAAAATTAGTCTAGAAAAGTTTCTTTCCATTGGCTTTCTAGCAACACTTGCCAAAGCTGTACAGTGGATTAATACTGTAATTTTTTTATTTATTTAGGCAATTTTTTCTCAAAGGGTTACATTTGTGCATAAGCAATTTTTCCTCCCTTTGGGAAATGTCCTTACAAGTCTGCTTTCTAGTATTCATAAAAGTGATCTGTCACTTTTTTTATTGTAGTTAAACATTTATCAAAGGAATATGAGTTGGGAGATTTTTTTTTCTCTCTCTCTCTCTTCATTGTCCAATTCTCAGTGCTAACATATTTTTTTCACTGCAAATCATCTGTATGAATCCTCAGCTCTTAGCAAGGATAATTCCAGCAAAGTATTTGGTTGGTAGCTTCCTTCTTCAATGTACACACTGGTAGGCAGAAATGGCTCTTCAATCAATACTGAATAGTGGTCATTTTATTTTTCCACAATGCTTCAGAAACATGTTCTGTCGGGATGTTCTGGGGAACTGAAATTGTCACTATGTAGTGCTAGTGAAGCACCAATTTCAGAATGAGTTCCAGAATAGTTGTCATTGTGTGGTCCTACTGGAATACCAAAATATCCATTTTAACCTCAAAATTGATATTTATCCTGAGGAAAAAAAATATGATTCTCTGTCTGTAGTCAATCTGCTAAAAGAAGGAATAAAGCCTTGAAGTTGGGCCAACATTACACTGCTAAAAGTGTCCAGACATCAACATAATATCTTGTGACTAGAGAAAACAAAGCTGCTCTTCTGAAAGTCTTTAATTCCTCTACAACAGGGCTGTCATATGTGGGATGCAAAAAATCCAGATGACCATAAGGTGCCACCAAAGAATTAAGAGTTTCCATCATGTATTAGCTGCCATCTATTGGTCATTTAGGTTTCTGCAGACTCACTCTCCAAACATGTCACTTATGACCTGAAAAATATTCAAAGTCCTTGTCATATAAGTGATTTTACTTCATATAACTAAGTTCTATCTCTATCTATCATCTAGCTAGCTAGCTAGCTAGCTATCTTCCCCCAAAAATCATATTTATGAAGTTATTCCTGAACTTACTCTAACCAAGATAGATTATAACATGGGTGTGCAAAATGGGCCTTCTACACAAAACCCCTGATAGAACAGAATATGTATACAACAGCCAGGCACATGCACACATGTCAAAAAAGGGCAACCCTGAAGTCCATGGATCAACTCTTTATCAAAGGAAGGAGAAGTAAGTGGGATTGTATCTAGCCCACTTTTAAAAAGATTATTTATGTTATTTTAGTTAGCTATGTAAATGTTTCTTCAGGTTCTGGGAATTACATACACCATCCCATTTTTTTGTGTGTGTGATTCCTAATGAGACTAGGAATATATATGCAGAGTATCTACACTCTGTGTCTTTGATCTGGAGCAACCCTAGAAGAAATCTTCTTTTGGTCAAGCCAAAGGCCCAACTGGTCCACCATCAACTGTCCTTCAGAAATGAATGCTATGTTTTCAAGATACCCATAAGCTAAGCATGCAGTCTTCTGCTGTGTTTGTGCATAGTCAGTTCTGTTGACCAGACAGAAAATGGGGGCAAGTAGTCTGTTGTCCAAATAGCTTTGTATAAGTATGTTATGCAAATACAACTGAAAATGATTCATGTTTATTGCTTCCCTATCTACTGGCAGATATTTTCAGTGTATATTGCTTGTGATACAGCCACCACTGCTAAATTGCTAATAGCCAGCAATACACTGTTCTCCATGGATTATCTCATGCCCTTTTAAAACCTTCTAAATCTGTGTCCAAACATATATTTCTTGGCAATACATGTATCCCACAAATTTGTTGTTCACACTGTGAAGAAGCCTCTCATCTCATTACGTCTTAGCCATAATGAAATACTCATACAGGGAGGGAGGAGGACTTTCTTTAATGAGTGTTTCTGAACATTTATCGTATCTTGAAAATAAATTCAAAATATAGTTGACCTAATAAAGATAAATATGGAATTTAATCATCATTTTTAACCTAGATCATTTTGAAAAAAGGACAGGGCAGTTAAATGTATGCTATTAATTGTGTTTGGAAGTGCACCAACATATTTTCGTTTGTTTATTCGTTCAGTCACTTCCGACTCTTCATGTCAGTTGTCGCCACCCCCAGCTCCCCCAAGGTCGAGTCTTTCACCTCTAAAATATCATCCATCCATCTTGCCCTTGGTCGGCCCTTCTTCCTTTTGCCTTCCACTCTCCCTAGCATCAGCATCTTCTCCAGGGTGTCCTGTCTTCTCATTATGTGGCCAAAGTATTTCAGCTTTGCCTTTAATATCATTCCCTCAAGTGAGCAGTCTGGCCTTATTTCCTGGAGTATGGACTGGTTTGATCTTCTTGCAGTCCAAGGCACTCTCAGAATTTTCCTCCAACACCACAGTTCAAAAGCATCGATCTTCCTTCTCTCAGCCTTACTTATGGTCCAGCTCTCGCAGCCATATGTTACTACAGGGAACACCATTGCTTTAACTATGCAGACCTTTGTTGTTGGTGTGATGTCTCTGCTCTTAACTATTTTATCGAGATTTGTCACTGCTCTCCTCCCAAGAATTAAACATCTTCTGATTTCCTGGCTGCAGTCAGCATCTGCAGTAGTCTTTGCATCTAGAAATATAAAGCCTGTCACTACCTCTTCATTTTCTCCCTCTATTTGCCAGTTATGCACCAACATATACTTCATCTTAAACTGTAAGCTTCATACTTTGAATAAATAAAATGTCTTGATGAAGCTATTTATTTACAAGATCACTGAACTTCTGTGGCTTTCTTTTAGTTGCCCTTTTTGAAAGACACTCCATGAGAATTTAAAATAAAAATAGAACTGTCACCCAAATAAATAAAACCCATTTAATATGACCAGGCAAACTGCAGAGAAGAGCCCTGCCTCAAGGTCTTAGGAGTTGCAAAGAGAAAACATTGCCACATCATGCACCTTATCCTATCCCAACTCCAGAAGCGAGAAAAGTTCAGCTTGCTGAAATTTAAGGCACAAGAGCCTTTTTTTTATTGTTCCTTCTTTACTTGCTTAGAAGTAAATGTCAGAAAGCAAAAATGCTCCACTTATAAAATGCTATGGCTGAACCCCAGTGAAAAGCTAGAGGGGTTCAGTCACACTGACCATTTTTACCAGCATGGCAGATAGTCAGATCACAACTAAACAAGAGCACAGTTATTGTGAAAAAACCTCCTAGCTGCAATATGGACACTAGAAATAGTTGAAGTATAAATCAGGCCAAAAAGTATTATTATTTAGACTGAGCATTTGTCTCTAAAATATTTCTTGTCTGGAGAGAAATTACCCAACATAAGCAGTATAAAATTAGCCCAGTGGCTACAGATTCTAAATCAAAGCAAAGTGAATTGTTAGGGGAAAGGGGACAGATTTGATAAGCGTGACTTTCATAGAACAAGTACAACTCATCATTGTGAACTCAGTAACATACAAAAGAAGGAATGGGAAAGAGAAACACGAACAACAAAGAAAGTGTTTGTTGGAGGAAGCTAATATAAAAATACCAGTGAATTACCAAAGGGGATGCTTGGGGTGCATTTCTCTAGGAAGGAAAAAAAACAGGGCCCCCAAGAAAAAGGTATTCTACCCAAGGTGTAGAATTATGAAAAAAAGTCTTTTTGCACTTAGATGGGCAGAGGAATGTACAGAATTGCAAAATTTCCGTATCTACCATGTTCACAATATAATTCAAAGGCCTGAAACTTTAAAACATGTGTCATATTTTTAGATATTTGCATTAAATGAAATACACCTGCATTAACCTGAGTATATATTATAAAGCCATATCTAAGACAAGCAGATGGGGATATTGTTCATTTGTTTGGCTGGATCCTGGCTCAAAAACTGCATTGAAGGCCATTGGAATTATTTTTCACATGCTTATGCATTGATAAAACTGATCCATAAATTGGGAGTCAAAGGTAAAATGTGAAAACAATTACAGGGATTTTGTTCTGGAATTCTGCATTTGTTTGTTTGATTGATTGATTGATTGATTTATACAGCTGCCCAATTCTGGGCAACTTACAATTTTAAGAAACATGGAAATAAAGTAAAATAATATAATGTAACATAACAAACGTAACATAACATAACAAACGTAAAACATAACATAACAAATAAAATAAATAAATAAATAAAAAGGCAGGATAATGGAATGCCAGAAATAATAACAGAAGCAACTAAGACCAACCAACACATATCTCATTCAAGGGTCTTACACCCTACACATGTTCATCCCATTATCTGGCTCAATGCTCAGGGAAGAGTCAGGTCTTGCAGAAGGACAAAGGGGTCAGGACCATCTGAATCTCAGGGGACTGATGTTCCCTAGGGCAGGCACTACAAAAGAGAAGGTGTACCCATGGTTCCCACTAGGTGACATTATTTCATGGAAGGGACTCAAAGCATGCCAGATCTCACAAGCAGAGTAGAGAAAATTGGAGACAAAGGCTCCCACAAGTATTCCAACCATGTGCCACAAAGGGCTTTATAGGTGATAACCAGCGCTGTGAATTGCCTTTGGATGCTTAGAAAGAACCAGTGTGGCGTGCGAATCAGTGATGCTACATGGAACAGTGCAGTACATCTATTAGCCACTTGCACTATCACATTCTGGACCAATTGCAGCCTCCAGGTGGTTTTCAAGGGCAAACCTATGTACAGCCCATTGCAGTCTTCAGATGGGAGGTGACCAGGGCTTGAGTGACCCTGAGGAGGATCTCCGAATCATGTACATTTGGTGCACAACTTGTGGAATTGGTACAAAAGAAGGATCCCCCCTGGCCACAACTGCCAACAGAAGCCAAGGGTCTAGAAGGACCTTCAAACTGCACATCAGTTCTGTCTGGAGGAAAGGCAGAGAGTCCCCGAGATGGTAGGAGAGGAGAGGCCTCTTGAGAGAGTAGAAACCGTGAGAAAGAGATTCAGGACAGCACTGCCTTGACCTTGTGGTTCTTAAAAAGGGGCCGCGAAGGTCTGGACAGGCTTTCAAGATTGTGATCATAGACACTGTAACAATAAAATACCATTTCTGGAATCCTTGCAGTTCCTGTTTCTTGTCCTGGCCTACCCTAAAGGGCTGACAGGAAGTTACCCAATCAAAAAAAAAGGGGGGGGTTAACCTGACAAGACTTATTCTTAATGAATCCATAGTGACAGATCAATCACTTTATTATCTACCTAGAATTCTTTCAGGTACCAATTTCCACAGACCCGCCTATCCCCCATTTGTGAAGCCAGGAACAAGAAGTAAGTAAGACTTTATTATGGTCATAGACCAGCATTCAGAAATTAGAAATAACAGTTCCCTTCCTCTGATCCTCTGATATTTTTCCTGCTTTCTCAGATGACAGACTGAGGTCCTTAGTTCTAGTTGTTCCGTAGCAAAGACCCTGCCCTAATTTCTCCAGAACATTACCTGGCAATGTTATTTAAATGCAGCAGAGTAACACTATATCCAAAAATGTCCACTTATTTAGCCTTATTATAGAGTCTGTTATGTATGCACATTCATATATGAATCCAATTCACCACCAATGTGATAAGGAGAGCTGGGCATCCATACTGAGATATCGGGAGCACTCTACCAATGACATAAAAAGCAGGAGGTGTGGTGTGGCATGTGGAAGGAATATTTACTGTGCTCAAGTGGCACAAGGGGAATGCATGATCACGGGAGGGTAAATAAATACAGTGTTTGCTATTTCATCCTGATACAGCTGAGTCTCTGGTTGTGCAATTATCAGCATCTTCTAAGATGTAACATGAGAGGACTATTACGACATCTTCTGAAGGCAAAGGACAAAGGTTGATTTATTTTGTTGAGTTTTTACTTTATTCAGGGATGGAATTGTAAACTAAGAATAGGACCATTCTGGAGTGGGGGGGGGTTTCCTTTGAGAATCTCTCTATACATACTCTACAGTTGGCTTTTTTGTATAATGACTGTAATATTTCTTTTCACAAATTAACTGATGGGACAGTGAAACAACAGACCTGTATTTTTTAAAATATTAGGCAAAATTAGCAAGAATTCTGCCATTTTCCCCTTCTATCCCAAATGACAGGAGAAAAAATGATAAACAACTCCTTCTCCTTCTTCTCCTTCTCCTCTTCCGCATACCCAGGAGGGCAAAAGAAGCAGGAGAATCCCCAGTTAGGGGCTGTGACAAATGAAGAACAGAACCTCTTTTCTTATATTTTCACATTTGAGTTATATCACAGCATCAACTTCTCATGTGATTTGGGATCAAAACATATTTACCCTAAAACTTTCCAAGGTTTTACACATTTGCTCTCCAGATGGGCCCAAGGAAGAAAGCAATTATAATTATCAAAATAATTAAGCAGTCCCTGTCCAAACCAACAGAGATTCATTGGGTGCTAAAAATATTAAGTTGTCAAGATTTCTAGAACATCATCCCTTTTCCCTTTCAATAATCTGATCATAGAGGATTTGTGAGAGTATCACACAAATCCTCTATGTTTGTTACCAATAACTTGATGATACGGTTTTTAAAAAATCTTGCATTTAGAAAATGAATATTTATAAGGTCCTGTCTAGACTTCTGTGAAAACTGAAGATCAGAAGCCCAGACATAAAATGTCTGAGATGAGACAAGACTGTTATCAAATATGCAGATGTCCTCAACATTCAGGTCTGAGAAACAGGCAGCAAGAAATCCATTACCACATAATGCCTAGATTCCTGGACTCTATACTACCAGATCTTCATTGTTGCAGAAATATCTTTTCACGTAAGAAATAAAGGCAATTTACCTAATCCTCATCTTTTAATCTTCCACCATTACTCTCCCAAGTGTGCAATGGCATTTTTAGAGAAAGGTTTAATGCCACATCCCAGGTGAAACTCTGAGAGCTTGTCATTGCCATGGAAGTTTCAAATATGTTGGAATCTTTTCTTGTAGAGGACATTTCTTATGGCTGGCATTTTATGATTTTCAGTACTTCTGAGATGAGTGAATATTGAAGGAAAATGACCTTAGAAGATTGGATTGAACCTGATGAAGTGGTGTTGAACAACAGATGGGGATAATGGATTTTCCTTTAAAAATAATATAACTGAAAATATGCCCTAGAATATATATTTTTTCTCTTTGCTTTTAACAGTGGTGACAGCCATATTCTTTCTTTCAAAATAATTCCCCTGGGTATAGTTCCATTCTGATTTGACCCTAAGGAGAAAACTTTCTTCTCTTAAATCATTGCAGCTTTCATAATTCTTGACCAGCTTTTCCTTAAAGGTAGCCAGCCCAACTTGAAAGTGTTTGATATCTTCTTTCCTCCCAAAGTCATGGATATTGCCCTTTTCTCTCTCTCTCTCTCTTTCTCTTTCTCTCTCTCTCTCATGCTTTGATTGGAAAAAATTATCTTATGGCAGTGGTTAGAGGAGGATATTTACTCAGAAAAGACACAAGAAAGAATAGACCATGAGGCTTCAGTTGTGTGTTGGGTAGATGTTATCTAAGAACAGGCGGGGGAAGAGAACAATGGTACCATACTAGGTGTAGTGTGGGCAGGTTTTACATAGAAGAGAAAATATGAATGCATTTTTCATTAGTGTATTTAAAAGCAGAAGCAAAGAGAGAAAAGAAAGTGATAATATTCAAAATTAGAATCCAGGTGGAAGTAGGGGCACTAGAAGTCATCCTGATATGAGACAAGCTCAAACCATGCCCTGGCACAGCTCCCATATGTTTCTAAGAATCAGGAGTACTTCAATTTTAATACCAGATGAAGGGCTGCTCATAGTTTGTACATTCATAATGATGTTATTAAAAGAAGGTCTACTGAGGGCCCTTCTGGCTGAAAAGTTATATGGACATCTGAATGAAATGTCAGGATTTTTTTTTTTTGTAAAAGCTTACTCAATAGCATTTATTAAGAACTTGTAGCTTTCAAATGGGTTGTGATAAAGTAAGTTTACTCACTTTATGAGAAGGCTGCAGAAGATCATAACAAAAGTGGACTCTTCAGGGAATGTCTACCAAAATCCCAGGTGTCAGTGCTTTGAACCCAACCTGCTGTGCAGCACATGCTGGGATTTATGGAAGATGTAATCCAATATAATGTCAATAGGTGAGTAAATCTCTCTTACTGTGCTACTCATTCCCTTCCCTCAGCAAATGTCACCTTCTGCAATAAATATGGGATCATAACACTTGAGTGACCCATGAACTGTAAGCTGTCATCCTAGTTTCAAGGGCAACAATCAAACAGCTATCCTGGAAGACCTAAAAATTGTTGAACTTCTCCTAGAGGTAAATATAGCTCTTTGGACTGCAAGATAAACATCTAGGATGGGATTTGAATACTAGTCATCACTTCAAAAGTTAGTGACTACATTAGAGGGAACTTTCCAGTTCTTATGCCTGGGGCTTGTGTATATAAGCCATTCCTGGGGAGGAATGGCAGCAGCAGCAGCTCAGTCTTTTCTCTTGGAATATGCTGATAGATTGCATCATTCAAGGTCTGAGTTGCAAAACTTCACACCATGGATGTTGTTACTATTTGTGCCCACAAATATATTTTCAGTCTTTTTGAAGACCATGAGCACCACTCTTTTCCCTTCTTCCTCTTACATAGCATATGAGACAAAAATGGTTGGTAACCATCTTAATTGAGAAAAGGGGGTAGTGTGGATTTTTAAGTTCCTTGTCTAGGCCAGAGCTTCACCTAGAGTTCAACAATAAAATTCTCTCTGAGAACTCAAACCTGCATACAGGAGCTAGCAGCAGAGTCAAGGACTAAGCTTGGACAATTAAGTTGCTTTGATTGCAGATACCAGAAGCCCTAATAATAAGATTAGCTAACGCAGAATCAAGCGGTGAAGCTCTCTATTTATAACAGGCCCGGAGATTAAACCCTGCATCTCCTTATAATCGACATCTGGGCAGTTTATTGTAAACCTCCCAGAGTCCCCCGATGGGAGGAGATGGGCAGGGACAAGTCAAATAAATAAATAAATAAATAATCTTGCTGTTTGTTTCTTGGCCTTAGAAGTGGAAGGAACCTACACCATGTTTTGACAATGATCTGGTCAGGTCCCAGGCTCTTTGCTTCCAGCCTCACCATTTCAGCCATCACAATCTACTTTACAATCTTCCTTTCTCTTTCTCCTCCACAGAAGACCATTCTTTTGCAACCAACTGCCAGCCAGTTCATTTTATTCACAACAGACTAAATCAATGTTCATAAAATGCACCTGCTCCAAAAAGCTGAGACCTAAGGGATGGCTTATGATGTTTTCTTGCCTGACAAAGCACCACTGGCAAGAAATGTTGGACAAGGACCAAGGACACCAAGGCTCAAGTCCACACTCAGTTGTGGAAACTCACTGGGTGGCTTAGCCCAGACTACCTATTTCACAGCATTGATGCTGATGTGAGGACTGGATAAATACACAAAGGACAAGTCTATCAAAAATTACTGGTCTTGAAGAGTCAGTATTATCTCTTGATTGAAGGTAGCATGTCTCCAAATACTAGTTTCAAGGGAACAGTGGTGGGAGAGGGGTATTTTTCATCATCTTGCTTGACAGCACCTCAGAGGCATCTGGTTGGTCACTGTGAGAAACACAACACTAGATTGACATGAGACTTGGCCTGATCCAACAGAGTTGTTCTTATGAGAATAAAATGAGGAAGACGTGTGAAATACCTTAAGATCCTAGAGGAAAGATGGAATGTAAATTAGGAGGAAGAGGATGAGATCAACATCACCATTCCATGCAGAAAAATCAATCTGGCAGTTGAATTCAAATGGCTGCCACAACAGCATTTCAGAGAGGAAGGCTAACTTAGGGGCCACAGATCAAGCTATGCACATGCATCTCAGTCCTGTAATCCCTTTCCTGTATGATCCATTCAACTTTAACTGCCTGGTACCACTGTTCCACTATGCTTATTACAGCTGACCTAGATTCTCTGATGTTGAATCAAAATTCCTTGCTTATGCTCTCTGTTGGCAGCCTCTCCTAGAACTTTTTTAGATGCCCCAAACCATCTATTGCACAGCCTTCTTGCAGATTAATATGTAATTGCTAATATATAGGTATACATATAATAATATATAGAGTAATTGATATAATTGCAAGATGGTGTTCATAATGCTACTTCAAACAGAAAAGTGTGACTCATACTTTCCCAAATGCCACCAGCTTACAGCATTATTTTCAAGTATTAACTGCCTTTCTGTTAACAGCATGAGGCTATAGCATACATTTTCCTGTATGCTTAGATATTTCTCATTCACTGGGTAAGCTCTAAAAGCAGAAAAGTGTTCACAGATGTTTAGTCATCCCTCCCACCCAGAACTCTCTCCTCCTGCCTTTCCCAATCATTTAGTTGTGTTAAATTATGGCTCCCATCATCCCAATCAATACAGAATGAAAGTCTACTAGCTGGACTCTGTTTAAGAAAGCTCAATCCCCAGAACCTAGGTTAGAATGCATGGTTGAGCCCCCTTGTGGGATGACTTTCTTTTGGATCAGTATACATTCTGTGGTTTTTTTGTTTTTCATGGTTATATCCTGCAAGCCACCCAGAATTGTACAGACTGTGATGGCCTAAAAATTTAATAAGTAAGTAAACAAACAAATGAACTATATAATGCATCTGGAGGGCAACCAGGGTGGAAAGGGGTGGTTTACTCTGAACATCAGTGGCTTTTCAAAGTTTTTTGTTTATTTGCTTTTGTTTTTAACTGTCAGTGCCAGGGACTGAACCTGAACCTGGGGTATTCTACATGCAAAGTGTGACTTGTACTACTGAGTCGCAGTCACACCATATTTCCCTATACATTTCAGTCATGTTTAAACACAAAAATAGTGCCCCAATGCTCTCACTTAAAAGTTCTATGTTGCATTCATGGAGTGTACGTAACTCTGAATGCAGCATGGAAATTAATTAAAATGAAGGTAAATACAATTTGAATTCAAGCAGGGAAACACCCAGGCAGACTGGAAATGCAGGACAGATTGTGAAACAACATTTGAGCATAGCACACAGCGGTATGTGTGGGCATCAATGAAAGTGGAATAAAGAACATTCTCTTCCAACTTCCTGTCTCATTTGTGGGATTCACAGGCTGATCATTTTCTTCCCCTTAGAAACAGAGTGCTTAATTGCACTGTTGGAATGAAAGAGAAAGAAGAGTTGAAAAGAAATTGAATCTACAGCTGTACTTAGTAAAGAAGATCTTTGTTATAATGTGTTTGACATACACTCCTGATCTCTCTTTTCCTTGGGCTCTCAAGTGCCACAGAGAGTTATACCCCCCCCCCACACACACACACACACACAACATTAGAGACTGGAAAAGCAATTACATTCCAGCCAAAGGTGGGTATGTTTCATCTTGAAGAAAGATGAGTGAAAGAGGACAGTTTCATTCTGCAAATATCTAATAGGATGTCACACAGAAAAAGATCAAGATCTGTTCTATAGTGTTAGAGAGTTGGACACAAAAAAAATTCTTTCTATAAAGGAAAGAAGATTTCAGGCGAATACAGGAGGTCCTCACTTACTGCCTGTCTCATTCAGTGATTGTTCAGAGTTACAATGGCCCTGAAAAAATAGATTTACAACTGGTGCTCAAACTTGCGGCCGTCGCAGCACCCCTGCAGTCACATGATTACCATCACAGCCAGCTTCCAACAAGCAAAGTCAACAAGGAAGCCAGCAGGAAGTTGCAAGTCACAGTCACGTGACATTGTGTTTAATGACCCGCAATGATTCACAACAACCACAGCAGAACTGACCTCATAAGTCCGGCATGGTCATGTGATGTTTCACTTAATGACCATGTTGCTTAGCGACAGAGTCGCCAGTCCCAACTGCGGTTGGTAAGTAAAGGCTACCTGTATTAAGAACAATTTCTTCAGTAAGAGAAAATTGGACAGTGGAACCAACTGTTGAACAAGATGATGAATTCCCCTTGACCAGATGTATTCAAAATGAGGCTGGATAGTTTTCTGTCTGAAATGCTTTGATCTGGATTTATTTATTTATTTGTTTATGTTTCAAATTTCTATCACCACCCATCTCTCCTGAAAAGGGGACTCTGGGCGGATTCCTGCACTGAGCAGGGAATTGGAGTCAATAGTGGGAAGTTTCAATCTTAAAGTTGGGAAGTGATGAGAATGAAAGCTTCCTCTGCCAACCTCTCACCTGAACTGGAAAATAAAGCTGCTTATTGAAAACAGTATAGAAAACCAGAATTCCTGTCTAACTATGACTGGGCAACAGTCCGCTCATTCAAAAACAAAGGATAGCAGTATATGGAGGTCTCCATGATCTTTCCCTTCAGGCCTTATTGTTTGTGTGTATTTGCTTTTTAAACATTGATAAAATTTCTTTCCCAGTGACATAAAGTCTATTATCCCACATGGAAAGGGTGTGCCTGAGAGCAAATAGTTTACAACTGCTGTGCAATGAATGGGAATGTAGGCCCGGGAATGTGACTCACTTCTCCCTCAAATTGCAGCAAAGGTTTAGCTTGCTAACTGGGTACTTTCGTGGTTTTCAAAGAGCTTCAGGTCTGGCTCCAGGAAGAGCCAATTTGGATTTATAATGCCACTACCTGTCAGACTGCAATCTTAACATATATTTGCTAGGAACAAAGTCCCTCTGAATTCATTGGGTTTAACTACCAGGGAAGTAACTGACAGATGAAACTGCACTCTTGCAATCCTAAACATGCTGAGCAAGAAATAAGCCCTTCCAAAAAGCCCTCCAAGTGAGGCTTTTTGGATTAAATCTGCTGCAAAATTGCACATTTGCTTGGTTGCAAGTGTGCAACATACTTGGCAGGTACTATGATAAGTCAGCAAATGAAGGTTCTCAGCTCAAAAGAAGAAATGCCGAAAGGAGGGAGAAAGCTTTAGGGTGATGCGGTAGAGGGAAGGTAGATACTTTCTCTCTTCCCTCTGCTTGCGGTGATTCACATATATTGCATTCTGCCACACAGAGGTTATTCCCTACATTTGCTCCTGAACAAGCTAGTACTGGCAGACCTCAAACTTTTAAAAGTCTCACATTGAGATAGCACAACTAGTTGGGATAAGGTGGCAGAAAGGCCTGCTGGCTTTATAGCACTTTGGAGATCATTCTCATGAATGGTGGATTCTGGCATAGCAGAGCACACAACTTCTTTCAAGCCATTATATTGCAGCTGGGATCATTTCAAATGCAAGAGCTGAAAGGAGGGTATAAAACTGGTAGTGGATGAGTCTCGGGAGAATAGCAGAGCAAATGAAACAGGGTAATGCACCAGCTCTACTATATTGCCCTGAAAATATCTCATAATCCCACTGCTCCATATTGACCCAGGGTTTGGGACTCAGGCTCAAACCTCAGCGCATTCCCCACGACTATTCAACATCTGTATGAAGCCGCTGGGTGAGAGCATCCATCTTTAGTTCAGAATGAAGTTGCATTTCTCCAGATAGAACTGGTTTGGAGCTTCGGGATCCCCTTGGACTCACAGCTCCTGTTCATGAGCAGGCGGCAGCTTATTCAAGAGGGTCTTTGCTGACCCCCAACTTGGGCACCAACCAAGCCCTTTTATGATATGGGAGGCTTTACTTGCTGTTACTCATGCCTTAGTCACCTTTGGAATGTACTAATACAATGTGCTCTACATGGGGCTGCCCTCGAAAAGAATTTGGAAGCTACAGCCAGTCCAGAATGCAGTGGTTTGAGCAATTATGGGCACACCTCAAGGCACCTGTATATCACCTCTACTTCAACAACTGCACTGGTCGCCAGATGGCTTCTGGGTGCAATTCAAGGTGATAGTTGCCACCTTTAAAGCCCCCCCCCCTTGGTTTAGGGCCTGGATATCTGTGGGATACCTTCTCCCAATAACACCTGCTTGTTTGCTAAGATCTAGAAGGGTGGATTTCATGTGTCTCCTTTTGATCATAGATAGCCACCTACATGCAATTTGAGTTGCTGTCCCTCTCTTCAGTGATTTGTATGGCCCCCTCCCTTTCTCTCCTGATCTTCAGAAAGTTTGTAAAGACTTGGCTATTACCCCAAGCTTCACAGCTACTATCCCTTTGGATGAATAATTACTTTTAATTGGGTTTTTGGAATATTTTATTCTTGGTGTATATGGTGGTTTTATAATGTATGATTTGGGTTTTAATTTTTGTTTATTATGTATTCATTTCATTATATATTCAACCCAAATTACAGATTTGGGGGAGTGTTCTGCTACTCAGAATTGGCTGATTGGAACAGACTGTAAGCCAAGCAAGCAAGAAAATAAATAAATAAGCTTCTGAAAAGAATAGTGGCAATATTTTTTTTCAGGCTTTTTCTACCCCACTCCCAAATCCTTGTCTTTTCTTATTACTGTTAGAGCCCTGGAAGAAAATATGAGTATCTATATCTTTTCTCTTGCAGATGAAAAACAACCCAGAGACTAACTAATTTTCAAGAGGAAAAGTAGTTGTAACTGAACAGATTAAGTATGGTAGATTCTCTTCTCTCTTGAGGTTACTTTTGGTATTTAAAAAATGTTAAGTAGAAGATATGTGATTATGGGTCTCATTTGGTTGAGGCTTTAATTGGATTACCAAGTTTAAGATTGGACTAAAAGCTGGAACACATCTTTATACTCTCATAAAGAAAAAGTAAATTTACACGTATATCTCTGAGAAAAACCAGGATAATTATTGTCTTGAACATTACTTCTTCAGCTTCATCTCTGTTAGCCAACTCCTAAAATAGGCTGTGCTAAACAGACAGAAGCTGATGTTTATGGATGCTGCTGAGATATAAATAGATTTCCAATGGCAAACTGCATAATGGGCTTTCCATTTTCATAATTTTGAGACAAAGTTCTTAAAAGCTAGAAAAGAAACTCAGAAGCAACTCAGGTCATTTGTATAAATAATGCTACTGGAAATGCTCAGCTTTTAAAATGTTTTAATATTGCTGTTCCTTCTAGAAAAAGAACTGGCATAATAATGAAGGTTGATGCCAGAAGACTGCAGCTTAGTGGTACAGAACATGCTTTGCATGCAAAGAATTCCAGGTTCAGTCACCAGATTTCCAGACAGAGCTGGATGACATCCTGAAAATTCATTGCTAATTAGTGTAGAAAGTACTGGACTCTTTGGACCAATGATCTCAGAGGCAGCTTTTTATATTTTTATGTTTCTAAACTCCCAAATATGGAACAAGATAGGGAATATACACATATCTGATATGATTCAGAAGCCTGCTCATAAAACTGAACAACTGCAGAAGTTTTGAATTTTGGGGACTCAGGTCGTTTCAGAGAGCTGAAATGCTCTCTTGCACAATATCATGCTCTCTCCTCTGCATTATTAGATGGCATGTATTAAAAAGTACCATTGGCTGAAAGGCTCTGCCCCTTTGACTCTGGAGAGGTGGAAACCACAGGACACGTTCTTCTTCACTGCTCCTTTTACAGAGATACTCGAACCAGATTTATCCTCCCTCTGATAGCAGATATTGTGGTTGCTCAGACTTGGCCTATGCCCAGATGCTGCTCATTGATGAACTGCCTTTTATTACAGCGCACATGGCTAGGTTTTGCCCGGCAGCATGTAAGATCTGCTTCTGATGGGCCAAGATGTATTCTATGTAATCTTAGATATTTTCAATTTTTTTGTAATTTTACATATTATCACATTTTACATAAATTTTAGATGCCATCATGTTTGTGTAATTTTACATGTTATCACATTTTATGTAATTTTAGATACTACTTTTATAACCTAGACATAGATTGCTCCTTTTGGACTTTACTCTTGGCTTCTAACCAGGTTGTTTTATACATGCATTTTAACTTTGTCTTAAATTTTATTTACTGTCTCTTAAGAAAGATCACAGAGCACTCATGGGCACATTGCTTGTACTGGTCTAAACTGACTGACTGATTGACTGATATGAGTCAATGGGGGAGGGATTAGTCTTTGTGAGTGCAGTACATACTGTTCACATTAGTTAAACTAAAGCACACTTTGACAGCCTCCAGGTTAGATTACTGCAATCTTCCACTGAAAAGGCAACCTTTATTTTCTGCCACCAATGACCACCATCAAAATGCTTCCCGTCTCAGCTTTTTTCCTTCCCTGCCCCAAATGCATGGAACACCTCTGTTATGCTACCTCCCTTTATTTCACTGAAATCCTTTCTCCAGATTTAACTCATTCTGTGTCCTAACTTAGAGCGAAGAACCACACTGAGATGGTCTCTAGTGTTTATTGAACTACTCTGGTAGATAGAAAATCCTGCCAAACTGAAAGACCGTAGGAAACCCACACAGTTAAACCCAAAACTCAAGGCGAGTCTGCTCTGACTTTCTTTGAAGGAAACTATGCATGCGTTTTTCCCCCTGGATGGGGGCCCCCTCCTGCTCACCATCAGTAGTCATGACATTCTGTCCATTAAAAGTGTGGCTGAAGCTGATGCGAACTGAGTTCAGAATATCTGGGAGCAGCTACTTGACCATCTTTGCTTCATTCCTGGATATGTCTGTATGACAAAGTAGTCAGCCATATCTTAGCCTAAGATGTTGTATGAATCCTCCTAGCATCTGTTCAGTTCAGTGTGATGTCTGCAATGAGAAAAGCTGGTTGGATAGGCCTGATTCAATTAATCTTGAGTGTGTTGTACAACTATAGCATTGTAGCTTGTGTAATTTTGGATTCACATGTGGTGTGCACCCAACCACTGTGGTCTGTAACCAGTTTTGGGCTCAGTGAAGTGAGTAAAGTGCAAATCGTTAGGGGTTATAGTAGATAGCTCAATGAAAATAATTCTGTATATGACGGCCATGACAAAAAAAAATTCCTTAATGATGAGGTAATTCTTATACTAATCTATGGTATGGACGTCTATTGCCATATCTCAAAAAAAAAAGATGACAGAGCTTTAAAATGTGAAAAACAAGTCAGTCATGTCTAACCCAATAGAGCTAAGAGGGGGGAAAACAGGAGTTAGGAACGCAGTGAAAAAGGAAACATCACCACAGTGCTGAGACAGCATCTCCTGTCATACAGATAACATGATTGTCCATGACAGACGTCATAGGCAATATACCACACAGAGCAGATGAACATTATGGGGTCCTCATGGAGTGATAGCTCTCTTCTAGCATTCTCCTCAGACTGAGTCAGGAGCTAGTAAACAGCCATTAAGACTAGCAGTAATGGATACTCGGTCCCTTGCAAATGTGTCCAGTCCCCTTAAGAACCTTCTAGATAGGTGGCCATCACCACATCTAATGGTCCCAAATTCCAGAGTTTAGTTGTGCATTGCGTCATGTAGTGCTTCCTTGCACTGGCCCTGAATCTCTCTGCACTTCATTTATAATGGGTTTGACTCTCCCTGAAGTTAGTAAATCCACAAATAGGGTCCTACATGTGGCACCCATACACTTATGCCCACTTACACTTCACTCAGCACCCACCAGCAGAAGCTTCCATTTTGTCAAAATAGCAACACATGCATTGCATTTTGCAACATGAGCCCCACCTCTTATCTATGCATGTACAAAAGGGGTGAGGCTAGCATAATAATGTCACCATGCAACGTCATTTCCCCATCTTATATCCCCCCCTCCATAGTTTAGCTGGAAAAAAAAGAAGTAAAGTCAGCAGGCTGCAAAGCATGGGCTTCAAGCATCCCATAAAATTCCTTGGAAAATGAAAAAGGATGGGCCTAGTTCTTTGGCAGGAAATATGTAGGGAAGCAAAGAAGTTTGGAAGCAGAGGTGCTACCAAATAAGCTGTAGTTGTAGGGAATAGAAAGGGTGGTAAGTAGCATTCTGGAAAGTCAGTATTTTGCCACTGGCCATGTTCCCTTCTCTGCCCACAGCAGCCATTTCATGAATGGACGAACCACTCTAGTAGCCATTTTACAAAGGTGTCCCCATGTTCTCAAAATCCCCTCTAGGTTGATTTTTATTTGCACAACAAAGATGGCATGCAGATATAGATATAGATATAGATATAGATAGATATAATCGTTTTGTGGTGCTGGTTCCTTTGGGGGGAGGGGGTCCCTTAACCTTGTAATTCATCTTAAAAATCTATTTTCCTGCAGTGTTTTCAACGCTTCACTACTAAACCACTGAGTAACAGGCGAGCTTCCCATCTATCTCTGGAAACAGCCACTCTGAACTACTGGAAGCCTGTCCCTTAATTCCAGGCACGTCGAAGCCCGTCTACGGATCTGGGTTGCGCAAAGGTGAGCGCGGAAGGGGGGCGACGTCAGAGAATTCTGCACGTGGGCAAGAGGCACCGTTTCTTTGGTCTCCGCTTGCAGATGCCCCAGAACAAACTACTTTACGGCGCCCAAGGACGAGTCGAGCTGCAGCTGTTTCCCCACCGACGGGGGAAGGCCGGCGGGGCTCGATTCCGGCTCCGCCTCTCTGGCGCGGCGCTGGGGCAGCTCCGCCGCCTCTTCGATTCCTCCCCGACCTCCCCACACTGCGTGCCTGTGACGCGCCGGTCCCTTTCGCCTGGTGAGCTCCCCCAGCTCTTGCCGCTTCAGAGGACGGGCAGGCAGGCGCGAAGCAGCAGTTGCTCCCAGCCGTTCGCAGCGGAAACAGCCACCACCCTGCCCGACGCGGGGAGAGCGTCCGCCCTCCCCGGCTCGGGAGGCACCTGCACCGCCGCCCGGAGCGCTGAGCGTGGAAGCCAGGGCGCCGCCGCTGCCAGCCCCAGCCCCGGCGCTTCCGACTCCTCCGGGGCGTCCGCATAACCGGCGGGGCCGGGGTAGCGTCCGCTGGGTGGCTTCGCACCTGGCTGAATGGTCCCCGTTTCCCACGAAGGGCTGCGGGGAAGGCGCTCGGATGAGGAATCTCTCCGCAAGGTCAACCGGCCAGAGGTCTGCGCTGCTACCGCGGCGGCGGCTGCAGCCGGTTCCTCCTGCCTGCTGCGAGGTGAGGAAGCCGCGGCTTGCCGAGCGGCGAGGTGCTGCCTGAGGGCTCGCGAGCATCTGGGAGGACGGGCGAGAGGCGCGACGCCTCCCTTGTTAGGGAGAGCAGTTTCCCTTGACAGCCAGGCGGGCGTGTTTTGACTGAAGCTGCCAGCCTTTCCTGGCTTCCTTCTCGGGAACTCCTATTGAATTCTGGTTTACTTCCGAGAAAGTCGTCATTTGCCAGAGATGCTCTAGTGGATTCTGCCCTGAGCATGGGGGTGGGCTAGATGACCTCTATGGTCCCTTCCAGCGTTGTGGTTCTATGAAATGTGCATGAGATGGGCCGGGCAGGCTGCAGTCCTAAGTACTTTTGGTTCGCAGCCCTAAGTACTGCTAGCTGGGGGGTAAGCAGGGCTTCCCTCTGAGCTACAGGTCTAAGAGCCAAGAAAATGTTTCACAACTATCTTGATCGTTTCACCACTTGCTTCTGCTCGATGTGTAAAACAACATCCCCCTCCCCCCCAAAAAGCCAGGCTTAGATCAAAGGAAACAACTTTCCTCCTAGGGTGTATTTTGCAAACAAATGTGGAGTAGGATTCTGTGCAAGTTTCACACGCCTGGGGTTTCTATTGCATGTGGGCTGGTGGGGAGACTAAAGATATTTTTGAAAAGGGCTTCCCTCATCTTTCCCCTAGATTAGATGTGATCTGATCCCAAACTATCATTCTTCTGTTGTCCTTGTTAAAAAATTGGCTTCAACCCTGTCCCTGCCTCCTCTCCCCCAATATGCGATGCCTTTTAGAGTTATCCCACCCCCCAGAGAAGGAATTGAAGGACACTTACAATGCCAAGTTTTTGCAGAAAAAAGAAAGGGATTGAACCAAGGCCTGGAGGCGTGACATGTACAAACTTGGCTAGATGAATTATTCTGAAAAGAAAACCTCTGGAACTTGTCCCAAATGCAAGGTCAGGGTGACACCTTGAAGAGACCCTCCATTCCTTAGGCCAGTGTTTCTCAGCCTCGGGGACTTTAAGATGTGTGGACTTCAACATGCTGAATGGGGAATTCTGGGAGTTGAAGTCTATACATCTTAAAGTCACTGAGGTTAAGAAACCCTGCCTTAGGCTAATGGGGCTGAGGATGATGGGAAATTGAACCCAAAACAGGGAAGAGATGATACACCCCAAAGAGGAGTGTTCTGAAGCAAAGGAAATCAGGGCTTCTTCCCAGCATTGCTTCTGCCCATTCATAAATGGAATTTACACAAGAACAGATGTTGTTACTCCCAGTGATACTTTTGTGAGAGAGATGACTCAGGTTTTGTTGTGAGAACACAGCCTTTCAACATGTCTTCTGTTTGCTGAATAATCCCCAACTTCCACAGGCGGGCTAATGACAGGGAAATGCTCCTCAGTAACTCTGTTTGGAAGAAGGAGGCATTTCTTTTCCCTTTCTCTTTGCCACCACTACCACCCCATTTTTAAAACAGCTTTAAACTCATTGACTTTCCTTTTCCTGCTTCTAAGGAGTGGTTTGTCTACAGATACAGTGAGCCACACAAGATAGGTGTTCTGAGAAAACAGTTAAACCTTGAGGTTTTTTAAAACTATGGGGAGGGAAGTTCAAGACCAAAAAAAAAAAAGGACCAATAGTCTGTGTTTTTTGAAAGAACAATAGCATATCCTGTTGGGGCTTTTGACCAAGGATTTTTTCCTGCTGAAAATGTCTGCTCATAGTCCACTAGGAAATTCTCCTATAAAAACACCAATTTGACATGAATGGGACTAGGTGAGAATATTGGAGCCTTTCACATCTTATTTTTGCTGCAGTGTCATTAGCTTTTTGGTGGGGGTTTTTTCATTTTATTTTTGCCATCCGGTAGAGAAGAGTCATCACCATAGCAACACAACGGTCACAGCTTCGAAATGCTGCCCCGGCACAGGTGATTAGAAGACAACGCAACAACCTCAGAAAAACAAAATGCAGGCTTGTGGCTTCTAACTCTCCCACTGATGTTTCAGATCCTTGATTGACTGGTTGGGGGACAGACAGGAAAAGCCTGAGCAAGAAAAGAAATATTTGCATTTTTACAAAAAGTGCTTCCCCATGAATTTTCTGGGTTGACCCATATATGTCTTCGCACATATTTTCAACTTGGGTGAAGTGTATTGTAAAATTAGGCTGCTTCATGTTGGGTTCATTAATCTACAAACTGGTCCATAGCAATGTGCTTGCACCATTTGGGGGTATAAACAGGATGATAGAGAAAAGGCAATTGGCTATGCAGAGGGAGATTTGAGTCGCTGCTCAGCATTGAAGCTAGGAGGTTATATTATATTGTGTTGATCCAATTGCGGTCTTGCTCACTAACCTGTAAAGAGTGCTAAGATGATGATATCAATATTTATTTAGCTGTACATTTTCTTAGTTTGTGCCAAAATAAAAGTGTCAATGTTAGGTGATGAACCCTAATTAGATTGCTTGACTATCTGGCCTGATCCTGTCTGCTTGCAAGGGCATTCTCAAATAGGAGTTTATCCCATTGTCTGCTAGGACTTTTCAGTCCTGGGGAAATCTGGATGTGTTGGCTCTACAACTCCCAGAATTCCTAACCAGCAAGCAAGAAGGTTCTTAAAGAAAGAAGGATGATATCGGTGGTACTAGTGATGCTGGCGACTGAACCTGATTCCTTCTGGATGCAAATCATGTGGATTTCCATGGAGCTGTAAACCCTGCAGTAGTTGAGGATTCTTATTATAAGAATTAGAAGGCCTAGAAGGCTTATGTAACGATGCCCCTGCACTTTCCAGCAGCCTAGCTGTCCGCTAATGGAAGAGCTAAATGGAACAGGTAGGACTGGATGAACAATGATTCCCCAGATACTTGTTCTTCATATACTTTAGGGTGCAAACCACATCATCCAAGAAAATAACATAGTGTGTTCTTCACTCCCCCATTTAGTTGGAAATAAATTCAGTAAAGCATCGCTGTGTTTGTGACTGGTACTATCATTTTGCCACACTGCTCCACATTTATCTAAATAAAAAGAGGAGGATGCACCTAGAAAAATGGCAGAGAAAATGTGGGCATCCTGCATTGCCTGTCTTTTAACTTAGGGCAGTCTGACTTGCTGCAGTCTAGAAATGCAAATTGTCCTTCACCTTCTTGCACTGCTACCTTTGCCCTACAGAAGGTAAAAGGGAGATTCCAATGTTGAACTTATTGAGAACCTTAGAAGTGATTTTTGCTATTGTCAGCACCTGATCATTCAAGCGTTCACACAATCACAGTCAGGAGGCTGGGATTCCTTTAACTGTTTTAATGAAGTGTAATGAATGGTATAGAAGGCAAGCTGCGAATAAAGAGTTCCCCCTCAAACCTAACTTTAAAAACTACATTCCCTTAGTTAGTCCCCTTTTCCATGAAACCATGTCAGCCCCCCTCCCATCCAGATGGTATTCCTGGCATACCTCAACCCCGTGTCCTTGATGTCCACCATAGCCATAATAAACCACTTCACACTCCAACTTCACGCCCGCTCCCATCTGGCGACACAGAGGCCATTCCTTGGAGAAGGAAATGATGGTAGATGCTCCAATAAGGGTTTTTGTAAAACCTTTGATCAGGGGGATCTGACATACCACCCCCCCAAGAAAGACTAAGAAAAAAAAACCAATTAGATATCACATAAAATTAAACAATGAGGTTAGTAAGGAGAGGGCTTAGAAGGATACTTTGCATGAAAGTTTTTGGTTAAAATAGGAGCATTAACATGACATGCATTAACCCACTCAGGATCTGGAAAATGCTTCCATTGAATCAAATACTGTAAAGATTTGCAAAAAAAAACGAGAGTCCAGAATGTCTTTAACTTCAAAATGCTGATGGCCATCGATCATGATGGGTGGAGGGGTTGCAGTAGGCTGATTCCACTTAGAACGTTCCAGTGCAGGTTTAAGCAAGCTACAATGAAAAACAGGGTGAAGCCGTTTGAGGGTGGGGAGTAATTGTAATTGAACAGTTACAGGATTAATAATTTTTGTAATGGGGAAAGGTCCAACAAACTTAGGGGCAAGCTTCTTTAAGGGTTGTTGTGAGCATAAAAATTTGGTGGAGAGATAAACAAGATCGCCCACTTTAAATTTCCATTCTGGGCTTCTGTGCCAGTTAGCAATTTTTTTCTGAGTTTCATGGGTGTGATCTAATGCCTGGCAGATGACCGGCCAATTAGTGGCGATCTGGGCAGCCTAGTCAGCTACTGAGGAGTCAGGCAAGGATTGCATTTGAAGTTCAAGTATTGGAACAAAATCCTGGCCATAAACAATATGAAAAGGGGAAAAGCCAGTGCTTTGGTGAACTGCATTATTATAAGCAACCTCAGCAAAAGGGAGGAGGTCCACCCAATCATCCTGTTCAAAGCTAATGTAGCAGCGTAAGAATTGCTCTAGAGTAGACTGAGCCCATTCAGTCGCTCCATCCATCTGTGGATGGCTTGACGAGCTGAGGGATTGCTAGACGCCAATTAATTTCAAAAATGCCCGCCAAAATTTGGAAGTAAATTGGACACCTCTATCGGAAATTATATGCATGGGACACTCATGGATTTTATAGATATGAGTGAGAAATAGCTTGGCTAATTGTTAAGCAGTTGGGATTTTAGCGCAAGGTATAAAATGAGCTTGCTTGGAAAACAAATCAATTACAGTCCAAATAACAGTCTTGTTTTTACTCTCAGGTAAATCTACAATAAAATCCATGGCGATTTCTTTCCATGGAGCCTTGGGGGAGGCTACGAGTTGTAAAAGTCCTTGTGGTTTCCCCCCCTTCCTCTTCGCCTGGGCACTGACATGGCATGAGGTGACATAGGACTGTACATCAGCATGAAGGAAGGGCCACCAAAATTGGCACCTCACCAAGTGAAGAGTTTTTGTAAAGGCAAAATGCCCTGCAGATTTGATATCATGGGAGCGATGTAAAATTGTCTGGTGAAGAGATTCAGGCATATAGATTTTGCTATTACAATACCAGACATTGTCAATTTTAGTTAATTGCGCTTTGTTACATTGTAGCCAGGGATTGTTAGGGTGCGCCTGAAGCAGTTCCTCTTTTAGGTCAGCCTGCACTTTCACTTTCCTGGCTACTGCTTGTTTGCACATTACACAAGCCATTCCAAGCTGCTTCTGAGAGAAAACTGTCTACAGTTTGAGTTTGGGCAGTGTGATATTGCAGGAGGCGAGAAAGTGCATCAGCAAGAAAATTCCTCTTGCCAGGCAGGAAAGTTAGGGTAAAATTAAAACGGCTAAAAAATTGAGTCCAACTAATTTGTTTGCCATTCAATTTCCTGGGGGTTTGTAAAGCTTGGAGGTTTTTGTGAACAGTCCAAACCTCAAAGGGATAACGAGCACCGTCTAGCAAATGCCTCCAATGTGTGAGAGCAGTTTTTACAGCAAAAGCCTCTTTTTCCCAAATGGACCAGTTGCTCTCAGAGTCTGAAAATTTGCGTGAGAGGTATGCACAGGGGCGGGGAAAACCTGTTTCATCTTTTTGAACCAAAACTGCCCTGATAGCTGAGTCAGAAGCATCTGCTTGCACAATAAAGGGGCAAGTTGGGTCTGGGTGAGCTAGAATGGGTTCTCTAGTAAAAAGAAGCTTTAAACGGTCAAAAGCGGTTTGACAATCAGAAGTCCAGGCAAGTCTAGCCCCTGGGGAGGTAACTTTCCGGGTTTCCCCCCTCCCTCCAGTTTTTGAACAAGTCAGTTAGAGGCAAAGCAATTTGAGCAAATTGGGGGATAAAATTTCTATAGAAATTCGCAAAGCCTAGAAAACTTTGAAGTTGACGCTTGGTGCGAGGAGGTTCCCACCCCATAATGTCTTGTACTTTGGCAGGATCCATTTCGACGCCCTTGGAAGAAGTACAATAGCCCACATAGTCCAGTTGGGATTTGTGGAACTCGCATTTAGAGAGCTTGGCATACAGCTTAGCATCTCTTAGTTTTCCCAAGACTTTTTTGACAAGCTGAACGTGGTCTTTGAAGTCAGAATAGATTAAAATGTCATCCAAGTAAACCAGGACCCCTTTGTACAAATGTTCATGGAGGACCTCATTGATATATTGCATAAACCCTCCAGGGGCCCCCACCAACCTAAATGGGAGGACTTTGTATTGATAGGAACCCAGAGGGCAGTTAAATGCTCTTTTCCATTCATCCCCCTCCCGAATTCAAATTCTAAAGTAGGCTTCCCTGAGGTCAAGTTTGGTGAATACTTATCCTCTCGATAGGTGTGATAGCATGTCTTTCATTAAGGGGAGAGGGTATTGATTGTTTATTGAGATGGCATTTATTCCATGGTAATCTGTGCAGAATCTCAGAGAACTATCCTTTTTCGCCTGGAAGAGTACTGGGGCTGCCAAAGGTGAATTGGCAGGTTCAATGAACCCCCTGTCTAAGTTTTTGTCAATGAATTCTCTGAGAACCTGTTTCTCAGTTTGTGTCATAGCATACATTTTTGGCTTGGGTAGTTTAGCCTTTGGGTCAATTTCAATGGCACAGTCAGTTTTCCAGTGAGGAGGCAATTGGTCACACTCTTTTTCATCAAACACATCCAGAAAGTCAGTACATTTGGGTGGGATGCCGGGCTGTACCATAGGTTCTGCTGGAGGGGTGTGGTTGAGGAGAATGCCAGCTACATTTCGCCTGGTTTGTGGTACAGTAAAGAGGTTGCCAGCCCCATTGTTAAACAATAAAGCACCCGAGTCCCAGTTGATTTGTGGTTTTCTACTCTTTAGCCATGGGAGTCCCAGGATGATAGAATAGTTGGCGATAGGGGCTACAATAAATTGCAAGGTTTCTTTATACCCCCCCCCCCCAACCTCATGGCCAAAGTCTCAGTTCGGAATTCAACGGGACCCCCATGGGCAATAGAACCGTCCATCTGGGTGAAAATAATTGGATTTTTAAGTCTTTTGGTTTTAAGGCTCAGTGTGTCAATTAGGGCGGGGTGTATTAAGCATTTTGTGCACCCCTAGTCTAACATAGCTGTCAGATTGGCTTTGTGCCGGGTTCTTAAGTTTTTTAGTTCTACTTTCACCAGCAAGGTGGGGCAATCATCACTCACCAAAGGGTCTTCTTTGTCTCCTATCTCCAAAGTAGTCATGTTGCACCCTGGAGTTTCCACCTGCTCATGGGCGCGATTTAGAACAGGTGAAATTCATTTCCCACCGGCTCCAGTTCCTCCTGTTCGGAGTCTTCGCCAGAGTCCATCAGGGACTTCACCTCTGGATCCTTTCAGGCTAGCGCTGTTGCAGCGGCTGCCTTGCGTCTGGTCAGTGGGGTCTTAGCCAGTTTGGTTCCTCCTTTCGGTGCGTCGGACTCCCTGCATAGGCATTCTGCTGCTCTGTGGGTGTCCTTCCCACATTTGAAACAGCTGCCTCTTTTCCCTGGGCAGTCTTTTAGGTCCTCCTTGTCATGGAACAGTTTTCGCTGAGTGAAGAGAAATTGACCTGGGGCTATGCCATTCATTCCTATTGTTTGCGCTCGGAGTTGCCGGCAGAACTGGTATTGAGTATTCTCCACCTCCCCTGCTAGGCAGATCCATTCTTTCAAAGTGGGGGGGGGTGGTCTCCGTGGCAGAGCGCCCATCTCAGGATTTCTGGCTGCAAGCCCCCTTTGAAGTAATCAATCTTAGTGGTTTCTGACCAGTCCATAACTTTTACAGCAAGAGCTTTCAACTCCATGGCATACTCTGCCACAGTCCTTCCCCCTTGCCTAAGTTGCTGGATACCTGTCTTCGCTCTCATCTTGTCAAGTGGGTCCTTGAACCGGTCTCTCAGTGCCCTCATGAAGTCTTGCAGGCTGTTCAGCTCTGGGGCCATGGCATCATGCAGTTGCACAAACCATTCTGCCGCAGGTCCCCGAAGCCTGGCGCCTACCTAGCTCACTTTCTTGTACTCGGTGGGAAAGCAAGACCCATATTCCTTCATGTATATGGACATGTTGGTCAAGAAGAATGCCAACTGTCATGGATCTCCATCAAACATAACTTGTATGTCTTTCAGGGTCGCAGCCGGTGTCATCCCACTGGGCAGAGCTCTCCCCCAGTCGCCTTGGATCTCTTGGTGGCCTTCACTCCGCCAGCACCTCACTGGGGATTTGAAATCCCGGGTTGGGGTTAGGGTATGGCATCTTCCTCGTGAGTCCGGCGACGCCACTCTGGATAGCTGAGTTGAGACCTCTGCCAAGGGGTACGCCATGGTCTCCAGGGTTCTCGATACCTGCTGCAACACCACTTCCATAGCAGATATCCTCACCTCCAGGCTCCGCATTTCTTGCGGAGTTCCATTGTGGTCTGGTATAGTCCCATGCGACCCTGGACTCTGTACCCTTACTTGTGCCTCCATGGGTGGAGGGGCTCTTCTCTCTTCCTCTCTGGCACCGGGCTGGGAAGGACCCATCTGTGGTTCTTCTATGATAATGCCTGGCGTCTGAGGCTCTCTCACGTAATTGAGGGAGCGGAGGACACTTTCCAACTCCATAGTGTTGAGCCGGGGTTCCATCTCGCACTTGCTGTCCCTGCTCCCCGAGCTCTCCTCTGTTTCAACTTTTTCTTCTTCCCCTTTGGCATACAGCACTGTCCTCTCCAATGACGGTAAAGGCAATGGCTGCTTAGCCTGGGATTTTCCATGTTTAGGCATGATTCGTCAACTCTCAGCTGATTTACTTGCTCAGGAAGAGTTTTTGAAAAGATGGATTTGCAGCTTAATGTCAGCACCTGATCATTCGAGCATTCACACAATCACAGTCAGGAGCTGGGATTCCTTAACTGTTTTAATGAAGCGTAATGAACGGTACAGAAGGCAAGCTGCGAATAAAGAGTTCCCGCTCAAACCTAACTTTAAAAACTACATTCCCTTAGTTAGTCCCCTTTTCCATGAAACCATGTCAGCCCCCCTCCCATCCAGATGGTATTCCTGGCATACCTCAACCCCGTGTCCTTGATGTCCACCATAGCCATAATAAACCACTTCACACTCCAACTTCACACCCCCTCCCATCTGGCGACACAGAGGCCATTCCTTGGAGGAGGAAATGATGGTAGATGCTCCAATAAGGGTTTTTGTAAAACCTTTGATCAGGGGGATCTGACATACCACCCCCCCAAGAAAGACTAAGAAAAAAAAACAATTAGATATCACATAAAATTAAACCTAACTTTAAAAACTACATTCCCTTAGTTAGTCCCCTTTCCCATGAAACCATGTCACTCCCCCTCCCATCCAGATGGTATTTCTCCCTTTCCTTTCTTCTCCCTTTCTTTTTTTCATAAGCAGCCAAATGCCCACACATTTCCTAGAAGTGCAGCTACATGGAAGGTTGTCTACTGACTACAGAGTCAGGACAGTGCTAGAATTTTCTAACCTGTACAACTTTAAGATGTATGGACTTCAACTTCCAAATTTGGCTGGCTGGGGAATTCTAGGAGTTGAAGTCCACACATCTTAAAGTCGCCAAGGTTGAGAAATACTGCCCTATTTAATTTGCTTTTGAACCTGATCTCTGCATCCATCAAAGGAACAGCCTATGAGACATTTTGGGACAAACTCTTGTAATGTTGACACCTTTTTTTAAAAAAAGTTATTTTTGAAAGCTGACTTTAGGACAAAAGCAAAATGACTGCTGGAATGGTAAAAGGGTTCTTGTTTCATAATGAAAGGCCCAACCAACCATTTGATCTCACTTAAAATATTTATTGAAACTTGGTGATTAAGATTAACACCCATCATGAGAAAGCACTTTTTGATCCCAAACTTGCAGGGAACACTTAAAATCAAGATTTTATGTGACTACAGGTTAGGAAGGATACTCCCAAGATTGAAGGAATGGTAGAGGCTATCCTCAAA
This sequence comes from Candoia aspera, assembly GCF_035149785.1. NCBI lineage: Eukaryota > Metazoa > Chordata > Lepidosauria > Squamata > Candoiidae > Candoia > Candoia aspera. The sequence goes on from NC_086160.1 coordinate 63,793,960, forward strand.
TTTCAGCCCATGCTCTTCATCAGTGGTCTGTGCAATGTCATTAAACTCCATCTGGTTTTGACTTGGCCTCTATAGACAGTAGTAAGCAAGGCTAGAGTCCTATAGGATATACATACATACATACATACATACATAAAATACCTGAGAATAAGACCCAGAAGCAAAAGAATTTGCATAAAAGGTGACAGGCATAAGATTGTGGTGTAAAATCTGGTTTGCCCATTCCTGTTTCTCACCTGGAAAGTATGACATTGAGGTAATGTGGTTTTCCTAGTAACTATGCTTATTATTAGTATGATTAACTTTCAGTTTCTTGAAAGAATAAATACCTTTGCTTTTCTAGATCTGATTTGCAGAATTTATTAGTTCTGCATCCTGTATCCAGCAGTGATCAACCAATCAGGAAATGAAAACGTTGGCCCTCTTCTGATTCTTGTTTCCCAGCCTTTGGTTTTCTGAGGTATACTGCCACTGGACATGCAGCTTCCATTGAATTTTCTTGGTTGAAAGCAGTAATAACTGTATCCAGACGGCATTTATTTAATGCTTAAAGTCTCTAGTGATCTTATCTTATAACAGGAGCAATAACAGACAGACAGACAGAATATCCACATATGCTCCCAGAACACACACACACAGACACACAAATGGTAGATGAAGACTTTATGTCTTCTGCTGAAGATGGCCATGGATAAGTTAATAAGCATCATTCTGTAATCACAGGTTATCTGCATAGGTTACGTGTGAAACTACCTGATATAGTAACTCCGGATGCTTATCCATTCCATCAGATAAGACTCCTGTCACTCCCGATCTGAAATCCTGGAGGGCAACTGAAATCTTTAAATTCTCAAGGGGACTGCATGTAAATGCCATATTTCGCAGCTCTTTGTAACTTAGTGACAGTGTGCTAATAAATGCTTCATTTTGTACTTTAAATCCACAATGCAGAGAGCCAGTATAAAAATAGAGCGCAGCCACAATGGTGAAAGTACCTCCATGTCTTTTTTAAAAGGACAGGAGGCCTTAACAAGTTTGTTTGTTTGTTTGTTTGTTCAGTTTGATGCTGCCTAACTTTGAATGACTCTGAGCAGCTCACAATGCACCAAAACAATATACAAACAGAGACAAAGGAACAACAAAACCAGACTCAGACAAAGAAAAGGAAGAAGAGCAAAAATGGTGAATCTGGCAAACCTCCAAACACCCCACCAACAGCTGACATCCAACAAAGGGGGCCGCAAGCACCCTAGCACAAGGGAGAACAGCCAGGCGTTTATAGGTCTTCAGAATGCCAGCAGGGTGGGAGCCCCATGGATCTTAGAGAACCTCATTCTCAGGGCAGGCATTTTAACCAAAAAGGTACAATTCATGGGTCCTGATAAGTGTCATTTTTTAATCAAAGGAATCCAGAGCATGCCAATCCTGACAGTTAAAATCAACCAGGTAGACACCACAGGAGATAGGCAGCCCCTCGAACAACCAGGCCCTATGCCTTGTATGGCTTTATAGGTCATAACCAGCACCTTGAATTGCACTGGAAGCATACCAATCACCAGTGCAGCTCACGAAGCAGTGATGTCACATAGGCACACTGAGGCATACCCATCACTTTCTCGGCTGCTGTGTTGTAGACTACAGTAGTTGAAGCTTACAAATGGCTTGTAAAGCCAACCTCATGTAGAGCACATTCCTGTAAAATACTCAAGCCATGAGCTGACTAGGGTATGCGTGATTGTCTGAAGGGCCTCCCAATCCAGGAATAGGCACAACTGGCACACCACATGAAGCTGTGAAAAGGCCTTCCTCGCCACAACTGCCACCTGCTCGTTGAGCAGGAGCTGTAGGTGACTGTGCACCATCCTTGAATGGGGAAACACAACCTTATCCAAGGTCAACGATGGAATATCCCCAGATCTGGGTGGCCCAAACTCTAACAGCCACTTGGTTTTGGTAGGACTGAGTCAGAGACAGGTCCTCTCTATCTAGACCCATACAATCTCCAGGCGCTGAGACAGAACTTTGATAGCCTCACTTGACCAGCCTGGGGTTGAAAGATATAACTGAGTATCATGAGCATACTGATGATGATTCAGGCAGTTGTTGTTAAAGGTATCAAGGCTAGTCCTTCTGATGTTGAACAATATGGACTGCTGATTCTCTCTCTCTCTCTCTCTCTCTCATTCTCCACACACACACACACACACAGCTCATATATGTATAAAAATAAAATGATAATGTATTTTGCATATAGGTATAGTGGGTTGGCAAAACACTTCAGTCACTGGATGTTTAACAGCAGATATTATCATATTCATATACCACCTTTATTTTATGCAACTTAAGGCAGTTCTAATGTTCCCTCCTATTTTCCCCAAAAGAACAACCTTGTGAGGGGTTGGACTGGGGGAGAGTGACTCATTCAAGATCTCCCATTGGTTTTCATCCCTAGGGGAGGATTAGAATTCACAGCCTCCCGGTTTTTAGGTGAGGACCTTAAGCACTACACCAAGCTGGCCCTTGCAATAAATAAAAATGTGTCTTTTAACAAAATTGCCTTGTATCCCATCCATATTGGCTGGAATTTGTGGAGTTGTAGACCTGTGGAGGGCACTAAGGTAGGGAAACGTCTGTTTCAAGTAGTTTATCAACTGATTAAACAATGAACAGTCAGGCAAAATCATAGTAAGCATGAATAGATTGATATATTTCCAATCTGTTTTTGTGGACTTTGAACTCTGCTGGTATTTCGCTGAAACAAAGACTTGTGGAGACTGGTATTCTAACTGTGGATATTTAGTTACTTATTATATCTGTAAAAATCCTTACACCAAAGTTAGTAACTTTGAGGAAGTAAGGAAAGAAAGCAGTTTTAAATTGGTATTAACTTATGTGGATCAATGTTTGTCAAACTTGGCCCCTTTAAGACATGTGGACTTCTATTCCCAGAATTCCCCAGCCTGGGGAATTCTGGGACTTGAAGTCCACATGTCTTAAAGGGGCCAAGTTTAACAAACACTGATGTAGATAGTTATAATCTGGTTCTTTGTTAAAAATGGTGCTATCCTCAGAGCACCAGTGAGCATCAGTCACCTTTCTCAAAATAAAAACAGGTGGTAAAGACATACAAAGAAGAAATAGGCAAATCTAGAAAAAGTCAACCATTAAGAAAACAGATTTCTCTTGCAGAAAGATCAATGTTTTGTTTGGAAACATGTTTTTTTCTCCAAACAGTGAAGGATTGGCTAAATAAGGGAAAATGCATCTTTACAGCTCAGGCAGTACTGTGTTTGGGAGGCCACCACACAATAGGATCTTAAGTAGGCATTAGATTCATTTGGGTGTAATGAATGCCTATTCTAAAACACTCTCAGACTCATAAGCAGGATCACAAAGATATCTGATTTATTAAAGAATAGTATGCAGGTTCACAAAGAGAGCTGAGAATGGAAAAAGCGCGCCAAATGCAAACTAAAAAACCCTCAGTACAAACGAGATCCCTCCCCCAGTAGAATCTTCTCAGGCTCACAATCCCAGGTGCTCCTAACGGCTTCTGATGGTCCGCGGGAAAAGTCCTTGAGCAGAGCACATAACCCAAACACATTCCATTGACATGAACATAGATAGAGAGCTTGGCACAAGGTTTCCCAGCAGCCCCCTCCCAACAGAAACGCGCGTCAGCACAATGGCATGTGAAACGTTATGATGTACAGTGCACATTGAAACAGTGAACATGACATTGGGGGAGACGTGGAGAAAATCCCTCATGCTATGTGGTGGGAGGGGGGGCGGCTTTCACGTCTGGCTATGACAATTCCTTTGTTACCATCAGCTCATAATGAAGATGCTTGGCTGTATAGTGGTTTATATTGCTGCTGATTAATAGCTGTTGGGTTTAAATAATACTGGTTATTTGCATACAAATAATTGATGGAGGCAGGTTCTGAAATGTTTAAACCTTGACTGTATTCTAATGCATGCCCTTTTTTAGGTAAGCAATTTTGGAAGATTTTATTTTCAGATTTTTTAAAAGCCGGTAACAAATAACTAGAATTCGAATTTCACATCCAGGGAACAAACTAATGTGGATATAGCAAGAAAGAATATTATATATACTTTTCCAAATTCTTAGACTAACATAATCCCTGACTGGAAATCCAACACTTTTGGGGACAGTCAGATTAGAAAAAGATGGTTTCATAATTTCTTTCAGTTGTCAACCTGAAAATGCCATTGGACATAGGCTTAAATTTACTGGCTAACGTATTTCACCCAAATTAGTACATGCTGTTTCATTTATATAGCTAGTTTGACCTGAATCAATTTCTATTCCATATTTGGTGATTTAAAAAATAGAATCTGTTTTTCAGATTCTTCAGTGTTAGGCACCAATTCCCAACTCTGTACAGAAGTTATGTTGGTAACAGTGGTCTACTGTCACTAATAATAATAACCAGAGTAGTAACCACAGCTTCTCACCTGTATACATAAAACTATAGAGCAAGGTACGTATCAAGTTTACATGAATAACTGTTCTAGTTACTAGAACTCCTGATTAATAAACACATCCCCCATCCCACCCCAAGAACAGGAATTTATTATATTGTCTGAGATTAAACAATGAAGCCTCTTTTGAGCTGAAAGTTCTGATGTCTTCACAGACATTGACTTGACCTTTCCTTGGCACAGTACCAAAGCACTTATTGTTGCCTTCTTGCAAGATACTTTTCCAACTTCCCAGTTTAGCCTTCAGCTGTGGTATTCCCCGGAGATCTCCCATGCAAATAGCAATCAGGCCCAACCCTACTTAGTTTCTGAGCTGAGACAAGGCTTCCAGTGCAGTTGCTCCAGATTTTTTTTTTCCCATCCAGGTAGCAACTATGGTGTAGAATGCTTTTGCCCAGTTTTATGCAGGTTGCCCCACTTCTAAAGGGCATGTATAAATTGCGGTATCCCATATTTTAAGTATTTCAAGGTTGGGTGATTTGGGCTTAGGAAGTTAATTAATGAACACTGCCAGAATCTTAAGAGTGAGGCATTAAGAAATATAATGATGGGATGGAATGGAAACATTGCAATATGGAGGCAGCTGTCTTTTTCCCTTCAATACTTCTATTACAGCTTGTACAAACCAAGCTTGTAAGTGAATCATAAAGCAGAACTCACTGGACCAGCTCTTCCCTCAGTCTGCCACTGGCAGTAGGTGGATAATACTCAACTTTGCAGTGCTATTAAATGTGTAGTAGACCTGAAGCTAAGTATGTTGCTGATCTTTCCAAATGCATTTATGTTAACCTAGATTATAGCATATTGCTTTAAATTAAGAGTGGAGTAAGTTAGGTATTCTACCTTGTTATTGTTCAATTTATATTGCTTCTGCTTATTACTGACCTCAAAAATCAAAACAAGTTTGACTTGGATCTTCTCCAGGATCTGTATTTGATTTCTTTTCAGTAAAGTTATCCAGTGAGCATCAGCAATTAGCCATTCATCATATGCTAGAAGCTTGAAGTCAGTGCTGCAGTAAAATTAATTTCTGAATAAATAGATCTCAAAGGCCGTGTTATTAATGCAGTACCATTTTGCATTTTTTAAAAAGAAACAGGATATTGATTAGAGATTGGGGTTTTCTGTGGAAGCTGTGAAAAATGATAGCACTTTATCATAGTTTGATGCTTATTGGCCCAGAAGGACTACCTTCTGAATTAAGAATAGAAGAAGTTATTTCTAAGAACAGCCATTTTCCTGTGATAGAGGCCTTCACCCTTCATAAGCAGTTAAGCTGAAAGCAGTCTGTTAAATGCCAGGTGGTTTGCCCTGTTTTTCAGCCCAAAGCAGCACTATCTGGAAGTTATTGAACTTTTAGTGGACCATTATACATGGGATTGCCTCTACGTGGCATAGTGGCCAGTTCTGGAACCCTTTTTGCTTTTAATTCTATATGTGTATATGACCAGTTCAGTTCAATTTAGCTGCATGATTCTCACATAAAGATATTCCATTGCAGTTAAAGGTAGTCATCAGCCCAGGAAAATGTGTGCTTGAGTTAAGGAAGTGCCAACAAAATGCAACAAGGTCATGGTGCCCACTGTTGCCTCCTTAGACCCTGCTTAACTCTTATCTATCTACCTATCTATATCCCTCCTTTATTATTTTTATAAATAGCTCAAGGCAGCGAACATACCTAATACTCCTTCCTCCTCCTGTTTTCCCCACAACAGCAACCCTGTGAGTGAGTTGGGCTGAGAGAGAGTGACTGACCCAAGCTCACCCAGCCAGTTTTCATGCCTAAGGTAGGACTAGTACTCACAGACTTCTGGTTTCTAGGCCAGCACCTTAACCACTAGACCAAACTGGTTGTCCAAATGCTTATTTTCTGGGACTTTGCAGCTACACGCAAGCCCAAGAAGAGGTGCATCTCCTTTAAGAAAGTGCCCTTTCCTCTCTGGATCTGAATAGCTACACTATATGGCACAAATTTACTCTTGTTTTTCTTTCTCTCTCTTTTCCATGCTGTCGTCCTGCATTTATTTTTATTAGCAAGGACAATAAAGTTGCTGAGGTTCAGCTGACAGAATTTTGAGCAGCTTTCTTCTTGAGCTGGGCTGAGACTTCACTCATGCTTTCAATGGCAGACTAAGAACCAAACTTCAGAAAGTGGGTGACCAGAAGTAAGAAATGGGCAAGGCCAAAAAAACCCTAACTGGATTTAATCTACAGTTCAGCTCACTTTAATTAATGTGATCATTTCTCATGTACTTAATTACTATGCACATCTCTCACCTTAAAAATTATAATTTGGGAGCAATTATAATTTGGAGTGGCCCTAGGAGCGGGACCTGAGGCTTTAGGATGCTATTGAGTAATTGGGGTTTGCTCTCTTATATTAAATGCTGACTAATTATATCAATTATACATACTTCCTTATAGAGCCTAACTATAAAACTGCATACCTTTATATGGGCTTACTTATAGTATAGCCACACAATCCCTAATATGCATTTTAATTACAGAGACACCAACAGGATGAAATAAGGTTGTTGCACCTACTCATTGCTTCCTTAACCCAAATATATATTTACCTGGGACCCCACATTTGCTGTGCAAGCCCAGGAAAAGGCACACCTTCCTTAAGGAGGTACCAACAGGTGCAGTAAGTGCACCCACATTCCCTCCGAAGCATCTTTTTTTGGTTGAGATCTGAACAGCTGTATTGTGTGAGACCAGGACAAAAACAAAATTTTATTTCATTTCATTTGCATCTATAATTAAGATGCTTATTCTCTAAAATGTGTTTAAATATTCTGTCTTACTGAAAATTACCATTTAATGACAACAGGGAGAGATCTTAGGGGCCTCACACAAGACTGCTGGCCTTAAGATATGCAGGTCTTATCTTAAATAGGACATTAGGGCCTGCTGTACCAACATGTGATATGGGAAGGCTTAGGTAGAGACTATCAACAGGCTAGGCCTTTGAAATGGCTTTGAGTTAAAAATCGACCTTAGGCTAGTGTGGTAGGGATGGTTTAAAAATTTTTAATCCTTGCATTGATGTCTATTTTTCAGTTATTAATCTCCATTCAGTCTCATTTCCTGGTGAGTGGGTTATCAAGTGCAATGGAGTAGAAGAGAATTATGAAAACATTAGCTTAGTTGATAAATACAAAAGTGTACAGGAGGATGAGAGAAGGCAAGGACATTTTAAGCTGGCCTTCTGCCATCTAATGATATCCAACCAAGCCTAGAACCTTCAGATATGCTGTCTATAAATTTTGGGAGTTGAAGTCCTACACAACTTGCGGGGGTGGGTGGGTGGGAATCGGAGGAACTGTTAAACTTGCCCTCCTTCAATATGGATATTTAAGAAAATTAACACCCATGAACAAGGAGAATAATTTGACATGCTAGCTAGGGAATTCTGGGAGTTGAAGTCCACACCTCAAAGTTGCCAAGGTTGAAAAACACTGGTCTAGTAGGTGCTCTGTTTCTCACTGGCTGCTTTGTCTGGCCAGGGCTGCAACTGGGGGTGGGGGAGAGGCAAGCGGGGCATGTGCCCCAGGTGCCGTGCTGCGGGGGGAGCCAACATGAGCTCTGGGGGGCCACCAAAATGGGCATGGAATCCATGTTTGCCCCAGGTGACACAGACCCTAGTTGCGGGCCTGTGTCTGGCAGAAGCTGAAATGCAGACAAGCAAATATTTCTTTGGATACACATAGCAGCATGGTGGCACTTTCATTCATAATGCATACTTTGTACATGACACTGATGGGCATTCTTTTAGAAACATAGTCACTACTTTCCACATTATGTTTTCGTTCTTTTGTTTGTGCTGTGATGGGGGGAATGGATTAGTTAGGATTTTATAGCTTTTTTTAATCCTCTGGTTCTGAAGATATAATTCAGTTGTTTTTCAGGCTTGCTTTTACAACATTCTTTGCAAAGCATGAAGAAACGTTGCCTTAGTTTTATGTATTTATGCCACACAGTACCCATGGGTTTGAACCTGGGTTTCTCTCTGCCCGTGCTTCCTCTGTTACACCATACCAATATTCACAGTCATTTGGACAGAATGAAATAGAGAACCCAACTCCACCACCCATCCCTTTATGCAATAGATTGCAAAGGTCAGAATCGTTCAGATTTTAAATCCTGCATTTAGGTTCCCAGACAAAAAGGGAACCAATCTCTTCATTCAACAGCAATTTTATTAACTTCCTCAAGGCCTTCCATTGTCATAAAAGCAACAAACACTTGAGCATTTTGCATATGTTATTGTTACCTTCAAAGTAACTTTGGCAGATTCTGCCCCACCATTTAGTCCCTGTTTACAGATGAAAACCAAGATAAGGTTCTAAGGTAAAAATGGGTAGGGCAAGGGGGTTAACCATTCTTCAAGTAGTTCATACGATTGACAGCACACTAAACATTATTTCTTCTGTCTGCAGCAGCCATGCAATCAATTTGTGGCATTTAAATCTTAAGCCTGAAACAGTGTTTGACACTTGAGATGGAGCTGTTTGGAGCTTGAAGTAATAGTTGGACTCATTGGGCTGTCCCATTTCACAGTCCCAACGGATTAGTTCCCAATTAAACAAGGTCAAATTCTAAACATTTTTCACAAACCTTCTCTCCATGAATTCTCTGTGTGGCTCTGAGGCGCAAACAGAACAAATACCAGAATGCTGTACCCACCTCATTCACAGTTCTGTTTCAGTCTTCGAGATGTCACCACACTCTGCAGTGTCTGGATCTAAAATAGGTTGTTGTAGACTACTTTTGTTGAGCTATTTGCCTTTCATTTTCCTTTATGCACAATATTGACATAGCTCTTGACCTTACCCCGCGGGACGCGGTGGCGCTGCAGGTTAAACCGCTGAGCTGCCGATCGGAAGGTCGGCGGTTCGAAACCGCGCGGCGGGGTGAGCTCCCGTTGCTCGTCCCAGCTCCTGCTCACCTAGCAGTTCGAAAACATGCAAATGTGAGTAGATCAATAGGTACCGCTTCGGCAGGAAGGTAACGGCGTTCCAAGTCATCATGCTGGCCACATGACCCAGAAGTGTCTATGACAACGCCGGCTCTAAGACTTAGAAACGGAGATGAGCACTGCCCCCTAGAGTCGGACACGACTGGACTTTACGTCAAGGGAAACCTTTACCTTGACCTTGACCTTGACCTTACTTTTAATGTTGTAGCTTGGACAGTTTATTCTAATAAATTGTTTTGCCCAATGTGCAATATAGTAAGCCCAAAACAAACCAACAACATTTTATATTAATGCAATGTATGAACCAGACTCATACATTCAAAATTTGTACAAACATCCAAGCTTCTTAAATCAATGACAGAAAGTGAATTAATCATGTATCACTTTTGTCAGTTGTAAGCATAAGATTGATTATAAAAATATTTACTCAGGACCACAAGATACAGCTATGAATGTCTAATACACAGCTAAGTTAGAGCAAATAAGCAGGATCTGAAACTTAAGGTAGAATACAGAATTTTTCAAGTTGTTAAATGTTTACAAGGGGTGATACTGATACGGATTCTTTCTGTGTCCTTCAGTTTCATAACAGCCATCTCAATGCTCCATGAAGTACAACCTCCCTCAAATACTGTTCCTAAGAAAACAATATAAAATGTTAATCAAGGTACCAGGAATCAAGCTGAAATTGAGGGAGACTTTTAGAGGTTGCCTGCTATAATTGTTCAGAAAATATATTTTTGGTTGTTTTTTTCCCCTTTTTTGTCATCAAACAGTGCAATTTTGTATCTAACAAGGGCTGCCTTTTCATTAGTCCTCTAAATTCAGATAGTAAAAAAACATTGTGCAGTTTAACTGATGGGCAACTATAGCTGAGTTTTATGCAAACAAGAAGTCTCATGGTTTGGTCAACAAATAGCGGCTGTTCTGGGGTGGCCAGAACTATAGATACAAGAACAATCTTTGCCCAAATAACTCTCATAGTTGTTGCTTTGTTTGGGTATTGTTTGATTTAATTACTGTGTGCACTTGCAAGCTGTATCCCCTTTCCTTTTACCTCAGAAAGAAAAATCTGTTGGTGGTGTTGCATAACAGGTTTGGATTTTGGCAAGAAATATTGTGTGTCTTACAAAGGAAAGACCTGTACTTTGAACACAGTCTGAAGATGAACAAATAAAATGAACAATCATTTTTTGAAACCTGAACTCCTGAGTATGTATGTATTGTCTATTGAGGCTTGATAAAATAAGAGCTAATGGGTTTTGGTAATGTTGTTTAACTTGATTATTACTTTCTGGCCAGTTGCCAGAACTGGATCAAAACAAGATTTAAAAATTCCAGCTGAGTTACATTTGCTGTTTCACAGTGAATATCCCTATGATCTTACCAAGTTGAGGTCTATTTTATGAGCAGTGGTAAGAAATCTTATTTATAGATCTTGCCTGTCTATCATTAAGGGTATGCCTTCTTTGTCAGCATTTCTCTCATTTAATATCAATTCTCATTTTTAGAATCACGCAGCTCATGATTAAATTAGTGTGCTAGTTTTTCTTATGAGAATGTAACTAATTTGAAACAAAAATAGAAAAACTGGGCCTTACTTACCCTCATAATTGGATCAATGGAAGAGCAGTTTCCTCATCAGCTCAGAGATTAAGGGAAAAAATCCCCTCTCACCCCTATGGGTGGTATGTGTCTTCCTCAACCTCAGGTCCTCTACCAGATGCCTGGAAGTTTGAGGGTTCTGCGCAGTATCTTAGCTGTTCCTAGCATTGCACTCTTCTGGACAGAGAGCTCTGATGTTGTTCCTGGGATCTGTTGGAGCCACTCTCCCAGCTTAGGAATCATGGCCCCAAGTGCCCCTACCACCACTGGGACCACTTTGGCCTTCACTTTCCACATTCTCCCTAGTTCTTCCTTCAGGCCCTGGTACTTCTCCACCTTCTCATACTCCTTCTTCCTGATCTTGCTGTCACTTGGCACTGCTACATCTATCACCACTGCTATCTTCTGGTCCTTGTCTATTACCACGATGTCCAGTTGATTGGCCAGTACCTGCCTGTCTGTCTGGATTTGGAAGCCCCACAGGATCTTAGTCCTGTCATTCTCCACAACATTCTATGGAATCTCCCATCTGGACTTGGGAGGGTCTAGCCCATACATACATACATACATACATACATACATGGAGATGATACCACTTTGATGGCTGAAAGCGAGGAGAAACTGAAGAGCATTATGACGAAGGTGAAAGAAGAAAGTGCAAAAGCTGGGCTGCAGTTAAACCTCAAAAAAAAAACAAGATTATGGCAACCAACTTGATTGATAACTGGCAAATAGAGGGAGAAAACGTAGAAGCAGTGAAAGACTTTGTGTTTCTAGGTGCGAAGATTACTGCAGATGCTGACTGCAGTCAGGAAATCAGAAGACACTTAATCCTTGGGAGAAGAGCAATGACAAATCTCGATAAAATAGTTAAGAGCAGAGACATCACACTGACAATAAAGGTCTGCATAGTTAAAGCAATGGTGTTCCCCGCAGTAACATATGGCTGTGAGAGCTGGACCGTAAGGAAGGCTGAGAGAAGGAAGATCGATGCTTTGGAACTGTGGTGTTGGAGGAAAATGCTGAGAGTGCCTTGGACTGCAAGAAGGTCAAACCAGTCCATCCTCCAGGAAATAAAGCCAGACGGCTCACTTGAGGGAATGATATTAAAGGCAAAACTGAAATACTTTGGCCACATAATGAGAAGACAGGACACCCTGGAGAAGATGCTGATGCTAGGGAGAGTGGAGGGCAAAAGGAAGAGGGGCCAACCAAGGGCAAAATAGATGGATGATATTCTAGAGGTGACGGACTCAACCACGGGGGAGCTGGGGGTGGCAATGACCGACAGGAAGCTCTGGCGTGGGCTGGTCCATGAAGTCACGAAGAGTCGGAAGCGACTGAACGAATAAACAACAACAAGCCCATACATTGTGCAGATGTTCCTGTACACAATGCCAGCTACTTGGTTGTGCTGTTCAGTGTATGCTGTTCCTGCCTGCATCTTACACCCTGCCACTATGTGTTGGACTGTCTCTGAGGCCTTTCTGCACAGTCTGCACCTTGGGTCCTGTCTAGTGTGATAGACCTCTGCTTCTATGGATCTGGTGTTTAGTGCCTGTTCTTGTGCTGCTATGATCAGTCTTGTAGTCTAGCCCTGTCCAGCCACTGGTAGGATTTCCCAATGTCAGCCACCACGCTATCTGTCGATGGTGTGTGTGTGTATGGGGTGTGTGTGTGTGTGTGTGTGTGTATAGTGTCTGTGTATGTGTGTGTGTGTTACAGTATATCTAACGACCAAAAAGCAAAAGGTGGAAAATTCATTTTAGCAGTGATTGCCAACGTTTTCCTTTAGTTGGATCACAATACTATCATATTATGAGAACTATTGCATGAACCAGGAAATAGTAATGTTGCATCTGTAGGCCCATGTCTTTCATGGGAGCCCAAAATGAAACAAAAAAAAGTGTTTGTTTTTTTTTAATTAAAATGTCTCAAATGTTGTTAGGTCACCAAAGAGTGTGAAATTTTGGTATTTTTGCCTGAAATCATGCAAGATTCTAAGAAGAAATGCCAGCATCTTGTGATTTTGATCAACAGTGGTCAAATTTCATGGTTTTCTGAGATTTTGATCCTGTTTTGTAGTTTGGGAATCAATGTAAGAATTGTTGAGATTTCCTACCTTCACTTAAAAGCAAATATGTGTATACAAACTGGGCTCAAGCAGCAGTCTACTTTAGGAGCTGTGCTGTTGTTTTGATGCTTCCTCCAGAAACATGCCATCATTCCATCATAGATAAATATTCATAAACTACTAGCAATTTGGAATGGGAATATAATTTAGATCAGACAAATGGTTTATGTAAGGGGAAAACCCTATTCTGGTCAAATTAGCATATCTTGTATTACTCTTAAGAAAAATATTAAGAGATGCATATTCTTCTGTGTTTCATTGTAATTAGGCTCTTCTTTCATATGTTGGACATATTTGGAATAAGGAAAGCTACGATAATGGTATTAACACTGTGTTGTATTCAGCAAATCAAATTATGCAACAAATGACACGTGTCTGAGTGCTTAAGGGTTACAATTAATTCATATTTCTGTAAGAAAGCAAGCTGACAGATGTGTCAAAAGTAAACAAGATTTAATATATCATCAATTGTAGTAATACCAGCCCATCCCCCGGAGGAAGCATGTTTACATATCAGCATTAATAGCATGTGTGCTGTCACATCTGGAAAGGCAGTGCAACTTTTCAAGCATGCATTTTTTTTAATAGTTTCAACTTTTTTGCTTTCTTCTACTGTAAAATCTCAATTGCCTTAAGAAGAAAATAATGAAAGTGGAATCTCTTACCAAAAAAGGAAATTATAGTATGCCAGTGGCAACATGGGACAGGCCTTATCTGTGTCAACACTCCAAATGTGGAATTCCCTTGCTTGGTAATTTTTTAAGGACTTCATGAACAAATGCAATACATAAATATGATTTTTACAAATAAATGAATACAATTGTGCTTCCTTCCTCTCTGTATTGTTGTGGTAGGTAGTTGAGGACATAGATGACATCCAACTTCTGGAGTGTTAATTGTTGGCCCACCATTGAGCTACAAAGCAAGTGATCATCATTTTCACTTGATGTATTTCTTCTAGAAATACACTACTGCTTAAGATGGAGGGGGGTGGGCTCTAATATTTAAATATATAATGCAAACATTTCCATAACTAAGACAAGAACCTTTTTCTTGACATGCTAGCACCCAATGCATATGTCTTTATTATATTTGTATTATGCTTTTAAGTTTAGTTGCTAAAAAGGAATCTCTTTTTGTTTTAGCCAAACTGGAGTTTTAAACATTCCTCTGATATCTCCTGGTTCTAGAATGCTGGTGCACAGCTTTCACTGATGACTGTTATTAAGCTGATAGCTGCATATATGTAATAAGAGAGTTAAGGATTGCAGATGGTAGGACACTGTTGTCTGGCCTGCTTTGGATCTGGCTGGCAACCCCATAGAATATCCTGCTTTATTTCATTGACAGTTATCAAATAGATTAATGAAGATTTGAGGGAATTTAATTTTTTGTTTCGAAGTGAAATAGTTCTATATACCAGTTTTAATAACACTGTGTGTGGTCTTCAAGCTCCAGCTGTTTTATAGATTTAAGACCAGCTGAGTCTTAGGAAGTAAATAATTACAGTAATTCCTTTCTTCAGCCCTAAGGGGTTTGATGTGTAGTCATTGGAAGAAACATAAAAATTGCCCAAGATTGCAGGTAATGTTTCAATAAAGGAAATTTTAAGAATGCCTATGAAAACATTTTTTTCTTTTTTTCTTTTTTCTTTGCTCCAATTGCCTAATTGCTGTTTTGAATAAGGTGGGCAGGATATAGAAATTCTATGAGAATTGTTTGCTTTTTATAAAGCTAGAAAATCTTAGTTATCAGGCATGTCCACAGGGTCAAAAAAGTCAAGATGGCAGCCACAACGGTGTGATTGAAAGCCATATAAAAACAAATGCACATAAAAACAGGCAGAGCTTCAATCACACCATCATGGCTGCCATCTTGGCTTTTTTTACTGTAGCCTGCAGACATGCCTGTTAGTCACAAAGTGCATGTTTTAATTCAGCTTCTAGAGGCGATCCCTCCCATCTCATCCCCACAAAACAATATTATAAATCCTAGGCTATAACTTTTGCTTCATCTTGCAATTCTGGATTTTTGCTTAATTTTATTTTGTGTTTTGCTTCTGATACCTTTTTTTTATATAGATGGATTTTGCAGTTTTGCCAATTATTAATAATCATTATCATTTATAAAATACTTCACACTATGAACGGAGCATCCTGTTGCACAATTGAATGGATACAACATAAAAGGAAAATGGAAGGGGAAGGGGATAAGAAAGTATCCCAATTTGGATGTCAGTTCTTCAAAATGCTCTTGAATTAGTTTGTTCCTTCTGTAGCTGAAATCTTTTGACTTTAAAAGCCTATGTTGTAGAAAATGTTACTTAACCTAATGAATTAGCCATTTAGCATTGTTCAGAATGCTTCCATTTATCAACTTATTAAAAAGTTTTAAATACACAACAGGTCACCAGGTAGGAAGCAAGATGAAAGCCAGTTTGGTGTATAGGGTAGAGCACTGAGCTAGAAACCAGGAAACTGAATTCTAGTCCCACCTTAGGCACAAAGCCATCTGGGTGACCTTGGGCCAGTCTCTCTCTCTCAGCCTTAGGAAGAAGGAGGCAATGGCAAACCACTTCCAAAATCTTGCCAAGAAAACTGCAGGGACTTGTCCAGGCAGTTGCCAGGAGTCAACAATGACTTGAAGGTGCATGTGTGCACACACACACACACACGGACACACACACAAACAGAGGATGCAAGATGGGTGGTTCTAATTTGGTCCATGTTTAGTAATAGTGATCAGCAAAGGGCCCATTGTTTTCCATTGTGACTTCCTCAGGAGTTGCCCATCAAGCAGAGTCAGCAGTATGTTCTGAAATAATAATGCCAGTTTCATATGCTCAAGTTACTATGATACAACTATGAACACAGCCTAATTTCCATTTCTGAAGCTTGTAGGACTCTGTTGTGCTCTCACCACATTCCAGAATCTCAGCTACAGGCAAACTACAAATATTCTGAATCCACATTCACTCATGTGGGTTGGAATCAGCATCATTCACAGGGACATACCCAACAACCCTCCTTTTCTGCTACTTAGCAAAGGTCTTTGTTTATGGAGCTAGGGGCGTGTGTCAGGCTGGACAGGGAAAGCTGAGACTATTCTTCTTCAGCCTATATTTTAAAGTTGGAAATCCCAGAAAATTCCAAGCCAAGAACCAGTAAATGAATCAGAAAGAAAGAGTCCTGATGCTAAATGTCGAATTAACATTATGCCAAAATTATTCTTTATTTTCTGTCTGTAAGGTTAATTTCTTGTCTCTGGTCATTACTGTCTGTTTACAAGTTCTGGCCTGCTGTGCTTGATATACATTCACAGCTCTCAGCTTCAGATTTGCTTCTGTAATATTAGCAGATAAATATCATCTTGTGATCTGCCCAGAATCTTATAACTTTTATTGTACTTTTCTGTGGGAGATTCCTCTAAAACATTGTTTGGTGGTTTTACCAGCACAGTATTTCTATTCTCCCTGACATTGTGGGTTGGTTTTTTGTTTGTTTGTTTGTTTTTTGGCATAAGCACCTAAAATGGTAATGAAGGTTTTATAGCAGCAACTACCAACATCTCTTCAATAAGGCCTGTTTTTTCTGGGGTTATTATCAGGAGACAGAGGGCCCCTAGTCTGATGCAGTCCATAGTCTTCATTCAAAATTTACACTAGATTATTTTCATCTGAACGTATTATTAATGGGCTTCTATGTCTTTTTCTTTTAACAGATTGATGCAAAGAGAGTTGTCTGTATTCTTTTAATCAGAGCATATTTTAGAAAGAATTCGTAACTGACACTGCATGAAGTTGCCTGAAATTTGAACCGTGTCACATTTCCATGGGGACCGTACAAGATCCACTGAGATCTACTAAGCTTTCATTGGTCACGGCTGAAGAATCTCCTAAACACCAGTGCAAGCAAGCAAGCATAGAAAGCAATAGTAATGGATATCCTTTTACTGCCAAGGACCAGCCTTCTGGAGACCGCTTGTTTGAAATGACCTCTGGCAGAGAAGCCAATGTTCCAAAGAGTGAGTGGCATTGTGAATATGACACCAAGATTCCAAACATGTTTTCTCCTGGATCCTTCGGCTCTTCCAAAGAAGGCAGTGTAGCAGCTCCAGAACCAGTAAATTATGCTAAGCAGGAAGGCTCCAGAGCCAAAGTCCAAGCCCCAACACTTGAAGACCACACTTCAATGCATAGTGCAGTTAAAGTGTCTCCTATCCAGGAGGCTAACAAAAATACACAAAGTGGTGGTGGACAATCTTATAATGTAATTGGTAAGGCAACCACACTCTCTGGAGGAAACTGTGATGTTGTGGAGAGCAAATTCAAGGATTATTCTGTTCTTCCTTCTCCTCCTATTTATTCTGATACCCAACAAGCAGCTCCTGCAGGGAAGGAAAACATGGATGAAATTATTATCTCTAAAAACAATCGAGTCTTGGCTTCAACAGATAAGTTGGGCCTCAATCTGAAAGCCCCCATTTGTGTGGAAACAGAATTGGAGGGTACAGAGAATGCAAATTTCTGTCCTGAGCCACAGACTTTACCCAAATGCAACCTTGAGAGCACTCCAGAGCCTTCATGTAGTTATGAGCCTACAGCAAAGGTGGTACTAGAGCTCTCCAAATTCAAAGACACAGGTACAATGACAGTAAAGCCTGAAGACAGATCTGTAGGTGTGAAGGCAATAAGCAGAACTCATCAAGACGCTGAGGTTCAGGCTGTAGCTAGTGTGGAAAGCAAGTCAGCTTCTACCAGTCCAAGTATCTTGGCTGCATTCTTAAGAGAGAACATGTCTTCTGAGGGAAAGCAGGACCAAGATCAGTTGCACATTATTTATATGGGAGCTAGAGGGAAAGAGCAATCTGAAATGATTGAAGACTTTACAGCACCTGTCCAAACACCTCCATCTATAGGCATCATGCACAAGGTACATGTTCAAGTACCAGCTACAATAGATAGGTTGCTGGGAAGTCCCACTGTCAAACTTCAGGGGAACCTCACAAACACATATGGTCCAATCTGCCCAGCTTTGTTGGATAAGGCAGAAGGGATGTGTCCACTGGCATCTGATAATTCTCAAGAAACTTTGGCCAAGAGGATAGATGTGCAAATGACAGACATGGTGAAAAATCATAGTGATGTTCCACAGCAACTGTCAGACAGTTCAGTTTTGCAGAAAACAAGACCCATTTACCAAATTAGTGTCAGTTCTAGTAATCAGCCTGTGTCTACCCAGCACCCTGCAAACCTTGAAATTAAACTACCTCCATGTTTTTCAATCCCAGCAATGGACAGCAAGTGTCAGCACTCTGAGCCCTCTTCGCTCCAAAAAAATAATCCTCCTTTGTGTCCTAGAACATTTGAACAAACCAAGGCTGTAGTCACCACTGTGGATGCTGAGGAGACCCATCAGAAGGAACAACTGCAAACCAAGACTGTTGGTAAGTTTGAGACAGATTTGCCTAGTTTCCCCATTGACATAAA
Organism: Candoia aspera; assembly: GCF_035149785.1. Classification (NCBI taxonomy): domain Eukaryota; kingdom Metazoa; phylum Chordata; class Lepidosauria; order Squamata; family Candoiidae; genus Candoia; species Candoia aspera. The sequence continues at coordinate 63,812,674 of NC_086160.1, forward strand.
TCCAAAGACAGAAGGAAAGGTCCATCTCAAGTCTGAAGAACAGAAGATGAATAAGACAGGGTCTACTGTCAGCTGCCAAACAATGAGTGCTCCAGTTGTAGCAGAAAGCAAGCAGGTCGTGGTTCCTGGGGATACCAAGGCAGAAACTTTAGTCAATCAGCATCCAGCATCTGAGTTGAGTAGAAGTTTGGCCCCAGCGGTAGGAGTCCAAAATGAAGAAATCC